>NC_063985.1:11505450-12110600 GCF_932276165.1 Plutella xylostella
GTACAGATACAAAATCACTGCACATTGGTTGTCATTGCACTTTTTCAACTTTTATGACACCAACATAATTTGATTTGAAATTGAGGAAGCATAATTCTTCCAGTATATTCAATACATTAAATTAAATTAGATAGTGTGCAATATTCTCGTGATATTACAGTCTCGTAAAGGTCTGATGAGGAGCAGGAATATAGCGAATGGATCTAAGTGATGACAATACGCACGAACATTAGGTTAGGGATCAAAAATACAGTCTCTTGGTGCTGGTTGAGGTATGGTCTCGTGAGGATCTGATGAGGGCAGTAACACGGTGGTGGCTCAATTTTATTTCAAAGATGTTAATAGCTAAAAGCATCGAGTTTGGGCTATTAAGTATGTTTTTCAGAGAGAGAGAAAGAGATTTTGTTTTTCCTCTGGATGTGTTAGGTTTACTGGGTTTACTAAGTTCATTCTGTTAATGGCATCAAGTTGTTATGTGTTCATAAGTTATAATTATTTATTAACAAAATGCTGTTAATTCTCCACGAAAATGTAAAAATAAAAATAAATTCGTAACGTAAAATTGTCAATGACGGAATTTCTTCTATAGACAGTAGCCACAAAAAAAACAAACGATAGATGGCGTGATTTGAAGATAAAGATACATTTTTTCGACACATAGACAGCAACAACAAAAAAATACAGATTTAAAGAAAAGAAACACATACTTATACAAAACAACAAAGAAAAAAAAATGATACACATCAAAATAACTGGAAAAAATATAAGCCCCAATTTACTTGTGTGGGACAGGGAGTACCATAATATTTTTTTTGGGGTACTCCCCATCTATGCGAAATATAAGCTTGATATCTTTACCCGTTTCTGAGAAAAAGTTCGGTGACAGACAGTCAGTCAGACAGACGGACAACAAAGAGATCCTATAACGGTTGCTTTTTTTCTTTTGACGTTCGAAACCCTAAAATTAAGTAATAATATTATGCTGCCAAAAAATGTACTTACAGGTATTGAAAAAGCGGTATATAAACAAATTAGAAATTCTACCAGCAGAGGGTTCACCATTTAGCTGAATGTTACTTAGAAAACGGCCTTGAGTGGCGGTCAAGTTGGTCCCCGCCTGCGATACTTTCCATTAACATTGGGACTCGTTTTCATGTTTTTAGCGTACAGTCAGGTTTTTAGTTTTTTATAATTGTATTTTTTTATTTGTAACTTTTTAGTTGTTTTTATTTTATGAATTTTTACGTCGGTAGGTAGTTCATGATCATTTTTTATTTCAATAATTTTGGTGTTGTTATTTAAATACCTTCAATATGCATATTTTTGTAATGTGAAAATCAAGTCCTTTCATTTGATACCTTACACGGCAAAGTTGAATTATTATTTTTTCGATCATCACGTTATGTCCTCAAGAGGGCGCTATGTACATTTTAATGGAACGTCACATAGCCTATAGCCATCGCGCCATCAATACGCTTCTAACAATACCTCATACATCAAAATCTATCAAGCCGTTTAGGCTACAGGAGGGAACAAAGAAACAGACAAACATACATATATACATACATACAATCAAAAAACATTACCCTCCTCCTTCGGCAGTCGGGTAAAAAGGAGTAAGACAGGGGGTCATTCTGAACTTTTGCTCTACGAGTTTTGGAAATTAACAAAAAAAAACCTTTTTCATAGAAACTTTGTTGGACATGTGACTTTTTACCATGGAAAACGAATATTTTTTTTCGCGAATTTGCAAATCTCGTAGAACAAAAGTTGTTCAGAATGACCCCTCGAGTCTTCCCCTTTTGGCTTAGTATAGCCCTTTTGCGACACTATGTATTTACTTTGCTTTGTCGTCGGGGTTCAGTTGGCTGGAGGATGCCCGAAACTTATTATCTACACTTTAATACTGGTAGTTACCTTTCTACAAGTAAATACCACATTTGTTTGAGAAAGCTAATCGGGTTCCGAGTATAGAGTAAAGTGGCACCCCTATTAATTTGTACTCTTTCCTGGTGCCTACCAGTGTAAGTAAGAATTATACTTACTTACCCTAAAATCACCCAAAATGTACTTGAACATAATTGTCAATAAAGTTGGCGAGTAAAAGTTTATCGACCCACTGTGCAAACTTACATGTGTGCGTGTCACTGCCTGTGCTGTGTGAAGAGCATTGAAAACCCAAAATTGGCGCGGCACGTCACCCTGTACGGGCCCTTAACTAATCCTTCTTTCCACGGACAAAATGCCTGTGTAAGTGACATTTTAAAAATCATTCTAACTACACCTCTTTCTTCAAATAATCCGTCACTGCAAGACGCAAGTCCACGTGGTGTCTCAGGGTTGCCGCACGCCCCCGCACCTGGTCTCCCGCTGCGAGGGTAGAACTTGCAGCTTCACGTGCCGCGACTCCGGCCTGCATCTCCAGGGGACGACGGAGCTCTCGTGCGGACAGGATATGGAGTGGATGGGGGATCTGCCTGATTGTGTCGGTGAGCTTTAGACCAGTTCTTCGAAGAAGACAGTAACTATAAGTGGCTAAAGTGCATAACTAGGTTCCTAAGTTTTAGCTCATATTTATATAATTATAGAATATTAAACAATAAACATGTATATAAGTATCTATAAAGTAGAGTACTCTTGCAGTGCAGGAAAACCACCAATACCTAAACCAGTTTTTTTATCTGTCCCAAAAAAAATAATCTATGGGGACCCAAATGTATTGGAGGAGGTTGTATTGAGGGATAATCCGAAGACTGCACTCGAAGATCTATGAATGCTCTAAACTCTAAACAACATGTTCGTTTTAATCTATCAAACCTATAGGCTCTCCAATATGTGATTGTGATCCATACAACCGTTTCCACAGCCCACGATTCCTGCCCCGCGCCGCCACCCCCGGACCACGGCCGCATCAGCTGCCACGGCGACACTGGCCGGCTAGAGTCCTCCTTGCTCGAAGGTGCGGAGTGCAGAGTGCGGTGCCAAAGAGGTTGGAGGTCCAGCACCAGGGTCGGACCCAGTGGCGGATTTACCTATAGGCCAAAAAGGCCAGTGCCTAGGGCGGCAGATTTAGAGGGGCGGCAAATTTAGCATTTTTTATTTTACAGATTTTTTAAAATATAAATTTACGTGTACACAATCTACATATAAATAAACGCACTGTCATATAATCAGTATGTACCTATATTGTTTGAATTCAGTGGCAACTGTGGCTGCTGAATCATGCTCAGAAGGGCTAGTACGGGGCGCATTTAAGTCGTGACAAAAGTTCTACGTCGTCGCGCTCGCTCTTGAGGCTGCGCGATGTGAGTGAGCGCGATGCATAACTTATGTCACGTCTTAAACTAGCCAAGATTGACGCTTTTTCATGCTGCTACAGGAATTTTTTGTAAACTCGACACAACGCTGGCTTAAATAAATGAGTGAAATCGGGAAAGGCAAAACCCGGAATAGAGTGAATTTGAGACGATGGTCAGCCAGAAAAGAAGCATGTAATAGTTAAAGAGACTCTTGGCATGCATATTCTTTGAAATCAATCAAATATGATATTACTAAAAAGCCTGTAACGCTACAAGAAGCGGCTGTAATGGTAGTTATATGTGGATGATGTGGAATTTTATCATATGTACTAAGTACATCAGTGATATTTTTGGACCAAACAGTCACTTGAGTCTACCAAGAATTCGCAATTTGAAGCTTAATATTTCGCTAACCAGTCACTGAATAAAAAAATGGTTTCAGAAGACCTTTGATATTTTTGAAAGACCTGTACAATACCTTACACCAACGAAAAAAATCATCCCCATTTTACATGTATGGAAGGTAACTTTTTTTTTCATTAATTTATTTTACCAGTTTGTCGATGCCGTACATTTGTACAAGGTGGATCAAAAGAAGTCATCCTATCTTGATTGGCTCTAATTTTTTCTAAATGAAAAACTTCGATTCTTTTTTTTATAAACTATGTTTATTTAAACATTTAAAATTTTATTGGTAAAGTCTAGAAGATGATATTGGCCAAATGGGCGCCGTCACATTTGATTGCCCTACGGGCTCCTTTTATGGCATTTCTCATCAATTCAGCGAGACCTTCGGGCGAGAGATTCTCGCACTCGTGTCGAATGTTGTCCTCAAGGGCTTCCAGAGACACGGGCTTATTCACATTAACACGGGTCTTGAAAAAACACCCACAAAAACTGTCTGAAACGGTTAAATCGGGCGATATTGCGGGGAAAAATGACATATAAAACGAAAAAAAAGGCGACCCGAAAACTGAATATACAAAAATATTTGGCGTTCTTGGGAAGTGTGGCTTCCATGGTTTGTCAACTTGTATTCTGCATTTGTCTAGTCCACCAATATTAAAACAAATTTGAAATTGGCGGCCATTTGTACAAGCGAGAGCAATTTCCAATAGGGTGATTACTTTTGGCCCACCTTGTATATCTTTGCGAAATGTCAGCTTTGATATTTTTACCCGTTTCTGAGAAAAAGACAGCCGGACAACAACGTGATACCTATAAGGGTTTCTTTTTTCCTTTTGAGGTACGGAACCTTAAATAAGATTTGATGAAACATTTGAAGTTGGAGACAGATAGACATAGAAATATCCACATCATTAAGTTGACAATCATACTAATAACGGGATTAAACTAACAAATTGAATTTCAGAAGTCAGTAGGGGCGGCAAAAATTGAATGGCCTACGGGCGGCAAATTTGTAAATCCGCCACTGGTCGGACCCAGCTACTGCCGCCGCGGACACTGGACTAAGGACTTCGTGTGCTACCCGAGGAGGCAGAAAGGAACTTCTTACCAGTCTAGGAATAGTTTGTGAATGTATAGGTACTTTTATTGTAAAGGTGTATGTTTATACATAGGTACCTAGTAAGTTGGTATTATAATAAAAACATAAAATAAACCAGGTGTCCAATTTTTTTAAAGTACCTACACACTAAGCATCGTCAGGAGTCAGTAAAGTTGACTTCACGAGTCGGAAAGCTGTAGGTAAATAAAGGCAGAGAACCAGTCGTGTTTTTGGATGGTACTAAAACTATATTGTTTTATGTAAGTATACAAAATCCAGTCCACTTTATTTAGACCACTAATTACGACGAATATAATTGGCAGTGAAATGATCACGTCCGATATGGATGGTGATGGTATTTTCTCTATGATGGTGATGTCGCGGGAAGAGAGCGAGCCCCGGGTATCCCGCTATTAGTTAGGTACCTGTGCCTAGGGTGGCAAGGGCGATACCAAGTGTGCCAAGATAAAATGAAGCAAAACTACCAAGGTTGAATAAGATACCGAGGGTGGCTTTAGCCACAAACCTATAGACGGCATATTAGCTAATAATTGGTTAGTTTTTCTTAACTCTCCGAACTTCCTAACTTTCCCACCCAACTACAAAAATCATGGTTACATGGTTGCCTACCTATTTGACTCATTTATGAAGGTGGCTTAGCCTGTATTCAGCAATCCTGTTTAATATTCTTGTAAGATGGTTATAAAATATTAATATAAATAAGATATTTTATTAGAACCGTGTTTGTATCAAGACAAAATAATGCAATCAAAATAACTGCAATAAATAATAGATGCAAACTATTATTCTGAGGATTTTACGTAAATACTTTGAATTAATTTTATGTAAAACAATCTTTGTAAATACTTTTTACTAGTGATGTGCTCAGAAATGATCAAAAATCGGATCCAACAATATCCAATCTTTTCATTAATTAACTAAATACATTTAAAAAAGGGCGTAGGTGGCACCTAGTTTGATAATGTTAAGCACTTTTTATGCATTAAGATGCTATTGACAGTAAATATAGGCGTGTAACAATACAAGTAAATTTTTATATTTTAAGAGCCAGATCAATCTCTGCTAGTGCTTCCAATGTTCCAATATACCCCATCACTATCTATCATCCATCACATTTGATTCGGCGAGTTGATTTTCCGAATATTTTTGCAATTATTTCTTTTACCGGGTCATGCATCTTTCTAAATAAAGTAAACGTAACATTTCTACATCAAATAACTTTAATTTTCCGTATTTAGAAGAGCCAAAACCGTCAAAATGGCTAGTGTTTCGTACCAGATAGCTAATCTCTTGGAGAAGGTAAGATGCCGCTATTCCATCTTCTATGCATCTTCTTTTTAGTTTCTTCCGACTGAAGACCCCTAGTTTACATGTAAAAATGTGTTTTAGATGACATCCAACGACAAAGACTTCCGCTTCATGGCCACAAATGACCTGATGACGGAGTTACAAAAGGACAGCATCAAGTTGGACGACGACTCGGAGCGGAAGGTGGTCAAGATGCTGCTGCGGCTGCTCGAAGACAAGAACGGGGAGGTCCAAAACCTGGCGGTCAAGTGGTGAGGAATCCTAGTTTTGTAAAACAGCTGGTAAATAAGTAGGTTAGCAATCCTTTGTTGCATTGTCACTGGTAGCTGCAGTGGCAGCTTGCAATGACAAACAAAATATAAAACTAAGATACAAAAGATAAATATATTTTTTGTAGTCACTGTAACATGCAATTGGTCTTGAGTGACCATAAGCAGTTGTTCGGAGTGTGTTTATGGCGTTTTAGGCACTCCCTCCCATCGTTGGGTTGCCTTCTTATTCAACTGGTCCTAGACCGTCCAAAATGTGCTTTCTTTTCAACCTTCTTGTTGGAATACAACTGGTGAGGTCAGTTGCCAGCTTGTTAGGGTGATCAGCAATCCTATCTCTGTATACAAAAGAGTAAAACAATACATGTGTCTAGAATTAGGGAAAACCCGACAATAGTGCAACTTTTGACACCCATTACGTACTTTTGCAGCCTGGGCCCTCTTGTAAACAAAGTGAAGGAGTACCAAGTGGAAGGCATTGTGGAGACTCTGTGTGCCAACATGCTGTCCGACACGGAGCAGCTGCGGGACATCAGCAGCATTGGCCTGAAGACCGTCATCTCGGAGCTCCCGCTCGGCTCCAACACACTTGCGGCTAATGTCTGCAAGAAGATCACAGGCAGACTCAGCAGTGCTATTGAGAAGGTAAAGAGAGATCCTTGATTATGTATTTTGTTATGCTGTCTAATAATAAGGGTAGTTGATTGGGGTGCTTCAGTTCATCATGCAATGTTTGTGCATTTTTACACAGTTTAGTCAGTATTCAATTCACTCCTATAATCTATTCTTATCTCTTATTATTCATAGGTCAAAATGTGAATGACTGCTCCAAAGCAAATATGAACCCTGCCTGTAAAATTTTTGTTTTCATTATAGAATAAAGTTTTTAGATTTCATGTAAAATAGGCTATGTTATACTGTGATCAATCGCAAAAATATTGTAGCATTTAATGTAATATGCAATTTACACCACAAAGTATTGTTATTTACTAGGCTACAAAGAAGTTAAATGCTAATCTGGATAAATACAATCAGTGTGCTACCCTACATTAAGTTTGTCACTATAAAATTACCAATACCTATCCCACCCATCTAAAATTATACTAATCCTTTTTAAGCAAATTGTGTGTGAGAAGAAGGGGTGTGAGTACCTAGCTCTTTTGAATGGTACTTTGTTCACACCATTTGTGCTCTGGCATGAATGGCAGCAAACTAATGTCAGCATAATTTAATTTATTTCAGCAAGAAGATGTCTCCGTCCAACTGGAAGCGCTGGACATCCTGGCGGACCTGCTCAGCAGGTTCGGAGGCCTACTCATCTCCTTCCATCCAGTGCTGCTCAACGCTCTACTGCCGCAACTTGCTTCTCCACGACAGGTAAGGAGATATTTGATTATATTAGTTAGAGAAACACTTTTAAAAGGAGGTCGGATTTAAGGTTGGTTGCTCTAGCACAACACGTGACCGTAATTAGACTTTACTGGGGGATAGTATATTGTAAATAGCCTAAAAATCTGTGAAATATAAACAAACTTATAACACACTAGACTTTCATTGATTGCTATCATTATGTTTTAAGATAAACAAAGTGTCATCTACACAAAAAAAAATGGGGAATTATAAAACGAGCAATCAAAAAAAAACTTTGCGACTGATGATGACATACTGTTTTAATAACTTGAGCGGTATGAATTTGAGTAAGCGAAAAATTAACTAAACTGACGACGAATATTGTTTATAATAAAATTCAGAACGAGCTTACCAAAAGGTAAATTATGATAAATCCATTTCAGATATTAAAATTTTATCCGAGCGACTTCATTACTAAGTGAGCGACTGGAAATACAGAGAGGGCAACTTCAATATTAAGATAGATTCGATTTTTCTAAGTTAGGTTATACTTAGCGAACTACTAAAAAGTTCACCTTGAGCAAAGTTTTGTGTGCTGCTTTATTAATGATTATTGGTTACTGATATTCTATTTGAGGGCTTATGTTTTTTATTTTGATACGATTTTTTAATGAAAACTACAGATTTTTAAATGCGCGCGAATTCGAATGGGGGCGGGGGCGACGAATCGTTGCAGTCAGGTGAGTTGGGCTGCGGACCAATATGAAGCGTCTTATTTTATTTTTTGTTCATTTGATTGAAATAAATGCATGCATATTACTTTATTTTTACGGAGTACATTGTTTTATTGAATTACCCTTATATTTCAATAATAAATTTTCTCAACTAATAGAATAGTGTTTCTTGAAATAGTTATTTCATATTATTTTTATTTTTTATATGTGAGCTCATTATACTCTACTCATTAGTGTATTTTTCAAAGAGGTTTTTGTATTCGAAATTCTTCATTTAAGATAAAATGCCGCTCAGTATAAAAAATACATTTGTCAAATATTGAAAAAAATGCAGGACGTAACGTTGACACTCAAACAAATATTAGGTCGCTCAAACATTATGAAGCTGCTCATTTTGTATTTTAAGTAACTCAAATTAATGTTTGTAAGTTGCTGTTCTGTTGATTTCTCGTCACTCGCAGTGAGTCGCTCACTTAGTAATTTTATAACCCAAATTAATTAATTTTGACACTTAGAACTGTAATTTACAGTCACCCGTTTTATTGCTACCCAAAAAAAATTGTTAATCAAAGTATAAACTGATCCACAAACTTTAACAACCTTACTGTCTGTCCATTACAGGCAGTCCGCAAGCGCACGATCGTGGCACTCTCGCACCTGGTGATGACTTGCTCCCCGGCGCTGTACAACAAGCTGATCGACCACCTGCTGGAGGGACTCGGCACGTCCACCTCGCCCGGGGTGTCCCGGACACACATACAGTGCATTGCTGCTGTCTGGTAAGAGCTACTCTGTGCTGCTGCTGAGCTCCCTTCTTAATCTTCTTATTGTTTCCATGACAAACAATAGGGCTGCCTGCGTTTGAACAGTGAAAATGAAACACTAAGCCCCGTCACCCACTACGCGACTCTCAAGCTACGCGACTGCGACGCAACCCATGATCTATAAAAACGGGTCTTCGATGCGTCGTTGTCTCGTCAAATATATGCGAGCAAGGCTTGCGTCGTAGTCGCGTCGCTCGTCGAGAGTCACGTAGTGGGAGAAGGGGCTAATTTGTGAGAAAATAACTCCCACTCCCCAGTCCTTATGGAATTGAGTTTGTCACAGTTGTAGTTCGAGTTATCTGAAAGCTATATTGTAGGCTTTGCCCAGTTTTGGATTCGATGGTCGTGTATAAATGTGATTTGCCGACAAATTATACATTATTATTACTAATAGTCACATTCTCCCTCCCACAGCCGCGTGCTAGGCGTCCGCTTCGGCTCGGTCCTGTGGCGGGTGGCGCCGCCCGTGCTGACGCACTCGCGCGACGCGGACGAGGAGCTGCGCGAGCACTGCCTGCAGGCGCTCGAGGCGTTCGTGCTCAAGTGCCCCAAGGAGATCCAGCCGCACGTGCCCACTGTGAGTAGATGGTGACTAGGTTTATAGAGGGAAAAAAGGGAAAGGTTGCTAAACGATGTGAGAAAGTCGTAGAGCAAAAGTTGTTCAGAAAGAGCCCATTTTGGCGGCAACCTGTATATCACACTGCGAATTATGCGTTGCGTTTGGTTGCTCCTTTGTCATTATTTATTTATTTACATGTAGGTACAATATTAATTCAATTGCAGTAAAATACCTATGCGACTTTCTTTAAATAAGTATACTTTACACATATAAATGAAAAATTTACAGAAAGCACATTATAAATTATAATGTTGGGCTATTTACAATACATACTTTAATCTCACACATCTCTCCCCCCATCAGATAATCGAGCTCTGCCTCAAGATGATAACCTACGATCCTAACTACAACTACGAGGATTCTTCAGACGGAGGATCAGACTCGGACATGGAGGCGGAGCGCGCCGCCGAGCCCGACAGCGACTCCGACGAGTATTCGGATGATGACGACATGTCGTGGAAGGTATTATACAGATTACTCGACTTTTTCTTACCGTGTCGACGACAATCTCTAAATAATACATTTCCAGAATTAGGCAACCGATACTGCACTACCGTGGTCTTGAGCCATCTTGCGTGGTGGCATGATGTGAGGTGCACTAGCGTTTGTGAAGCTTTACACAAGCTCAATACCCTATTGTATATGTAAAGTTGAGCCAAAACAAATGTCCAATCTCAGTCGTATAAACGAACTTGAACTTGCATTGGTCTGTTAACTGGCATTGTATTGGTTTTTGTGTTTTATGAACCTATCGTTGAAGTACCATACAATCGTAGAATGCTGGTGGTGCCATTTGTTATTAGTATGTTATGTATTCTCCTAAACCTATGGCAAGGTTCCTCAAAGCAGTTCATACGCTTCATTGTAATACAGCTTAAACTGGTCAGTTTTCCATCTAAACATTATAATGATCACCACAATTCCCATCAGGTGCGTCGCGCGGCGGCCAAGTGCCTCGAGTCGGTGATCTCGACGCGACACGAGCTGCTGCCGGAGATGTACCAGACCGTGTCGCCCGCGCTCATCGCACGGTTCAAAGGTATTGCAGACTTGTTTAGTATTAGTAGTAAGCCTAGCGTAAGTAGAGTGACGAATCGCTAGTTGCGAATACCCTTGTATAAAAGTCCGGCGTCACTCTGGCTGTCAACGACTGACAACAGGTAATATGACTGGCTGTTCATTTCACCAACGTTACCAATCACATTCTAGCTCTTAGTTTGCCACAAGCGTGATAAGAAGAAGAAATTATATTTTTTTTAAACTACATTTAAAACAAATATTACAACGTTATCTTTCATCTTAAAATTCTTGTAATAGTATAAGTACCTACACTACCTACCTATACCTATGTGTCCCGATGAACAAAATGACTTCATACCATAGAATAACAAGTACAATAGTACTCGTTATTATATGCTGAAGCATTCACTTACTAACACAAAGCACTCTCTTCCACAGAACGCGAAGAGAACGTAAAATGCGACATACTGAGCGCCTACACCGCCCTGCTGAGAGCCACGCGGCCGCCGCCCGCCCTCGCGCACGCGCCGCCGCCCGCCCACTCGCCGCAGGCCATGCTGCTGGAGCGAGTACGTACACACACATACACAATAAAAAATTACCCACCCTGCTTGTAAATACAGCTGAGTTAGAATGAAGAATGCATTGCATTCAAGTATCTCAATTTGCAGGAGACCTCACAACCTTCTGCACCGTGAGAGGGCTGTGCCGTTACATGCAGTGGCGTATAGTCACACCTTAGCGACATATTAAAATTCCGTTACCTTACCAGTAACCAGAGAGCGATTTGCAGTTGTAAAACAAAATGCAAATCAATCTCTTCTGTTCTATAGAACACCTACAAGTGGGAGGCAGTTTTTTGTTCAAGATCTTAGTTTATAACCCTGCTAAAATCCCCCTACAAATAAAGTGTATTCTATCTATCTATCTATCTATTTCCCCCACATACTCCGCTGTTGCGGCCCGCTGCGCTCTGTCTGACATAGTTTGCGATAGTTCATAATACAGAATATACACTAGTATTGGAGCGAGCTGGCTAATGCGGACCGATCATCCGATCTATTACTGTCAATATACTTCAATACATCTCTTCTTTCTAACCCTCCCATCCCTCCACAGTTAGGCAGCATAGTCCGCGGCGCGCTGCGAGTAGTGCGCGGACGCAGCCCCCGAGCTCGCGCCGCCGCCCTCGCCTTGTTGAGGGAACTACTGACGGCGGCCCCCAGGAGCCTCGGCCCGCACGCCCAGCCGATACTGAAGGCTCTGGTGCCCTTCCTCACGTGAGTAGGGTGACTAGCTAGGTATATCAACCATCAGCTGGGTAATGGGTAACATGGGCTAGCCGATACCCAAGGATCAAGCGGCTTTCATTACGTGAGTAGAGTGACTAGTTACTAGCTTTATCAACCCATAGCTAGGCGCATAGTCCCACGCTCGCCTTGTTGCGGGAATTACTGACGGCGGCCCCCAGGAGCCTCGGCCCGCACGCCCAGCCGATACTGAAGGCTCTGGTGCCTTTCCTTACGTGAGTAGACTAGCTACTAGCTATATGAATCCCCAGCTAGGCTGGATAAGGAAGCCAAAAGCGAATAAGTACCTTTCAGTCTACGACTGAATAAAATAGCTTATCGAAAGCAGAGACGTGGCGTATCTGTACTGTAGACTGTAATGCTACCGTGAATGATGGTCAAAGTTGATTGTATGATGATGATTTGCAGATAGATGTTTTGTAGATAGTAGATGCGCTGATTTTTATTTAATAATTTTATTGTTATTATCGAAGCGTTATTTAGAAACTTACATTAGGTTGTTTAGTGTGTGATTTTATGAAAACATAATTGGTACCATCCTTTCTTATTTAATTTCAATTTCCTCCCCCCAGAGACAAGACAACCGCCTCCTCAATGAAGATCGAGACGCTGGTGTTCATCGTGTGCCTGGCGCGCACGCACGAGGCGGACGAGATGCGCGCGCACGTGCCGCTGCTGCTGCCGCCCGTGCTGGCCGCCGTCCACGACCCCTTCTACAAGGTGAGGACACAGAGGAAGGTAGAGGACACGTGTGTACATGTGTGTACGTGCCGCTGCTGCTGCCGCCCGTGCTGGCCGCCGTCCATGACCCCTTCTACAAGGTGAGCACACAGAGGACGGTAGAGGACACGTGTGTACATGTGTGTACGTGCCGCTGCTGCTGCCGCCCGTGCTGGCCGCCGTGCACGACCCCTTCCACAAGGTGAGGACACGTTACCCGTTTTCTAAACTACTTTATATAATTATAGTGACCTGTAATTCCCGACGACTTGGTCATAAACTACAGGCACTATACCTTCAGTCAGACGGCAGTCTGACATCAGGGATCCATGGAGCAGTGGATCTAGGCGCGGCAGCGTATAGCCACAGTACTCACAAGGAGAGTCGCCTCGGGGTGGTGAGACCCCACCCTGATGTCCACTTCCCGTACTCCATCCGGAGCACTCGTGTTTGGATCCACACTAGGGACAATAGAGAAGCCATTTGCCAGATCTCCACTCTGGTAACGGAGGTGTAATGTGGGCTCATCTCCTGATATGCATAACACATACATATGCTCACGACAGTAATCCCCGAAGGGGTAGTCAGAGGTGACTCGCAGCTCACGACAGTAATCCCCGAAGGGGTAGTCAGAGGTGACTCGCAAGCGAGTCACCCGCTTTTCGCTGTACATTTGTACTCACGTGATAGGTCGCGAGCCGTATCGCCGTTTTTGAATGAAACAAAGCTGGGTCGGCTGGCGCATGCTACCTTCACGCACTTCTTGATAACCAGTCAAGCACCGGAGAGGTCGGTCCTACTGACGTCGGACCAACTATAAGGGAAACTCACGTGCCCCGTGACAAGGTGAGGACAGAAAAAATAATAAAAAAAGACAGTAGAGGAAGGTAGAGGATAATTGTTGTAGAGGTCACTGAAAGTTAGGTTGACATTCACCACCCTTTCAGCAAGGTGAAGAAGTTTGAGCACAGAGTTTTCTGGTAATCTGTTCTGTTCCGTTTTCTTTTGATTTGCATTTTTTTTTTCTGACTGTTCTAAATAGTGATATTATTTTCAGGTCACGGCTGAAGCATTGAGAGTTCTGCAGACACTCGTCAAAGTTATGAGGCCACTTGGTAAGTGTATTTTACACAAACACCTCTATGGAGAATTAGCTTCGCTTCCCTTGAGAAATCCGAGACAAAAACTAGTCTATGGCTGTGTGTAATTCTGAACTATCACGCTATAATACTGGCAAGCTTCATCAGAATAAGAACTAACATGCACACAAACTTTTGCCTTCATAATACGAGTGTGAAGTGTGATGACTAAGTTAAACTTAATTAAGCTACAAACATGCACACAATCTTTTCCCTTTGTAACATCATTGTAAAGCACAATGATGAAGTTACTGCATCTGTCTATTATTCCAGAGCTGCCTCACGACCGTCTGCTAGTTTTGTACTTTAACACGTATCAACGAATGACACACACTAAAAAGAGTATAACAAACATTCAAACAAACTTTCCCTTTCATAATACGAGTGTGAAATGTGCTGATCAAGTGTCAGTTTATCTACAGTCTATCTGTCAGTTTCGTGCTTGAAAACGTAATAACGTTTTTTTATAATACGAGTGTGAAACATGACGATTAACTATTGCGTCATTCTATTTATCTATTCAAGAGCTGTTACACGACCGTCTATCTGTCAATTTCCTGCCTGACAACGTATCCACGAAATTTTATACTACGATTGTGAAGTGTGACATTTAACTTATTGCGTCTGCCTATTCCAGAGCTGTCGCACGACCGGCTGTCGGGCCCGTCGGTGGTGCCGGCCATGCCGCGCGAGCTGGCGGCGCCCGCGCGCGAGATGTACGCCTGCGTGCTGGTGCGCCTGCGCGCCACCGACATGGACCAGGAGGTATGTAGCCCGTGGACCAGACATGGACCAGGAGGTATGTAGCCAGTGGACCAGGCATGGACCAGGAGGTATGTAGCCCATGCCACCGACATGGACCAGGAGGTATGCAAGAGATCGATCTCAGCGATAAGGCCGTCTATTGTACTATCGGGGAAACCCATGCTTACCCGATTCCAAAACAATATCGCTTACGCACCCCGTCGTAACAGCCCCGCCCCTTCCATACGTGTGAACCAATGGCGTGTAAGGAACAGGTGTATAGGGCCATGCTGTTACCAACAAGACCTCGTAATAATAACGGCCTCCTTTGTATATATTTCTTCTTTTTTAACTGTCAAAAGAGTGGTTTTTAGGTTTTGTCTTTGTTACCTCATTATTCATTGGATGAGCGCGTGTATGAATGGGTGCGGCAGGTAGCAGGCTGCAAGCGGTTCTAACCTTTAAAGCCACCGGCCGATTCCCCGATAGTACATTCGTTCGAGTCTATAAGTATGTTCTTTTGTATGTCTGATTTATGTGGTGTTCTATAAAGTAATATTCTATTCTATTCTATGTAGTCCACTGCTGTGCATAGCTGCAGAAATCAGCCTTTCCGACTCGAAAACGGAAACCTTCTCTTGTATTCTTATATCGTTTAAATATATTTAATTATTTTTGCCAGGTTAAGGAGCGTGCCATCGCCGCGGCCGGACAGCTGCTAGCACATGCAGGAGACACTTTACAGGTAAATATAATATACCTAACTCATCATCAACATCTTGTAGCTAAGTACTCCATAAAGCAATCGCTACGCCACTTTGAAATATATAAGCTACAGCAGCTGGTAAAAAAAGCTTGTAGGTAAGTCATTTGCTACTACCACAACCTCATACCGCTTACTTTACAACCAACTTCAGGATCGATATCACAACAAATATTCATACTATTATTTATCCATTTACCCCTCAGGACGAGCTGCCGGTGTGTCTGCCGATATTCCTGGAGCGCCTGCGCAACGAGATCACGCGCTTGACCACCGTCAAGGCGCTCACCAAGATCGCCTCCTCGCCGCTCCGGATCGACCTTACGCCCATACTGGTAAGGAACAATTTGCATTCTTTCTGGTCTACATACGAGTTTTCATACTTTACAGCGATAAAAATCAGTTCACCATTTGACTATACTGGATCGCCATTGCGTCGCGGAACGCCAACATAAGTGCGAGAGTGCGATAATCGTAATGTCTTAAGTTAGATATTTTGGAATGACTACAACTGTCTTAGACACAAGTTGAATCCAAAAATACACACAAATACCTTATTCACAATTACCGTGATAAACACCGGTCATGGTATACGTTGTTATTGTAAATAATACAGTAAATATGTTATTTGTTTCAGCCCGACGCTGTGCCGATATTAGGCTCGTTTCTGAGGAAGAACCAGCGAGCGTTGAAGATGGCCACTCTAGTCCTGTTAGACACATTAGTACAGAATTATAGCAATGATATTAGCATTGATCTACTTAGCAAGGTAAGATAATACATAAAAAATACTTAATATTGTACAGACATGCGAGATATCTAAATCGCTCGGTCATAGCATTACATAACTACACACGTAAATACACATCATGCTTTTACACCCAGGTATAGTAATAGCGAAAGCTATTGAGACTTCGTCTATTGTCGGCTAACTTCGTGCTATTCCCCTTTCTCTACTATTTCCTATTATCAATTCATGATACAAAGGTCCTGACAAATAGACTTTATAACTTTCTGAGTATATCTCATTTACCAACGTTGACCCTCTAACTAAACCTTTCCCTACAGGTGTTGATGGAAGTCCCGCCGCTAGTGTGCGAGTCAGACCTGCACTGCGCACAGACGGCGCTAGCGCTAGTGCGGTCCTCGTGCCTCTACTGTCCTCACGCACTGAACAACGACGTGAGAGTGGCTCTCACGCCGCACATACTGGCGCTGGCCAAGTCGCCTCTACTGCAAGGTAACAAACAACTATTTTAATTGATTTAGAATGCATTTCTTTATATAAATTATTCTCTTGGTGGATTGAGCTGGGCATCCCGTAATGTCGGTAATACAGGCTATCACCCAGTAGAGGGCCCTTGCAAATTGTTTTAAACAAGTGTTTTTTATACAATAAACTATTTTCACACACATGACTACGCGAAAGTCACTAACTATTATTGAGCCGGCGCAACACTTTAAGCCTTAGTGACGCCATTGAAGCGTGCTATTCATTCGGCCGCTGTTTGTATTGTACTATTTTGTTTTTTGTGCTAAAAATATGTTTTTATACAATTTACTATTACTCAAACAACCCTTTATTTCTGCAGGTGGTGCCCTCAAGGCCATGGTGGGCGTACTCCGAGCCCTAGTAGCAGCAGGCGTGCCGGGCTGCGGGCGCCGCGAGCTGCTGGCGCTGCTGGTGGCGCCGGTGCAGCTGCAGCAGCACGCCGGCACCGCGCACGCCACCAAGCAGGTACAGTGCGCGCCACTAGAGATGACACACTGCTGAGAGAGAGCTACCATGGCAACGCAATGCACAGGGGTGTATAAAACCTTGTAGGAATCTGGTGCGCCCGCGCAGTCTGACAATCAAGTTAAATCCTTTCTCACGGTGACAAACCCTAGTTCAGGTAGGTAGTGTGTAAGATTGGCGATTAAAGATCTATCCATTCTCAATTTGATGACTTCTTGTACTACTTATCATATAATATTCTCTACATTTCTGCTGAATTTTAGGTACTTCAGGGGTAATCTATTATTTATATTCTGCCTGACTTATAGGTACTATACTCTACTTCTCATAACTACATTTCTACCATTCCTTCGCAGGCATTCCACTCCCTCGCCAAGTGCGTGGCCGCGGTCGTGGTCGAGGCGGGCGGGGCCGAGGCGCGGGCGGCCGTCAAGCAGTTCCTACAGGACGCGTCCGAGCCGACTAGTGACGCGGCGCACATGTTCGCGCTGCTCGCCGTGGCTGAGATCGGCAAGCATCTGTGAGTAGGACTGTACTACATACTGCATGTATAGACACTAGTATAGACAATAGTCAGGCCTGAAGGACCGCCGGAGCGATGCCCAGAAGGGCTAATATGGGGCGCAAGACGCGCACAACAAGACGTGACAAAAGTTTTGCATCACGCTTACTCACATCGCGCGGCCTCGAGAGCGAGCGAGACGGAGAACTTTGGTCACGTCTTGTCACCCCGTGCTATGCTAGCGGCATAAAACATAAAAATCCCTATTTCTGGCAAGCTTTTTGTTTATTGATTATTTTACCGATACAAATAATTTTTGATGTTGCAATACTTACCATGTTTACTTTACCATGCGCCCACCAGCCTTACAAACCCACTATACACTACAAAATTAGTATTACTTGACTCTTAATATATTCCTCTGTCTATCCCAGCGACCTCAGCACGATCCCGCACATCAAGGACGTCCTCTTAGCTTCCTTCACCCCCTCCTCCGAGGAAGTGAAGTCAGCAGCGAGCTACGCGCTGGGCAGCGTGGCGGTGGGCAACCTGCCCGAGCTGCTGCCCTTCATACTGAGCGAGATCGACGCGCGCCCGCGCCGGCAGTACCTGCTGCTGCACAGCCTTAGGGAGGTCAGTCGGGGGTTGGGGGTTGTGGGGGTTGCTTGTGAGATTGTGTTTGAAGACACTGGATTTAGATGGCTGTCTTAATGCGTTGTCTATATAGATCCATGTGTATTATGGCCCCATTAGTGTGTCGCGCTGCGTTTCGATCAAGTAATGATTATGTTAGAAGCCATTGGATAGATGGCTGTGCTATTGCATTGTCTATATAGATTTTAGTGGTTTTAGAAAGGTAAATCGTTTTTTTCTCTATTATGTGCATTGTTTACTCGAATATGTTTTAAGACACTGGATAGATCGTTGTGCTAGTGTGTTACTGCGTTGTCTATATAGATTCTAGGTTATGTCTGGTAGGGCGGAGTTTCATTAGAGCGTTTCTCGATTATTTGGATTGTTTATTCGATTTTGTTTGAAGACACTGGCTGTGTTACTGCATCGTCTATAGGTATAGATTGTAGAATATATCTTGTAGGGCGAGGTCCCTTTAGAGCGTTTTCCATATTTTTTATGATAATAAGGTATTTACGTCGCGAGGCGCCTCTTATTAATATAGCCCCACCCATGCTATGGAGTCCAAATGGTTCACGGTCTGGTTAGAGCGCTGTCTCATTAGAGCGTTGCGTCATCGTTGCATGGTTTCCATATTTTTATGATATGACGTATTTGCGTCACGACGCTCACTCTAATATAGCCCCACCCATGCTATGGAGTCCTGGTCCCCCCACACTGCCTCCTCCGTGAAGTGGGCGGGAGCTACGCGCTGGGCAGCGTGGCGGTGGGCAACCTGCCCGAGCTGCTGCCCTTCATACTGAGCGAGATCGACGCGCGCCCGCGCCGGCAGTACCTGCTGCTGCACAGCCTTAGGGAGGTCAGTCGGGGGTTGGGGGTTGTGGGGGTTGGTTGTGAGATTGTGTTTGAAACCACTGGATTTAGATGGCTGTGCTACGCCATCGTCTTTATAGATTCTAGTATCTGTCCGAAGCCGCGTAAAATAATGCTAATACGCCAGGCCTTTCCTGTTTTTCGACAGCTGGCGCGTCATAGAACACTTACTGTCAGTTTCACAGCTGAGAGCGTCAAGCGAGCGTAGAATGCAGCGCTGTGATTTGCTGAATTATCGTTGAGAGTTCATGCTTAGGTAGATTTACTTGGAAACTGACTCATAGGGTGGATTCGACCAAAAATCACGCTACACCAGGGTAACTCTTACCGAATAAAATGAACACAATGTTTAATGATATTACGACGAAAAATGTTTTTTTTTTCTTTTTAAGTCAAGCTAACTGTTGTACAAACTATAAGCCCCTTCTCCCACTACGCGACTCTCAAGCGACCCGACTGCGATGCAACCCATGATCGCCTATAAAAACGGGTCTTCGACGTGTCGTTGTAATATATGCGACCAAGGGTTGCGTCGCAGTCGCGTCGCTTGAGATTCGCGTAGTGGGAGAAGGGGCTGAGTGTTAATTAACATTACGATTTGTTTGCAGATAATCTCGTGCGAGTCATGCAGCCCGGCGGGCGTGGCGGCGCTGCGGCCCTTCATCCCGCAGATCTGGGTGCAGCTCGCCAAGCACTGCCAGTGCCAGGAGGAGGGCTCCAGGAATGTCGTGAGTATACCGCTTTGATTATTTATCGGAGATCTAAGCAACGTTAATAACGCTAAGCATTCAACACTAAAAGCCGCATAACATTTGAACAGCGAAGCCGAAAAAAACGGGTTCCGCTCATCTGGCACAATCTTTATTGACCAAAACTCATTTCGCATAACTCGTATGGTCTAAACTTTTTTGGCCGAACCATCACTTTGCCAAGACTTATGTGGCATAAGGCTCGTTTCGTCTAAAACTCTTTAGGCACAATCTTTAAACACCTAAGTTTCGTTTGCTCAAATTTATGTTCGTCTATACCTATGTATAATCTTGTTTCTCCTAATGTTATCTTAATAAATAATATATTAAGTATGTAGTAAATGTACAAATTGTGGTATTTTTCTCCTACATCCCGAAAATCACGATATTGTATGATCAAAAAATCGAAAGTTAACGACCAATATAATTATTACGAACCCCATGAGATCGAAACCTAAAAATAGGTGCGACGACGAGCAAAGCGAGGAGGAGCGTGTTAGGTGCACATGTTCATCAAAACCAAAGCGGAGCGCAGCGAAGCGGAGCGGAGCGTTTTCCAAACAGCGGAAACAATACAAGGCACCAGTTTGCGTTATGTAGGGAGACGCCGTCAAAGTTAAAGCCAAACGAATATTATTACTTTGTATAAACCTATGCCATAGCATTATTAGGCTATTCAAGATTTGGCCATACCATTATTAGGCTAAACAATGTTATGCGAAATAACTTTTTACTAAACGAGATTTATGCCATACGATTTTCGGCGTAACGAGACTTTGACCAAACGTTACTATGCAATACGAGATTAGGCAAAAAAATCTTATGCCGAAAAAGGTAGAACCGAAAAAAACAAATATAAAATCATTTCAGCCGTTTGACAGATACACTACCACAGATACACAGACATTTGAACTTTATAACACCCATCTTTTTAGTCAGGGTTAAGGTTATAGCACATTCATTTAAGACACTTTCACGATCCTCCTCTGACACTGAAGAGTCTTCTTCGTCTTTTAAGCAGTAATAATCCGTGTATCGACAGCTAGCATACTGCCCCGTGTATAACGGTCCATATTCAAGCATATTTATATTCCCAGGTAGCGGAATGCCTCGGCAAGCTCTGCCTTCTAGAACCCGAAGAATTACTCCCTCACCTGCAAGAGTTCCTGCGCTCGCCGGAGCCGCTGACGCGCACCACCGCCGTCACCGCCGTCAAGTTCACCATCTCCGACCAGGTGACTAGACATAAATAGGCACTCAATAAGGTTTTAATTTCCTTTCTCTTTAGTGTTTATATTTTTGTACAACTTCCTCATTTATATTCAAAATTGTCTCTCTTAGCTCGTAGGGTTGCCTGGAAGAGATCGCTTTTAGCGATAAGGCCGCCCTTATTGTATTATAGATTTTAAGTATTAAATGTTATTTTAAGTGTTTTATGTACAATAAAGTTATACTACTACTACTACTACTCAATCACGCCATGGTTCTGTCAAACACATACTACAATTCTCCCCGAGTCATTAATTTACGCTGTTTTTAGTTTACCTCCGGCGCACCCAGGCCAGCAGACTGGCCATTTCTCTCTCCACGGTGACAAACCATATTGCACCTCGAGTGTTACTCACCGACACGCTAACAAAATAATAATGGCTATTCGTATTTTCAGTTTTGATGTACTCCGTTGCTCTCTTAGGGTGTGTTCAGGCGACATGCGCCCGCTAAGGGCACGCCCCGCTAGCCCTTCTCTGTAGACTGCCGTATGACTGAAGGTATAGTGCCTGTAGCTTATGAACGAGTCGTCGAGAGCTACAGGTCACTATAATTATATCATTTCGTTTATAAAAAACGGGTTACGTGCCCTTCTCTGTCGTTGCCGTCGCCTGGGCGTGGTGGCGTTCAACTGTCTCTAACCCCCCTCCCCCCCGCAGCCGCAAGCCATAGACCCGCTGCTCCGGGCGAACATGGCGGAGCTGCTGCTGCCGCTGCGGGACCCCGCGCTGAGTGTGCGCCGCGTGGCCCTGGTGGCGTTCAACTCGGCGGCGCACAACAAGCCCTCGCTCATCCGCGACCTGCTGCCCCGGCTGCTGCCGACGATATATAATGAGACTAAAGTTAAGGTGAGATCAATATTTTTATTTATTTATTTATTTAAACTCTTTATTGCATACACATAGAAACATACAAAGTAGGTACAGATCATTACAGGTTGACAGTCTATGTATACACAAAGGCGGACTTATCATTTACTTAAGTAAATATAAGGTAAAGTTTAAGACTGCCGAAGAAACGAAGAATAGGGCTAGAGGCTGTCTCGAATGGAGATCATGAACAGGCAAACGTAGTGTGGGATCTTCCAACCTGCTAAAACAACGGTTTTCATGTAACCTGAAGTGGCTCGAAGCGGAATGCCGACGACAGCATTAAATCTAGAGACCTATGTCCAGTACTGGAACTCTGTATTTATTACGGACCTGACCACAAATTTCTATAATTGCTGCTGGTGTTCCTTTTTGAATAAATAAATAAAGACATTAGTAAATGGTTCAGTCCTATAGATAGACAGAATACATATTTCATTGTGTTAAACAATTTATTATGTGACTTTATAACCCCTAAACCACTCCCAATCCCCTACAGAAAGAGCTAATCCGCGAAGTGGAAATGGGTCCGTTCAAGCACTCCGTAGACGATGGTCTGGACCTGCGCAAGGCGGCCTTCGAGTGCATGTACACCGTACTTGATACGTGCCTCGATCGCCTCGACGTGTTCGAGTTCCTACGACATGTGGAAGATGGGTTACGGGACCACTATGACATCAAGATGCTGACGTATCTGATGTGCGCGAGATTGGCGCAGCTGTGTCCTAGTCTGGTGCTGCAACGTGAGTGGTTTTGTTACCTTTAGCTACCTAATCCACGCACGACTAATTACATACAGTTTACCGCAAATCACTATATAGTTATGTATATCGACGTCGATAAAGCTGTTTTGCCGGTGTGGCTTCACAATATTTTATCTGGATACGTGCCTCGACCGCCTTGACGTGTTCGAGTTCCTGAGACACGTGGAAGATGGGCTGAGAGACCACTATGACATCAAGATGCTGACGTATCTGATGTGCGCGAGATTGGCGCAGCTGTGTCCTAGTCTGGTGTTGCAACGTGAGTGGTTTTTTTACCTTTATCTAACTAATGCACGCACCACTAATCATCAGCAAATGATGATATATAGTGACGTTTATCGACTTCGAGAAAGTTGCTTTACGGTGCGGCTGCACAATATTTTATAAGTTTTGTATCATTATCATCATCACACAAAGATGGTCCAATCCTGGACAAGGATTAACGAGTGCATTTATATTTTATTTTAGCGGTGGATACGGCGGGTGCCCCAGGTGGTACGGTCAGCTTCATAAAAAGCTATACACTTTTGTACCTTGTCAAACTGACAACTTTTTTACGAATTAATAAGCTTCCCAAGTTAGTTTTTCAAGGTACAAAAGTGTATGCGTACTTTTAACTATTTATGAAACTGACTGGCTTGAGTTCATTAGCTTTCATGACCATTCCACAACTCCAAACTACAATACAAACCATAACCCCTCCCCCGCAGGTCTAGAGAGCCTGGTGGAGCCGCTCCGAGCCACGTGCACCATGAAGGTGAAGGCCAACTCCGTGAAGCAGGAGTACGAGAAGCAGGAGGAGCTGAAGAGATCCGCCTTGAGGGCCGCCGCCGCGCTCATGCAGATACCTGAGGCAGGTCTGTGTCGACCACTGATGTTGTTCTTAGCCGTGTGTTCCACGCAAGCGAGCCTTAAGCCGAACGACCACTGCCGGCTAAACTAAGTTAGTTCGCATAGTTGGGCCAATTTTGTATATGTCGCAGGCATCTGGTTTAATCTTCTGTTTGATTGAACCACTAGCCCGTTCATTGGATGACGCTATTCAGTTGTATGACTAGGCCGAACGTTGATTGTACAAGCGTCACAAAACGTCCAACTAGTTAGCGGACTTAAAATCAGTCAGGTGGTGAATAAAACAAATATGGCGTCTAACAGCGAACAGCTGACACAAAAAGCACTTGTATTGTTATTTTTTGCAAATAAATTATCTTTAAAGTGCGTTATTTATGTTAAAATAGTGTGACAACATGGATTTACCTATTATTACACCGCCGGCGGATAGTTTCAAGGAAAAAAATGTGCTGAAACTGGATAATTATGAACAACAATATCAAGGTACGTTTATTGTTATTGTTTAGTTAATTTGTGAGATGAGAGCTTTGTAACATAGTCTTTTTGTTGACTCTTGTCTGGTCATGTTCATCCTAACCAGACATTACAAAGTTGCTATACTATATCCCATTTAACCACTTCGCTGAATAAAGTTCAGTCAAGACGTTGGACGTTACAGTCAACCACTTGACGAGTTGTTCTTTAGTCATTCAACTAAGTAGCGTCATTCAATGAACGGGCTAGCGGTTCAATCAAACAGGAGATTAAACCAGATGCCTGCGACATATACATACGCGTCCATCGTAAACTATGCGAACTAACTTAGTTTAGCCGGCAGTAGTATGTCGGTAATCAATGCTAGAGGGGATAAATTTTGATACCAAATGGTAGTAGTGAAAGGATTAGCCAGTCATGTCAGGAGCAAGATTTGATTCCATCGCACTGTGTCGTTAGAAGCGGACTTACCCGACTACAATATCTACCTACATTGTATGCTACATTACGTTAGAGGCACGATTGTGAGGCAGAAAGCGGTAACCTAATGGAGAATTGATTTCCACACATTTCACACTTACAATTTCCTCCCATCCACAGACAAGAACCCGCACCTGATGGACTTCGTGACGCAGATCAAGTCGTTCCCGGAGCTGCAGCCCATCTTCGAGTCCATGCTCAAGGACTCGGGCGCCGCCGACTCCAACATGATGGACCAGAGCTAGCCGCCTGAACCCAACGCAGTTGAGGAGACTTGTGCTGAAGATACTAGTGGAGGTTGTTTCGAATAGTATTAGATGAAAGGTCAAA
Source organism: Plutella xylostella (assembly GCF_932276165.1). NCBI lineage: Eukaryota > Metazoa > Arthropoda > Insecta > Lepidoptera > Plutellidae > Plutella > Plutella xylostella. The sequence goes on from NC_063985.1 coordinate 11,530,611, forward strand.
TTGAGGTGTGAATTTAACGATGATATTCTGGCTCTACAATACTATGTAACTTATCACAGTTTACAACGTGAGGTATAGTACAATAAGCGGCCTACTTGCCATCTTTCAAACAGCCAGGCAAAAGTTGGAGAGCTCTAGTGTAGTTGTATCACTATTGGTGGATATTTAAAATGTAGTGTCATTATATGCCTTAATTTGACCTTTTATCTAATGCTATTTGGAACGAAGGATAGTGCGGGTAGGTTATGTATGAGTCGTTGTGGAGATAAGGGTGGAATTTTAATGTTTTGTTTGCAGAAAGACAACAAGTAAATTTAAAACATTTTCTGTATGGTGCGTATTATTAAGTACACGTTACATATTTTCTGATAGAAGTAAATACTCACATGATATGTACTTGATATATTATTTAGCTCTTTCCGGCTGCTGCTATTGTGTCTAGCATTCTATGATTGAATCAATTGTTTAAGATCTCATTAATACATACGAATTCTAATATTATTATTTGAAAATGACCATTTATTATTTAAGTTGCATTTATCATACATAACCTACCTACTTCTTGTAACATCAATGGCTATTTAGCAACGCGTTGCCGCTCCGTGCAATATGAACACTAAGTTCGACGCACGGGGCGGCAACGCCCACAAATATTATTATTATTGTTCTCAGCGCCATGTATGGCACTCCCACTCATTATGTTTTGTTATTTTTTGTACGTGCGACTCGAAACGAGCCCGTTGTAAATGTTCAGATTGCTAGTAAAATGACGTTTTACAATTCAAGTCTTATTCTCTGTGTGTTAGTGTAACAAAATATAGACGAGTAAGATTCCAACAGTTTTTATTATAAAATTACAAATAGACACTACAACTGCAGCCTAAACTCCCCAAGGAAATGAAACAAGACAAATGCTGAGGGGTAACGGCGGACTGGGATCGCTTCGTACACATATGTTGATATGTATTGTGATATTACTATACTGAGGGAGGGTAGTTTGGACATGAATACACTATGCTAAGGACGCGGTATGTATCAGTTATTTCCCCTTTCTCTTGACGGCGGGCGTGGCGCTGGCGGCGCGGGACGCGGGCCGCGAGCTCTGCGGAACAAATTAATAATTTTTACACACACACACACACACACACACGCACTCACGCCTTGTACTAAATGTACTCCCTTGCGGGGTAGGCAGAGGTGCATTGCTGCACCCACTTTTCGCCAGAGTGTTATGTTAGTCCCAATGTAATAGGGGGCGGGCCTATTGCCATTTTACGGGCACATCCAAGACCTGAGAACAAATATCTGTGTTTAAACAAATATCTGCCCCAGCCGGGAATCGAACCCGGGACCATCGGCTCAGTAGTCAGGGTCACTAACCACTACGCCATTCGGTCGTCATTAATAATTTTTAATAGACAAGAATTACCATTATTGGCCACAGCGCCTAAGGACTGCGAATTAATCATTACGTGTGTGGTAACTGAGGCTACTTCTTACTTATCAATCGGTGAAAAGTAATCTCATTTATTATTATTAAGTGTGTTTAATAGGACTACTTTGAAATAGGCCAGAACTGAGACAAAACAGGGAGAGGTCCAGTTTTCTTCTTACTGCGCGAAGATAGCGTCTACAGGGTATTGCACATGTATAGTAAGCCGAAAGGGAGTGACTCAGGAGGTCACCCTGAACAACTTTTGTTCTACGACTTTTCGCAACACCCTGTATATGTATATCAGTATACTGACCGGCGCGGGCTCGCGAGCGAGCGTGGCGGAGCTGGCGTTGCGCGGCAGCGTGGCGGTGGCGCTCACCACGCCCAGCGCCGACGCCGCGCGCTCCGGAGTCTGCTCCTTACTGCAAAAAGATTATGCCTGGCGTTAGAGCGAGCATAAGTTATAGATTGGGAATATGTGGATTACTTTGGAAAAACAAATTACTAGCTTAAAAAGTTTTCCAGTGAAAATTACAGGATAAAGCCTATGACGTAGTAATCCAGGTTCCTCCATACCAAATTTCATGAAAATCCGTTCTGAAGTTAAGAGTACAAACGTCCTAACAAACTTGAGCTTCTTTCTTTCTTTAATATGTACAATGCAGGATGTTGTAGAATGCCTTATAAGTATAACGAACGCTAGGACGAAACGTTAATAAATTATAAACCCGTACCTGTTTCCTCGAGACAGCGTTCCCTTTCTGTGGAACATGTCTGAGATGCGGCCGCGCAGGTCGCGCCGGCTGCCCGCCGCGCTCATGTCTGAATCAGAACCCTGTAATATTTGACGGTAGATAAGAATATTGAAGCGTCCGTAGTCGAGCGGGCCTCAGTGATCGTAACTGATCGCTGAGGTTAAGCAACAACTGACACGGTCAGCCATTGGATGGGTGACCAATTTTCAAGTGGTGCTTTTCTGGACGCTTCCGTGCTTCGGACGGCACGTTAAACCGTGGGTCCCGGTTGCTGCTTCGGTAGCAGTCGTTAAGCCTAGTCAGAGGCCTTCGGGCGGCTTGAAAACATCTGACAGTCGGGTTGCCCACTTACCCGACAACTCTCTCAGCACAAGCTTGCTTGTGTTGGGGTCCACCAACCCGCACTTGGCCAGCGTGGTGGACTAGGCCTAAACCCTTCCTTCATTGGAAGGAGACCCGTGCCCCAGCAGTGGGGACGTAATGGGTCGTGATGAGATAAGAATATTTACTGATTATTTTTAGTTTTACTCTAAACCCTGATTGATTAATATTTCATCCACGAATGCTCATGCTCTTGCTGATGGCTTAAAGATAAGGTATACTATTAGTTAGACAGAGCAGGGTCACATAAGTTCGTGACATAAGGGCATACTGTACATCTTATAAACTAGGTCCAATCGTGCAAACAATGATGTTGATTCTGAAGGCAGAAATTCTAATTTTAACGCTGTCAAACTAAAAAAATTGCTAGCATAAAATGACATTTACGGAAACAATCATAAAGTCGAATTTTAAACAAAGAAATTAAGGTTTTGACGTCTCTAAATTTAAAATTTCCGCCTTCAGAATCGATATCAATACCAGAGTGAAAATGAAAAATAGATAACCTTTCCATAATATTGATTGATCCTTCATCTTTTTATTTTTCAATCTCAACAATCTGGTTGGTCGGTCCCTTGGACTGTCAGCAAAAAAAAACTTTCGTACTTAAGGCTCCCCGCAAACGGGCCACCGGCCATAAACCACAAACGCCGCCACTGGCATATTTCCTGTCATTTTCGTACATTTTATATGGACTCGCCCGCCGCACACGGTTGACGCCGGTGGCGGCCCCACGCTTCAAATCGTTCCTATACAAAAGCTTCTCGTGGCTGTGGCCGGTGGCCTGTGTGCGGCGACACTAAATTAAAGTTTGTAAGTACCTGTGAGACGGTGCCGATGGGGCGGAACTCGTCCGGGCCCGCCTGGTCGTCGATGGAGCGCGACTTGGTCAGCTTCTTCAGCTTGCCGAAGATGCTCTTCTTCTTCTTCTTCTCGGGCAGCACGTCGCTCTGCGCCGACCCGCCGGATAAGCGGCTGTTGGAGGAAGATGGTAGATTTGAAATGGTTTCTAGTTATGAATAGATTACAAGAATATCTACACAAAGGTATTAAGTAGGTACATGTTTCAGTAAGGGACGTAACGTGCATCGTGCATTGCATTATAGATACATAGATCTTAGACAAGTTATCTCTGAGGTGAATTCAGGTGCTGAAGATTAGACTCTGATATAGTAAGTACCTATTTCCAGCGTAGCACCTTCTATAGTCTGCTCAGCTACTTCCAATCAATCAGCGAAGGCAATAAACGTTCTCTATAGTATACCCATTTTGCAACACCCTGTATAAGTAGGTATACCTGTCGAGGCTGTTGTCGCGGGCGACGCCGAACACGCGCAGGTCCTGCTCCTGCTCCAGCGACTGCAGCGACGACACGCTGCTGTCGTCCACCGACTTCCAGATCACGTTCTGAAATGTAGTGTAGCTTACGTTAGGTGGGTAAAGTCATGGTACTTTTAATAAAGAGTAAAGTTGGTATTGCCATGGCGGACGAAATCGAAAGATGGGTAAAACTTTAGAAGTAAACAACGAATGTTATTGAAAATAAAGCCTTGCTATTGTCGTAGAGGATAGCAGTGGGTGGATGCGGGGGAGGGAATCTTTGTAGCATTCGTAATTATAGGTAGGTAAGTACATGAGTAGGTAAGTAAGTAGGTAACGTAACGGCACCAGTAATGGACACCTTAAGGATTTTTTACAAATGATTTGGCTGTTACTCGCTCAATTTTTGAGTTGGAATATTGAAAGTTGGTTTGAATCGTAGGAATATCTTGCTGTTTAAGATGAATGTACACTAGCTCGATTTAAACTATTGGTTTTTAAGTAAAATGTATATTTGTAAAAAATACCTAAAACCACAGTGATGGACACCCAAACTCCAGTTATGGACACCCAATGTTGGACAGTGATTTTTTATTGAATAAAAGCATAAAATAATATTTTATGCTTATATTATTATAATTGTAACGATTATGAGTAATCATAACCGTAATTGGACGTAGTTACGCAGAAAGGACTCAACCCACACAAACCTAGTTCTGAGATATAGACGTTTTAAGTTCTAATCGGTATTCTTCAGCAATGAAAAGCATCTTATATGTGGAAATTATCTTAAATTATGCATATTTATTGTTATTTTACTATTGCAAATCATGGTGTAGCTATAACGAATATTTATTGAGTTATTAATGAAAATATGCACTTGGATCCTTTCTCCTAAATTGCTTTTTCTATGCAAGCAGGGAAATTCAACGTTTCGCAGAAAGGATCCAACCAAATATTTATTTTTATAAAATATTTTTTTAAATAACAATATGGTTTTTAAAGTAAAATATTTATATTGTAGACACAATACATTACTTTTTCACACAAAATAAAAATTATATATCAAAAGTAAACCTATTATTAAATTATTTATATTGAAATGTAATCGGAAACAACATTTCACATCTATATAAAAATCTAACCGGAACTGTATTCCCAAGCGCAAAACTCTGGATCAACTTAACCGATTTTGATATTTTTTTTACAAAATAGAAGCCTACCTTTTTCGTGAGTATCTACGACCCGTTTGTATCCCATAATTTTCAGGACAAAGCATTTTGACGGAAAGCAAACCTCATAGAAAAAAGTTGGGCATGAATAAAATTCTAACCGGAAATGTGTTCCCAAGCGCAAAACTCTGGATCAACTTAACCGATTTTTATATTTTTTTTACAAAATAGAAGCCCACTTTTTTAGTAAGTGTCCCATCCCATATTATCCCATAATTTTCAGGATAAAGCAATATGAACATAAGCAAACCTCAAAGGATAAAGTTGGACATAAATAAAATTCTCTTTTACTCTAACTTCACTTCATCATCCTCGGTATATTGCAATTATCCTCCTTTTTATGCCTCCGTAGGGTATCCGTCGTTCCCTGTGCTTACCATACGATCGCTGAAAAGTGGGATTTCAGCGATCGTATGGTCCGTATCACTTCGACTTTACTTTGCGGTTGGATATTAAAATTTATGTCAAGATGCAGAATAATTATAAATCTCATAACCATCATCACGACCCGTCACATCTCCACTGCCGGGGCATGGGTCTCCTTCCAATGAAGGAAGGGATTAGGCCTAGTCCACTACTCTGTCCCAGTGTGGGTTAGTGGACCCCAACACAAGCAAGCTTGTGCTGACAGAGTTGACGGGTAATTGGGCAACCCGACTGTCAGATGCATTCAAGCCGCCCGAAGGTCTCTGAGTAGGCTTAACGACTGCTATCGATTTTATTATAATCATAATGATTACGATTATGCTTCTTGACATATATCAAGATCTGGATATACAAGATGCTCCTGGTTTATTGAATCTGCATCCAACTCCTCAGATGCAGACTGGTTTAGATCTTTAAAAACTTCGGCAATGTGGTCATACCATCTTACAAGTCGGTCTTCCATAGTAACAAGGAGATATCCTGGGGTTTGTTGCAAAGTTTATTTGATTCTTTCTATAGATCCTTCATGGCAGCCGCTGTTTGTTTTCTCCAAGATATAGAATCAGACTAACAGCGTTGGTCCTTTTTTAAATTACGTTTGATATTTTGTTCACAAAGAAAATACTCGTGCTTCTTTAGAATGGTAGTCTAGTTCGATGTTAAGTCTTCTTTGGAGAGTTGATCATAATATGCCATGTTCCTTTAGACATCCATTCTTTCTTTAAGTGTTCCTTGTGCCTTATTATTTCTTCGCAACTTTTTTAAAACATGTCTTTAATGCCAGTGCAGTTATTTTTGATTGAGGCGCGTCGCCCACACTTAGTAGGTTGATGGTATTTGTTGTGGATCTGGATACTAAGTTATCTTCTGACTTCTGGGTCCTGCAGCTTATTTACAGCGACATCTTTGGCAGATCTTGTGGCCTGCTTCTGAGCTCCCGCTATCGTCAAGCAGATTTTTCCAACCACTAAGTGGTGATCACTCTTGACTTTAGCAACCCTTCTAAAGTATTTCTAACATCTAGAAGTGAATGTCTTCATTTTCGAATAATCAAAATGTGGTCGATATGGTTCCCGGTCCGACAGTCGTGTGAGAACCAAGTCACCTTGTGACATTCCTTGGAGTTACCACCACCGAAAATTAGCCATTAACAATCCTTAGGCATCGTCGCTCGCTAATCAAATCGGGCGTAACTTGTATGAATCTGATAGATGTTTGAGAGTCGAGCGACGCTGCTTATGGATTGTTAATTGCTAATGTGACTTGTCCACACGGTGCCGATACATGGACGATGACCAACGAAACTGTGCACCGAATCAGAGTTCCACAAAGAGCTATAGAGCGAGCCATTTTAAGTATTTCGCTTAGACGTATTCCCAACGTGGTGATCCGTCAAAAGAGGAAAGTGTTCAACGTCGGTATGCGGGTCGCCGAACTGAAATGAGAGTGGCAGGATACTTGGCTCGTGGGGGGACGGAAGGTGGAAAAATGCGGTGACAGAATAGTGGCCAAGAGACGGAACAAAAACAGTTTGAATCCTTTCTGCCAAATAAAATTTGAACTGTTTTATTAAAAACTGATATTATATGAAACAACTCAGACAGTTTGAGTCCTTTCTGCTAAATACAAATTGACTTCTTTCAATCAATAAGTATTTCGCTAAAACGACTCAAGACGGTTTGAGTCCTTTCTGCTAAATACAAATTGTCTTTTTCAATGAATAAGTATTCCTCTAAAACGACTCAGACGGGTTGAGTCCTTTCTGCTAAATACAAATTGTCTTTTTTTAGGGTTCCGTAGCCAAAATGGCAAAAACGGAACCCTTATAGTTTCGTCATGTCCGTCTGTCCGTCTGTCCGTCTGTCACAGCCGATTTACTCGGAAACTAACTTCGATTTACTCGAAGTACTACAGTGATGAAATTTGATGGGAATATGTGTTGTATGAACCGCTACAAAAATATGACACTAAATAGTAAAAAAAAGAATTGGGGGTGGGGCCCCCCATACATGTAACTGAGAGATGAAATTTTTTTTTTCGATGTACATACCCGTGTGGGGTATCAATGGAAAGGTCTTTTAAAATGATATAAAGTTTTCTAAAAAACATTTTTCTTAAAGTGAACGGTTTTTGAGATATCAGCTCTCAAAGTCGTAAAAAGTATGTCCCCCCCCCTCTATTTTTATAACTACGGGGTATAAAATTCTAAAAAAAATAGAGGTGATGCATGCTAATTAACTCTTTCAACGATTTTTGGTTTGATCAAAGTATCTCTTATAGTTTTTGAGATAGGTTGATTTAAGCTACGGAACCCTTTGTGCGCGAGCCCGACTCGCACTTGGCCGGTTTTTAATGTATACGTATTTCTCTAAAACGACTCAGAGCGCTTGAGTCTTTTATGTAAAACTAAATTTTTCATGGTTTCATAGGAAATGCGTTTCTGTAAAAGGACTCAAACAGTTTGAGTCCTTTATGTGAAACTAAAAAATGTGTGTTTCATACAATGTGGGTTGGTCCCCCACATCAAAAAAGTATGTTGTAGTTGGTTTTTTACTGTGTTTGTTTTCTTGACAGGTAGACCCTACATTAAATAGCATGTTCTAGTATATAACTCAATTTTGACAAAGTTGTGGATTGAGGCCTTTCTGCGTAACTACGTCCAATTATGGGTAATCATAACTGTTTACACAAACAGGCTTGGTCGCCAGTTACACTATAGGATCCATCAAAGACGGCTAATACAACTTTCTGGAAAAAAAAGTTTTACAGAAACACAAAAAATTCTAATTCATAACATTATAAATCCTGTCCTCCTGCATTTTATTCTCCTTCATTATGTTCCCCCAGTGGGGCAGAAGGTAAACACAACAGTTTTCTATCCAAGATTGTGGACAGCAGCCTTTGCATCGGACCACGTCATTCAAACTTCCCGCATCTCCGTCCGATCGAGCGCCGCCAGGTTTATTTAGGGCGGCTTTTCTTACGCTTGCCCTACGGATACAATTGCGAGAACCTGTCTCAGGGTTTGGTTTTAGTCTCTACGCAGGCTATGGCTATTCCAACTTCGTTTGAGGCGTTTTATCTGTGAACCAACAGGATCTTCATGGCAGCTTTTCCTCAGATCTTTGTTGGAAGGTTCCGCCGGAGACAGTGGTTAATGAAGACCTGAAGCTTCTGTGTACCTATGTGTCTTTGTGGTCTCGCGAGCACAAAGACACACGTATAACCGACTTTAGTACCGACTTTAGTAACGTTGGTGTTAAATATCTTTCACTCTAATGGAGAGGTGTTTTGACCGCCTCATGGATCGCAGACACGCAAATGCACGTTTGACTGTATCAATACGGGCGCCCACATCTAGGTCAATGCCACCATCGCCTGCAACAACTAGGTAGCGTTAGTAGATGAACCAGGATACCGTCTCAACTTGTTCCCTCATCCCTCTCGTCATATCATATGATCTGGGTTATCCAGGTTTTGGATTTACACCAGCCAGAAAATGCTTTTAGTTTAAGTCAAATCTTTCTTTTCACAACCTTTTCTCTCACTTCCCTTTTATCTAGCAAAATTTTGCTCTTAATCTATTCTCCTCCTAAAGCCTCTTCATTTCAAATCCTCTCTATTCATGGTATTATCAAATTTTCTGGTCTATTCGTCACATTATAAAGTAAAGTAAAGTACTCTGTGGGGCTGTAAGTACCTGCACCTGGCTCTCTCGAATGGAATCTTTGTGCATATCTCCTAGGTCTAAACTGCCTTCCTAAGTTTGGACCATTTCCCACCATGTTAGTCCACTGCGGGTTGATGGGTTCACATAGGTATCTAGATGTGTGCTAAAATACAACTGCTTATCATAAGTATTACTAATTTCAATTAAACTCCGCTCCTGTGAGCGTTCGTTGCTACAACCGCAACAGTCGCGTGAAGGCTTGGATTTTCATGTGCATCTTTGATCAATACTTGTTCTGGAACACTTGAAATAGATGTAGGTAGGGGGAACATGTTTGTGTCTCCGTAACGCATGGCTGCAGTGGCCATCTTCCATAATAGCATATCCCATTTGCTTGGGCGTATAAGTCGAACATTGAACAAAATAAAAATTCCAGTTATGGACACCCAATTATGGACATGTGTCCATAACTGGATTTAGTGAAAATTTACAAACCAGTAATGAACACCCCCCTCTGAAATCATTTCCATAAACGTAAGCTTTCCTATTATTTTGAAAATATGTGCGTAATTCAGTATAGTTTCCATAAAATCACAGTATTTTAATATAACATAAAATAAAACGAAATCATCAACAAAAATCTACACCTAACCTCTTCGAAGATTTCCTTATTTCCTTAACAAATCTCGGTTGAATTGGTGAACCTCCGCCAAATGAACTTTTTTGCCTCACAATTTTTAATCTAAATGAATGACATAAGTCACTTGTCTATATAACAAAGGAGGGATGTATAGGCTTTGAAACTAAGGTGTTGTAATTTTCGTAAAACTATGCATACCTACTCTTATTTTAGACACTGTAAGTTTGTAGTGTCCATTACTGGTTCCATGTCCATTACTGGTGCCGTTACGTTATATTAAGAATTTAGGAAGGTATAAAATTATTCTTGGGTTGAGGCACTCTTTGTTACATTAAGGCCTCTACACACCAAAGCCGCTGACCCGGCGGCTCAACCCGCCGGCCTCATTTTGTACAATCATGCCTCATTTTGTACTATGTTAACCCGCCGGCACTAGGCCGCCGGGCTATGCCGCCGGGTCAGCGGCTTTGGTGTGTAGAGGCCTTAGCGTACAACCGTCTTTTCACCTCTAACTACCTTACATTGACATAGTGCATCCCCTTACAAACCACACATACCTGTTCCTTAGTGGTTTGCTCTAGCGACACGGATCTCTTCTTGAGCGAGGGCGCGCAGGTCGGCGTCCGCGTCTGCGGCACGGCCAGCGTGTCGCGCGGCTCCGTCGATATCGCTCTGTAGGTACACGGATAAAAGTTTACATCACTATCACTACATCGTGTAAAGGATAGTCGCTTCGTCTGGATGTATGTAGGTATGCTTAGATCATTAAAACTTTGTCATCTTTTAAAACCATAGTTACAACACAGTTTGATTTACTCTGGTTACAATTATTCATTGCTGCTGCTGAAATGTCCAATAAGTTTACAAACAGTCAAAATAAATACTTAATTTTTTTTGTTTGCAAACAGGTAAAAACACCTAAAAATAAACTAACCTCGAATTTCGTTTATTTTGCCTTCTAATAAAGGCCGACGCACGAGTAAAAGAGACTGATTGGTCTTGATGTGTTTAATCCATAATTAGAAGTGAACCCAGTACAAAATCTAACATAATCTTATAAATAACAATTGGTGCTTACTAGGCACAAGTTGCGTGCGTCACGTTGCAGTTAAAGTGGAGATGTTGCAGTAATAAATGGAAGTAGTGTTTAATAAATTATGCTACTTCATCTCCCCCTTAAAGACCCTTCATCCCCGGGGTTCTGCAAAAAAAAATGTGAGGCATACTACTTGGCTCACATTTTTATCTAAATATAATAAGTATATAAAAAAAAAAATTAACTAAGTACATAACAAGTAAGTATATCATAACATAATATATTTTCTAAGTATTAAAAGAACTTTAACTAAGTACATAACAACTATATCATAACACAATATATTTTCTTAGTGACTATTCTACAGTAATGAATTCATGTTACATAAAATATAGTTTAGTATTGTTTTTATGAATAACATATTCTTTATTGTCTCTTAAAATTACAACATTAGGTTCTATAACCTTTATGACCTTGAAAGGTCCTATAAAAATCCTATCTAACTTATCACCTACTTGATTTTTTATTAAAACTAAATCACCACTTTTATAATTAACAGGGTTTGATTTTTTATCAAAATATAACTTTCTAATTTCTTTGCTGTGTAACAAGTTATTTCTAGCGTCACATTGAGCTTTTTCGAGTCTATATTTAAGTTCCAATGGGTAACTGTCAGGATTATACAATGGTTCCACAACTGTATTTTTTAAATTACTAGGTAGGTTACAAACTTTTCCAAATACTAACTCAAATGGGGTATATTTAGTTTCGGTATGAACCGAGGTATTATAGGAGAAACACCAAAACGGAAGCCAACTGCTCCAATCAGTATTGTTATTATCACACTGTATCCTAAGGTAAGCTCCTAGGTTTTTATGAGAGTTCTCTAAGGCTCCCAACGTTTCATGGTGGTATGCGGTAGAGTGTAGTTTAGAAATATTCAGTAGATTACAGACTTCCTTGAAAACTGATGACATAAACTCAGAACCAAGGTCGGTTATGACCTCTTTTACTATTCCGTACTTTAAAATAAAATTATTTACAAAGGACCTAGCTACTGAAACAGCATCTTTAGTTTCCAACGGGAAAGCTTCGACATACTTTGATAAGTCACATTGTATAGTTAAAATGTATTTAAAATTATTATTGTCTATGTTCAAAGGACCCATTAAATCTAGACTAATTCTTTCAAAAGCTGTGGATGCCGTAGATGTGATTATCATCGGTTCCTTAGTATGTTTATTAGAATGCTTTTGAATTTGACAACTACTGCATTTTTTCACAAATTTTTCTACATCATTAGTCATTCCTGGCCAAAAGTAATATTTTTTGATGTTATTTAACATCCTGTTTACGCCAGCGTGGCCACTGGTTGGTAATAAATGAAAATCATTTAAGATCATAGTTTTTATGTCCTTATCAGTTATTCTCGTGACTTCCTTGAGAATAAGTAACCTTGGAATGTCATTAAGTTGACTCATTTCTTTCAGTAAAATATTTATTAAATCCTCATATTGTTTACTCTTTATAATAACGAGCTCATTTATATTTAATTGCTTACAAAAACTTTGTAACTCTCTCGCTAACACACTTACGGTAGATAACGATCGAGATGTTACAAATATGGCCAATTTTTCTGGCACAAAAATGCAATTTCCATTTTTACTTGAGATTTTATTTAACTTCTCTATTTGCCCTAACTTACTGTTATTAGAATATATTATTAACTCCGTGCTGTCAGCCGGACGCTTGAGGATATCCACAACTTTAGGTTGATCAGGCCTTATCTCAGCGGGACTCTCGACCACCGTGGTAGTACTGCCCCTACGTAGCCTACGGGTTTGTGCTCTGGTCATGACGGATACTACATGCTCGTGCAACTCTTTTAAATGTGAGGAGTTTAATGGAATACGACTCAATGCGTCTGCAGCTGCGTTTTGTCTTCCAGGTACATAACTTATTTCAAAATCGTACTCTTCGAGGAAAAGCCTAAATTTAGTTAAACGGCTTGAAGGATCCGTCATGTTAAATAAATAAATTAACGGCCTGTGGTCCGTTCTAATATTAAACTTTTTGCCATATAAATACGGTCTAAAATGTCGTACAGACCAAACAATAGCAAGTAGTTCGAGTTCGATCACTGGGTATCGTGTTTCGGCCGGTTTCAGATTACGGCTCGCATACGCTACTACCTTGCCATTACTATTAGACAGTATGGCGCCAAGTCCTTGCTTACAAGCGTCTGTTTGTAGCGTAAACGTGTTATTATCAGAGAAATCTGGATAGTCAAGGACTTTTGGACTAATTAAGGCCTGTTTTAACTTTTGGAAAGCACGTTCACATTCGTCTGTCCATAGAAAAACTGCATCTTTCTTGCAAAGTGCGTTCAACGGGTATGCAATCTCTGCGAATTTAGATATAAAACGTCTGTAGTAATTTGCGAACGCTACAAATCTTTTGACTTCGTCTGCATTTTGTGGAGTTGGGTAATTGTTTAATGACTCAATTTTTGACGGATCTGGGTAAATTCCCTCTGACGTGATTTTGTGGCCTAAATAAACAATTTCTTTTCGCAAAAACTCACACTTTAATGGATTTAGTTTTAAGTTTACCTTACGAAATCGTTCTAAAATTGATATTAGATTTTTATTATGGGTTTCTAGGCAATTCCCAACAACAATACAGTCATCTAAATAGATTAAACAGGCTTTGTAATTTAATCCGGACATAGCTATGGTCATTAGGCGAGAAAATACACTAGGCGATGTTTTTAATCCCATGGGACATCTTTTCATTTGGTATTGTTTGTCCGTCGTAAATGCGGTGTACTTCCTAGATTGTTCCTCAAGAGATAATTGGTAATAACTTTGACTCAGATCTAATTTTGAAAAATAGATGTTATTAGATAGTGAGTCTAATATTTCTGTAATGTTGGGCAATGGAAATTTATCGTCTATAATTTTATTATTTAATTGACGATAATCGACTACTAGTCTCCATTTTTTTTCTCCTGACCTATCTGTCTTTTTTGGGACTAGAAGTACAGGACTAGACCATTCAGAGGTGGTCTCTTCAATAATGTCATGTTTAAGCATCTCGTCTACTTGCTTTTGAATTTCACCTTTTAGTGCGTTTGGCAATCTATAAGGCTTGACGTACACTGGTGAAGTGTTGTCTTTCAATTTGATAGAATGTTCAATTAAATTAGTTGTGGAGAGAGTATCTCCTGGCATATGAAAAACGTCGGCATATTTAGCACACACGCTCTCAATGCTCCTTTGTTCCTCCTTATTTAAATAAGAACGTAAATTGAGTAAAGTTAATAACTTCCTAACTCTATCGGACGTAATAATATCCTCATCAAACTTACACACGTTGTAATCGCTCAAACAAAATACTTCAAAATCGCTAATTCCTATTTTAATAGTACTGTCAGTAGTGTTTAAGATTCTAATTGGAATATGGCCCTTTTTTGGTGTGGAAATAACACCTGCTGTGTAGACCCCTTTCTTAATTTCCTTGGCTAATATGACGCAATCATTGTTTAATGTCGTTGGAATGTGTTTAATTACTTCGCATCGCGGCGGGATTGTAATTGATTTTTCATTTACTTGTACGATGATAGTTTGGTTTTGATTTTCCAAACTCAAGGTATTGTTTTTATAATTCAAAACCGCATTATATTGTGTGAAAAAGTTTTGCCCGAGTATACCATCTGAGGTGCAAGATATATTTTTAAAAATGTAGAACTTTTGGTTAAATGCTACCTGGTTAATAATTATATCTAAATAAATATATCCTACGGATTCTAAATTACCACTTATTCCTTTTATTATTATTTTATCCTGTTGAATTAAATTTAATAAGTGCTGGTTGTTTAATAACCATTCATATTTTAGTACACATAGACTCGCTCCACTATCGACCAATAATTTTAATTCATCATCTGAATTTAGCCCACATCTAATCTCAAAAAAATTATTAAAACTTAAAATTGAATGTGTTTTATTCTGTTTGGTCACGAAAAAATTCTACTTCTTCGGAATTTGGCACGTCGTCGGAGTCGTTGTGCTGAACTCGCTGAAATCGCGAGTGGTCGCCGCGTGCGCCCTGCGCCTGGCCACGCCAGCTGTTTGTGTACCTATTGCCTCGACCTACATTTCGGTAGAAAGTTCTTTGACCTGGCTTATTGTCTTGAGAATTATTAAATTTATTGTATTTTGTGTTATGATAGTTACCTCGGCCACGAAAACCTCTATTATTATAATAACTTTGTGGTACAGCCGATGTATGGCGAGGGTCCTGGAAGTGCAATGATTGATTTTGGTGCTGGTTGCACATAGATTGTTCGTCTAGTGCTGCTCTAATAGCATCGGGAAGTGACTCGAACTGTCGCGAGGCAATAATGGTACTCAGCCGTTGGTCGGAAAGACCGTCTGAGAACCGCTTTATTGCGGTTTTTTCATTTAAGGGGCGAAGTACGTCATATTTTGTAGAATCTCCATCTGCCTGGGCTATGGTCAAATTTACGAACAGTTCCTCAATTTCTGTTCCAAAATTCTCTATTGATCTTCGACCTTGAGTAGTTGAAAACAACTGAGTTTGTAACGCTACTGTTGATTTTTTCGGCAAAAGATATTTTCGAATGTCATCGACCAGACTTTGGACATTGCTGTAGGTACTTTTCAGACGCAGTTTTGCACTGGCTGAAAGTCTCGTTTTTAGAACAAAATCTATCAAAGTATTTTTACTACTATCATTTATAAGTGAGCTATATAGTAAAATACCATCGATTAATTGATTGGTCACT
The DNA here is from genome assembly GCF_932276165.1 of Plutella xylostella. Lineage (NCBI taxonomy): Eukaryota > Metazoa > Arthropoda > Insecta > Lepidoptera > Plutellidae > Plutella > Plutella xylostella. The sequence goes on from NC_063985.1 coordinate 11,546,316, forward strand.
TGTTCCTGTCCGGTCATTACAGGCAATAGGGAAATTGCAGTTTTGATATCAAAAGAATCGGCCATTTTGTATAATTTATGCTGTATCCTATGTTCAATATCTTCAGTTTGGCTACAACTATCTAAACTGGATAGAAGACCTTTTATCTTACCATAAGTTATATGTACGTCACTAATTAATTTATGGAGTAATTCACAGCACTCCGTACCAAGTTGTTTCTCCTTAATTTCTTGGTTCACTCGAACTAAAATATTATCGAGTTTACTATACTGGTCATTAGCCTCTTGTAATTTTTTATAAGCTATTTGTTGCTTACGGCGCTCTGGCCCAATTTTAACTAGATATTCTTTGATTAAATTAATGTTATGATGCAATTCTTTTAATTGCTGGGACATACTATAACATAACATACATTACATAACATATAACTATAGTCTACTTTTACACAAATTAAATTAAATATCTGAAAATTAATGTATCATGTTAGTTTCGATACCTTCGGTCGGTCGCTGACGTTGTTATGTAGGGCGGAACACGTGTTGGCGGGTCCTCGGTCGTCGCACTCGCACGGGCTGGCGGCTGGAGGTGGACATCTACGTGGCTGCTTGGCTGCTTGGCTGCTGCTGGGTGGGCCGGGCTATACCCTGGACTCCAGTGGGCCGGGCTATACCCTGGACTCCTCTTGCTTATCCTTCTTTCTTCAGACGGCACTGGTGGTTAGTTCAGTGCGGGACATGGTCGCGATGTTGTTTCGGTTCAGCTCCCGTTGAATTGTACGGACGAAGTGTTTATTACACTTTTTAATGATGTGGAAGATGAGGGCCACCATCAATAGAAATACAGCTACGCCAATCAGGATTTCGATTATTTCTAGTTTCTGGCTGTGGTGCTGGATTGTCGAGGCAGAAGCTGCTCCATTCGCGTTTTGTGCAATGATTACTTCTTCTTTTGATTGAGTTTTTCCCATGATTATTTTCGTTCTTCAGATTGTCTTGAACAATTGCCTTGTATCGTCTTCGGTTCGACTGGCAGGATCGCCATCTAATAAAGGCCGACGCACGAGTAAAAGAGACTGATTGGTCTTGATGTGTTTAATCCATAATTAGAAGTGAACCCAGTACAAAATCTAACATAATCTTATAAATAACAATTGGTGCTTACTAGGCACAAGTTGCGTGCGTCACGTTGCAGTTAAAGTGGAGATGTTGCAGTAATAAATGGAAGTAGTGTTTAATAAATTATGCTACTTCAGCCTAGCTTTTTCCACCATACGCCACGCCAAGTAATAATATGCCGTACTACGAGTATTTCTTGGCGGACGCCGCATTTTTATAGCAATAATTACACTATTTGCGTTAGTTTTCGTTGCGAAGTCACTATAAAATTGAAGGAGACTTGAGTTTCGACTAACGTTACTTTATTTTAACGTGGCCGTGGGTAGTTCGCGACTGACTTTACACATGCGTTACACTGACCAACCCTTTCACGGTGACGTACCCTCTTGACTCTTGTGTTTGTCAATGACAGGAGATAAGAAATCTTCGGTTCGGTACCTACTTCCGACGGCTTCGAGAGTGTTTTTACCAACTTTCGGTTATCATAGACACACACGTTTATACAGAAGCACCTGAAAAACATGAGCACTCTTACCGTCTCGCATTAGCCTGGTGCCTCCTCTGCCGTTCCGCTATGCGTGATGCCCTCAGTTCATCTGTCAGCTTCTGCAGCCTGGCGACCGTGGCCGCCGCGCCCTCCGCCGCCACCGCCTCCGGTGTGGCTTCGCGGGACCGGGACTTGGACGACTGCGGGGAGAGATATGATTATTTTGTGTGAGGTTGTAAGCTTCAGACATTGTATTTGTAACTAATGCCCTATCTAAGCTGTAGGGTGAGTGACTATCAAAGATGGCGTTGACATAATTATTATAAAGTAGATTTCTTCAAAAGAGATGCGTTGGCAGATTTCATGTTGATTTCTTCACAGCCTCAAGGGACCGTAGACTTGGACAACGGCGGGGAAAGGGAGGTTAACAGTTAGGGTGAGGTGGAAGTAAAGTAGCTACGCTGTAATAAATACTTCGCCTTTAGTACCTACCCCATAAAGTTGTCATACAAAAATGGTTATTTATTTATTGAGGTACAAATAAAAACTATTCTATTCATCTATCTATACATACCCGGTTCCTCCTTGGCGGCGTGGGCGTGGTCAATCTCTTCTCTGGCGGCGCGGGGGCCGCGGGGGGGAACAGCGCCGGGCTCTGCTGCATCAGCTCCTCGATCGTCTCCAGCAGCTGCGTGATGCGCCGGTCGTCCTCCTGGGGTCATCATTGAATAGACGGGTTTTAGAAGGTGAACGTAGGTATCGTTATGTACGTTACGTAATGAAGTACATAAGTACTAGGGCATGCAATACCGCAATACCGGTATCCGTAATACCGGGATCCCGGACAAAATTCCCGCTTTTTTCAATACCGGTATTGAAAGTTGATACCGGTATTGAAGTAATACCGGAATCGGACTTTTTTAGGCTATAAATAAAGCGATTAAGATTTAGTTACACTTGTGTTCCTATATACTGTGAAAGCGCACTTGTTCCCAACCGTTTAATGTAGTTTTTGGCTGCTAGAAATCTACTGTTGACCATGCGTAAACCGAAACTGGATGTAAAAAAATAATTTATTCTAAAATTTAAACTCTAAAACTTAATTCTCCTAAAAATCTACAACAAAATACTGAATACGATTGCATTTTCTTGTTTTATTTTGACCTATACAACCTTTAAACACAGTATATGCCATTTATTACGAGGAAGTCTAATACCGGTATTAATACCGGGATCCCGGTATTGAGTTGTAATACCGGAACTCAATACCGGTATTGAAAATTGTTCCGGTATTGCATGCCCTAATAAGTACTTAAGGGTCGGCAATAGGGAATCGAGGGTTGGCATTGTCATAGAATTATATAGTAAATGATGCTCTACAGCCTTGAAAAAAATCACACAGGTAGCCGAAGAGTCTAGCTAGGTGCTGAATCATTCGAATTTAAGTAAATGCTTATGGATAACTGTAAATTAATTTCAGAAAACCAGTAAATCACACTCCCGTATTGTAACAACTGTGTCGTAATGATCAAGAATTTTCATATGATTCTTATCAAATTATAATGATAAATGCTTGGACTAGGCGCTAAATACCTTGTTTTTAAATAAACACACACTTATTTTGTGTAAATTAATCGCAAACTTGAGCAATTTTTTTCCCTCAAATCTTCATACGAATATCTATGGCGGCTTTCTGTGTTATAAAATCATAAACACAAGTGACGTTTGACTCAGTCGGCCGCTGGCCTCCAAAGAAGGGTCACGTCGGTTTAGGCAGCACTGACAGCTCGCGATCTTTTCGTGTACAGATACAAAATCACTGCACATTGGTTGTCATTGCACTTTTTCAACTTTTATGACACCAACATAATTTGATTTGAAATTGAGGAAGCATAATTCTTACACTATATTCAATACATTAAATTAAATTAGATAGTGGGCAATGTTCTCGCGTGACATTACAGTCTCGTAAAGGTCCGATGAGGAGCAGGAATATAGCGAATGGATCTAAGTGATGACAATACGTAGGAACATTAGGTTAGGATTCATCAAAAACACAGTCTCATGGTGCTGGTTGAGGAATGGTCTCGTGAGGATCTGATGAGGGCAGTAACAAGGTGGTGACTGAATTTTATTTCAAAGATGTTAATAGCTAAAAGCATCGAGTTTGGCCTATTAAGTATGTTTTTCAGAGAGACAGAAAGATATTTTAGGTTTCCTCTGGATTAGTTAGGTTTACTGGGTTTACTAAATTCATTCGTAACGTAAAATTGATAATGAAGGAATTTCTTCTATAGACAGTAGTTACTAAAAATAGCAATGATAGATGGCGTAATTTGCAGAAGTACCTATCTAGTCACCCTGTCACGGGGTGACTTCGGTTGGTAACTCAGAAAAAATACTATATGTTATTGCATCAATAATAAAAAAATCAAGAAAATATTCAAAGTTTCCATCCTCGCACACAAATCACAAACTCATGCCCTGTTCTAGGAGCAGGGTCTACCCTAGTGCATTTTCATGACCACTTTTCGGTTCTACCTTTTTTGGCCCAAGATTTATTTGCCTAATCTCGTATTGCATAGTAACGTTTGGTCAAAGTCTCGTTTCGCCGAAAATCGTATGGCATAAATCTCGATTAGTAAAAAGTTATTTCGCATTATCTTGTTTTGCCTAATAATGGTATGGCCAAATCTTGAATAGCCTAATAATAGGTTTATACAAAGTAATAATATTTGTTTGGCTTTAACTTTGACGGAGCGTCTCTCTATAGCGCAAACTGGAAAACTTGGAAAACGCTCCGCTTTGGTTTTGATGAACATGTGCACCTAACACGCTCCTCCTCGCTTTGCTCGTCGTCGCACCTATCTTTAGGTTTCGATCTCATGGGGTTTGTAATAATTATTGTATGTGTATTATGTATGTTGTATTGCTCGTTAACTTTCGATTTTTTAATCATTCAATATCGTGATTTTCGGGATATATGAGAAAAAATACCACAATTTGTACATTTACTACATACTTAATATATTATTTATTAAGATAACATTAGGAGAAACAAGATTATACATAGGTATAGACGAACATACATTTGAGCAAACGAAACTTAGGTGCCTAAAGAGTTTTAGAGTTTTAGATTGTGCCTAAAGAGTTTTAGACGAAACGAGCCTTATGCCACATAATTCTTGGCAAAGTGATGGTTCGGCCAAAAAAGTTAAGACCATACGAATTATGCGAAATGAGTTTTGGTCAATAAAGATTATGCGAGATGAGGGGAACCGCCACTTTTCACTTGTGTCCCACCGGTTTCGGTGCTCAGCGGAATAGCACCATTAACCATTATTATTCTGAGATATCATCACTTCTTATTCTGAGTTACCCAACATAAAAACACGCCATCTATTGAAATCATTTTTTAATTAGGATTTGTCTATGGTGTGGTCCCCAAATTTAAGGGTAAAAGCAAAATAATTATATTTTAACCTTTTTTTATACCTATTATATTAAAAGACCAATTCAACGATACCCTACCTACACCATCAAAATAACCGGAAAAAATATCAGCCCCAATTTACTTGTATGGGAGAGGGAGTACCCCAATATTTTTTTGGGGTACTCCCCATATCTATGCGAAATATCAGCTTGATATCTTTACCCGTTTCTGAGAAAAAGGGCGGTGACAGTCAGTCAGACAGACGGACAACAAAGAGATCTTATAACGGTTGCTTTTTTTCCTTTTGAGGTACGAAACCCTAAAAATAAGAAAAAGTATTATTCTGCTACCAAAAAATATACTTAAATACAAACATACAATCGAAAAATATTGCCCTCCTCCTTCGGCAGTCGGGTAAAAACAAGTGAGACAGGGGGTCATTCTGAACTTTTGTTCTACGAGTTTTAAAAATTAACAAAAAAAAAAACCTTTTTCATGGAAACTTTGATGACTTTTTACCATGGAAAACGAATATTATTTTTTCGCGAATTTGCAAAACTCGTAGAACAAAAGTTGTTCAGAATGACCTCTTGAGTTGAGTCATCCCCTTTCGGCTTAGTATACCCTTAGTATCTATACTTTAATACCTGTAGTTACCTTTCTACAAGTATGTAAATACTACATTTGTTTAGAAAGCTAATCGGGTTCCGAGTATGGAGAAAAGTGGCACCCCTATTAATTTCTACTCTTTCCTGGTGCTTACCAGTGTAATTAAAAATTATACTTACCCTCAAATCACTACTTGAAAATAATTGTCAATAAAGTTGGCGAGTAAAAGTTTATGACCCACTGTGCAAACTTACATGTGTGCGTGTCACTGCGTGTGCTGTGTGAAGAGCATTGAAAACCCAAATTTGGCGCGGCACGTCACCTGTGCGGGCCCTTAAACTAGGAATTTTATTAAACCTAAGCAAAAAAAACTATAATTTTTTCCTTTTTTTTGTGGTCTATCACTGAGAATACTGATTTGAAGGGCTCTCACACATAAACAAGAAGACGAAAAACGTCTCCTTCCTACTCGCAGGTGTTCAATGGATGTGAGAGTGTTACCACTGGAAGCCGTATCGTGACCGTATTTTCGTGTGGGAGCCCAAAATTGCACCCATATAGTAAAAAAATATATTTCATAAATCACCTGGAATCTAATTTAAATCTATGTATCACCTACCTGCTGGGCTCGCTTGAGCGCGGTGACGAGCATCCTGTGCTGCTCGCGCTCGCGCTCGGTTCGCTCGCGCTCGCGGCGGTGCTTCTCGCTGGCGGTGCGCAGCTTGGCGTGCGCGTCGCGCAGCTCCAGCAGGTCACACTGCAGCTCCGACACCTGCCGTGGGAGAAGGAAATAATTTATATTACACTCACGGGTAATGTAAATGTTCCAGTGAGAACAGCGATAAATTACTCGTAAGCCGAAATAGGTAGCCTAATGACGCCGTCTGCAATATTGAGCTACATTTAAATGTGCATCAGAATATTACCAACTAAAAACGTAAACATTTTGTTAAAATTTTAAATTTCCTATTAAATGTGTAAAAAATAGAGACTATAGTCTCTAGAGACGATAGTAGAGACGGATTTTTGTATGTGTCTCTTTGTTCGTGTGTGTAGTTAATTGCCAAATGGAAAAGGTCTTTAAGAAAATCAACTAAATTAGGTACGCTCCAGTAAAAAATGGCTCTTAAAACTAGTCGATGGACAAGAAGTGAGAACGGAGATAAGTGCATTCAATTTTCTGTAAAGGTGTAAGTATTTTCAGCTATCTCACTCAATGTGATAGTCAAATCCCCACGGTTATACTAGTCGCTCTTATGTTAGTCACCATAAAATGCTATGAAGAAGTTGAGTACAGTAAGTAATATACATAATGAAAAGTAGCTTATTAAGTACCTTCTTCTTAGCCTCCTCGGTCTCCTCCTCCGTGGTCCGCTTGATCTGCTCGATGCGCCGCTTCATGTCCAGCCGCTCCTTGTCTCTCTCACGTTCCACCTGTTAGCGAAGAAAAAGAGTTAATATCATTAATTGATAACATGGAAATAAAATAAAACTGCCCAAATATACAGAATTATCTAACTAAAATCCCCAAAATAGGAAATAGTGTCACCGTAATTCATATCAACATTAGATCTATGATTAAAAACTTCTCAAAGCTTCTTCAATGTATAAATGATTCTCGAAACCGAATAGATGTCATTATTATAACCGAGGCTAATATAAAAGACTCGTTTTGCTCCCTATTTAACATCAACGGCTACGAAATGCACACAAGATTACGTATACATAGTAAGGGCGGGGGTATTATTATATACATCAACAAAAAATATAAATTCCAAACGCTCAAGTTCAATACACTGCACTGTGAAACTATGATAGGCAAAATCTCCGTCACGAAAAACCATAACATAATCTTGTGCGCACTTTATAGACCACCGGATAAAAATAAAAATGTATTCTTGAAAGAACTTCAACAACTATTAACACAGTACTCCACGCACGATAGGTTTATACTTATAGGCGACATCAACATTGACCTGAGATCTGAAAGCATTATAAAGGACCGATACTTGAACTTGCTGTCGGGGAGAGGCCTCCTATGTGGAATAACGGACTATACGCGAATCGAAGAAAGGAATGGTATAATTAGTAAATCATGTATAGATCACGTATTTATCCGGGACCGCACAGATGACCTCTACTCCGCGGCAATTGGAACAGTACTGGCCGATCACCGCATGATAGCTGTTACCTGTACAGGGACACCGCATATACAGGCTGCTCCAAAAACAATTTCGCTTATAGACGATGGTATATTTTTCTCACACATTAATAATGTTGACTGGTCACAGACGAACACCATGAAATGTCCAAATGAAGTCTATAAATTTATCGCTACAAATCTTAGTTCTGCTTACGAAAAATCAACCTATACCCGTAAAATTACAAACAGTAAACGAAACCGCGAGAAGTGGATCACAAATAAAATAAGAGACGACTGTAAAAAACGAGATCAAGCACTAATAAACTTTAAAAAAGACCCTAATAATAAAATATTACTATTGCAATATAAACAAATAAGGAACCGGACTAACAAACTTATTGAAAATACTAGAAATAAATATCACAAAACACAAATACATGAGCATAGAAATAATCCAAGAAAATTATGGCAAATACTTAACAGTTTAACAGGACAAATAGTCAAATCAGTTGACGAAGCCATAATAAAAGCATTCGTTACAGATCAAAGTGATGAAAAATACATAGCAAATACCTTTGCACGAACATTTGAAAAAAATGTCCTAGATATTGTACCAAAATGCAACCAACAACTAATGCATGAATCTGAATACATAATATCGACAGACAAATCAATGCTATACCAAAAAGCTACAAATAGAAATATACACAAAATTATAAAAAACCTCAATCCCCGTAAGTCACCAGGACAGGACGGCATACGTCCTACCGACATAAAAATTATCGGAGACAAGATAGTCACAGCCATTACCAACCTCATAAACACGAGTATAAAAACCACAATATACCCAGATGAATTAAAGTTAGGAATCGTTAGACCGATACACAAAAAAGGTAAACATGACTGCTTCTCGAATTACCGACAGATAACAATACTACCAATCTTAGACAAAATTTTCGAAAAATATATAGCTGGTCTCATCCACAGATACTATGAAGACAACAACATACTGACAGACACACAATTTGGATTTAGAGCTAAAAAAAGCACAACACTTTTACTATCAAAATTTACCGATGAAATTAATACTTACCTGGATGAGAAGCAACATGTTGTGCTCGTGTTTATCGATTACAGCAAGGCATTCGACACGCTTAAACACGATTACCTCATTAAGAAATTAGATAGTACAGGCATCCGGGGACCATTACTACAATGGTGCCAAAACTACCTCACCAACCGCAAATATCGAGTCAAAATAAACGATTGCTACAGTGATGATGTTAAGGTCTCAATAGGCACGGCCCAAGGATCCGTCCTTGGTCCCCTTCACTACCTGGTTTATGTAAATGACGTCACTAACATTATTAAACATTGCTCCCTATATCAGTTTGCAGATGACACTTGTTTAATAGCAGCGGACAAAAGTGTGACAGAGGCAATGAAAAAGCTACAAAAAGATTTCACAGCGTTGGTAAAATGGTCACATGATGCAGGACTAATTCTAAACGCTCAAAAAACCCAAATGATGCACATAAGATCCAGCCACAACCCTACAGACCATCATGTAAGATTGATAGCACATAACCATGATTGCTTACACACGAACAACTGCAATAACTGCGAAACAATTGAACAAGTCAAAACAGCAACTTACCTTGGTCTCATCATAGATGATAGATTTAATTGGGAGCCACATGTCAATAAGGTATGTGATAAACTTAGAGGAGTCCTTGCCAAAATATCCATAGTGAAATACAAGGTACCGTACAGTGTTTTATTAAATATGTATAAAGCACTTGTGGAATCCATAATATTCTATGGAATCACAAGCTATGGACGAACCTATAAATCCTATCTCGACAAAATATGCAATTTACAAATAAGAATACTAAAAAAGATTGTACCACCAAAAATTAAACAAAAATGTAAAGGTGAATATCAGAGACTATTCCACTACTGTGGGATATTACCGGTCCACAGACGGGTGGAATACGCGCTGATCGTTGAGCAATACGACCAACACAACATGCTAAATCCTATCGAACACAAAATACATACTAGAAGCATCACCAACAAAAAAATGACAACTGCACGCTTTAAAAATATATACGGACGTAGAACGAATAAATACATAGTTCCTACACTATTTAATGAATTGCCAACCACACTTAAAAATGAAATAAATAATAAAAACCTGAAAAATAAACTAAAAGAATACTTTGTAAAAAACCTACCTACCTAAATAAACAACCATATTATACTTACGTATAGTACCTACCTATTTTTATTAAACAAAATGCTTTAAAACATACCTATAAATTAAATTTATAATCATAAAACTAATATCTGTCTTTCTATTAAAGAGCAACCTGTATATAGCTGCCATCCATAAAAAACTCTTATCTACGATCTATGACTGAACCAGTTCAAGCGGGCTACCGACCGAAACGCGTAAGCGACGCTGTTTGCATGGCGGTTACGACGTTTTTGCCGTGAGCCCGGTGTAGCTGACTTTAACTAACGCTAATAAAATTTTACTCACAATAAAATAGGTACTTGCTTTTGTATTAAGTCAGGAGTGTAGTGTACGATGTGTTAAGATAATACCTATAAGTATAATACTTCACCGATTAATGTACTGTAATGTTTAACCGTGAATGTATCGTAATATTGTACCTACTATATGTGTAAATTCATTTTAATGTGCCAAGACAAACCATTCCGGTTTAATGGCGCTGTCAAACAAAAATGTAATATATATATGCCTGTTTTTATAAATAAAATAAAAAATAATAATACCTAATAACCATAATCATTTATTGACACTATTTGACACGGATTTACAAGAAATCATAATTAGTTGCACAGACGCATCGTGGGACAGTCGGAATTCGAATCTAGACACGCGGTAGCGTGTCAAGCCAAGTTCGAGAAACAGAACTGGCGAGCCGCACCGTGTGTAATATTACACGAACCATTTCGAGACACTTTTGACCCCCTAATAAATAAAAAACTATTTACTATAAACGTATGAAATTTGGCACATATATTGAGACTTACGACATACATATGTGTTCTAAATTTCATGAGCGTATCTCAAACGGTTATTTAGATATTAATGTCCAAAAAACCTAATTTTTAACATTGACTGACTCATTCACGTAGGTATAGATCAAAACTCTTATGGTACTAGGTACATTACATACTATCATAATATGCGAAAAATATGAAATGGCTTTGAGATGCATAATATTAATGTTAACTTGTCTAAGATAAATATAATGGAATGGGATCAGATGGGATCGGATCAAATCGGATCGGATCAGATGAATCGGAACGAATCGAATCAAATGGAATCGGATCGGAATGTGTCAAATCGGATCGGATCGAATCGAATCGAGTGGAATCGGATCAAATCGGACCAAATCGGATTAAATCGGACCAAATCGGATCAAATCGGATTAAATCGGATCAAATCGTATCAAATCGGATAAAATTGGCTCAAATCGGATAAAATCGGATCAAAACGGATCAAATCGGATCTGCGTTTTTTAAATTTGTCTTTATAAATGGACCTACGGCGTTACGAGCCTCGTAACGCCGTAGGTCGTAATACGAGGACATGTACTTTTATGTACTTACCAACAAAAAGTAATGATATCCAATCAAAAACATAAATGTGAAATGAGCCAAGTTCAATATTATTATAAATGCCATGGTTGTTGACTACAACGACAAAAGAAGTGAGATCTAAATGGGTGCCAAGTTCAATAGTCAGTCCTGAAATTTATTTATAAGTAACAGTATAACATATGTATCATATCTTCTTATAACATAAAATAATGTATTGTAGCCTAAGGTCTGTCTTGGCTAGTTTTCATATATGAATTACTTATAGCCTTCACAAGTTAAACCAACAAGAATTTGTCGGTTCTTATTAATTCGAACATAATAATTCGTTGGTAGGTGTATAAAAACTAGCCAAATCAGACCTTGGGCTACAATACATTATTTTATGTTATAAGAAGATATGTTATACTGTTACTTATAAATAAATTTCAGGACTGACCATTGAACTTGGCACCCATTTAGATCTCATTTCTTTTGTCGTTGTAGTCAACAACCATGGCATTTATAATAATATTGAACTTGGCTCTCATTTCACATTTATGTTTTTGATTGGATCCATTCTACTCGTAAATAAATCCAAAAATAATCTAAAGGCCTTAGCTGTGTCGCATCACGTCTGTTGGAGTCGGTGCTCTCATTGTACAGTAAGGGGTGCAGAAACCTGAACCCACACAGATGCATTGTTACTAAGAGAGGAGGGTCACGTTTCTCTATACCTGACAGTACCATGGGGCCTGCTATGGCCAGGTGCATGGTGTATCTGTGTGTCTGTCTGTCACACATACCTCGTGCAGCGTCTGGCGCAGGTCGCGCGCCAGGGTGCTGGTCTCCGCCAGCAGGCGCTGCTGCTCGTCGCGCTCCCTGGTCCACGCCAGCTCCATGCGGGTGCCGGTGCCGGCCACGCGGGCCCGGCCGGAGGACAGGAGGCGCTCCTCTTCGTACTGCGGAAAGAAAGGAATGCTAGTTTATACAGAGCTGTTCATTCATAGATAAAGGGAACACTTCGCAGCGACCGTTCTACTAACTAGAATTGAGCAAAACGACACAGGCTGCTATGAACGTGGCCGAAACAGTCATGAATGATGAGACAGCAGCTGTTGCGCTTCAAAGACTGCCATAGAAAAAATCTTGACCATTGACGCCATCACGGTGTGCAGGTGGCTCGCTGTCAGCGTGACGTCATACCTCGTGGAGCCGTGACGTCATACCTCGTGGAGCCGTGACGTCATACCTCGTGGAGCCGTGACGTCATACCTCGTTGAGCCGTGACGTCATCTCGGCGTGCTGCAGCTGAGCCGCCGCTCGCTCGCCCACCAGCTCGGTGTGAAGGCGGGAGGCGGTGAGGCGGGACTCGCTGAGTTCGTCTTCGAGGCAGAGGACCTGTTGTTCGAGAGCGGCCAGCTTGCTTCGGTACTCCTCCTGGGGAAGAGAAAAGTTGGATAAATATGTGGGGAAAGTCCCTGAGGTACATTTAACCTACGCGTTTTCAAGCTGACAAATAGAAGCTGTAGTGTCCCAACGCAGCGGTAAATAAATTTCTAGACGAACTGAAGAAAGCGAAGGCCAGACAGCTACGAATACCTCAAATATTGCTTTTGTGGCCACCAAATGGAAGTTACTCTCGTTTAGGCCCAGTCCAAGCGCCGCCGCGACGCTGGAATCAGCTGGACCGGGGCCAAAAATGTAGCCGTAGATAGGAGGAAATAAAAGAAGTTAGTCGAGCGATACTAACCTTTGGGGTACGATACTAACCTTTGGGGTACTTTAAGTACCTACTACACAAATATATCTTGACTCTCTCTCTCTCTCTCTCTCAGCCTTCCGTAGTCCACTGTTGGACATAGGCCTCTCCTAACGATCGCCACCCCAAACGGTCACCCGCCATCTGCATCCAGCGGCTTCCCGCTACCTTCCGCGGATCATCAGACCAACGGGTTGGGGGGCGACCGACACGCCGTTTGACTGCAAACTAGCAATATTAAAGTTATAAGATTCAGAAAACTAGCTCACTGCTCACCTCATCCGTGCTGGATATGGAGTGTGTCTTGACCCTAGCCCCTGCCTTCTCCTCAGCCAGCGTCTTCTGAGCCGATTCCAGCATCTGCTTGTAGTTGTCTCGCTCGCGCTTGAAGCGGGTCACCTGCGAGTGAGAGAGAAGACATTAGTATATTTACACATGAAGACTAGGTACGCTGTTATTTTATGAACTTGGATAGAATAATATGTTCAGTGTTCAGCAAGCCTGAAGCTGAAAGTTTTTGGCAGCTTGTCGATAAAGTAAATTACTTTATCGACAAGGTGCCTGTCGATAAAGTAAATTACTTTATCGACAAGGTGCCGGTGGTGATAGACGGTTCACCGGAATTTTAATGCGTTTTGTCAGTTTGGAATGTTGCCGACGAGAGCGTTGATGAAGCAGAAAACTTCTTAAATGCGGTGTAGCCTGCAGGGACATGTCCACAGCGGGGGCCTATGTCCACAGTACCTGGTGCTGCACGGAGGCCAGCTCCTCCCTCAGCGTGTCCTGCTGCGCCGAGCTCCGCAGCTGGGCCGAGGCCAGCTCGTTGCGCCGCGCCTGCTCGGCTGCTTCTAGAGATGATCTGTAACAATGATATGTTACGTTACGGACATGTATTTTGGTTTTGTAAAGGCGATAAGCTCCAAAAGTTCTGAAATATGTTACGTGTCTGTATTGATTGACCCTTAATATAGTAAGTACCTACTTAGTTTTAGCATTCAGCTTCTCAGGCAGCCCAGTATGCCTGGATATTTTGTTGTTTGTTGACCTGAATCCTAAATTATGATAACGTTAGCTCGTTCACCTAAGGATGGCTAGTTTACCCGGCGCACCTGAGCTATGTAACCTCTAGCTCTCTACAGCCGGTTATTCAACATAACCCGACTAAATTATATGTAAGTAGTGCAATAGCTATAGCAGCATACTTACCTGAGTTTCGCGGCCTGCCCTATCCAGATCCAAGCGGATGTTCAACATAACCCGACTAAATGATAAATAGTGTCAATTGCTAGCGGTATACCTGAGCTCAGCGGCCTCCCTCTCGAGTCGGTTGTTGTCGGCGGCCAGGTTGCGCTGCACGCTGCACACCTTCTCATAGTCTTCTAGCTTCTGACGAGATTCTTCCAGCTGAGAACAGATAGTACATGTTTGTAAATAATCATGGTATTGCAAAAGTGGAATAATTTGTCGAAAGGTCTTGTAGAAATATTTCGGACTATACATTGTAGGAATATAAAGTATAACCACAGGGGAGGTAGTACGAAAACACACACTTCTTTGACGTATATCTACTTATTTGTAGTACCACGTAGGTGTCCCTCAAGACTCCGTCCTTGGACTTCTATTGGTCGAGGCTCTAGAATCTTTGTTGGACCCCTAGAGTCTAGCGGTCCAACAAAGAGTAGAACTCATTTTACCTCCTTCTCAGTGTTGTATTTCAGGCAGGTAGATATATAGATATATATATATATATATATATATATATATATATATATGTATATACAGCTAGAGTAGAAGTCAATATACCTCCTTCCCAGTGCTGTCTCTCTGATGCTCCAGCACGGCGCATCTCTCTCTGCTCTCGGCCAGGTCTCTCTCCGCCTGCTCGAGCCGGGCGGAGAGACGCGCCTTCTGCACCTCCCAGCCGCCGCCGCAGAGACGCGACTGGAGAGATGAGAGCTCCGTCTGGAACAAATAATAATATGCATTTGTGAATTCAATCGACACATCGAAGTAGAAAAAAGGGTGGAAGGAATCTCGGTAACTAAAAACTCAAGCACCCTAAGTAAGTCGATTTCATTGATATGACGAGCCCGACACACACACATTCACACTCAAAGTAAGTTAGTGCGCCGCCATTAACCAATTAGGTACATCGATTTTACGCAACCATACACTCTCATGTGACCGACAATGATTTATGTGGCCTTTCTGAAATATACAAGTAGCCGCTTAGCGCGTTGCGATGCCGTCGCTACCGCGTTGTTTAGCCACATTCCACCCGCCCCTCAAACAGACCTAAAAATAATCTTCTGCGGATTGACTTAATATAAATAGCTACAAGTTGTATACAACCAGGAAGATGCTCGATACAGGCGGAAAAATAAAAGTACATCTCATCTAAGTACATAAGTAAGTACTATAAACAAATCATAAGCATCGAACCTGTAGTTCAGCCTTCTCCTTCTCCCACTTGGCGGAGTCTGTGTCGTAGCTGTCCTGAGCTGTCTTCAGCTCTTCCAGAGTGGCGTTCAACTCCTTCTGGATGTTCATCAACTCACTGGGAACAGAAATATTTTATCATCAACTCTTCATAATGCTAATTATTACTCTCTTCACAATATATTTATTGGGTTAATAAGATTTACTGGAGGGCTACCCTAGCTCGGCAAAGTTTTGGGCAGTTGTTTGTTGCTTTGAGCTTCTCATAGAAACTTTGAAGTTAAGTGAGTTTTTAGTAAGACTGAGTTTTGTGAGTATACATATTCTACCATTAATAAACAGAGGTCAGACAGAGGTATAATTCATATATCATACCTCTGTCTGACCTTTATGGTTATGTGTATTTATACTACAATTTACACAAGTTGTTCAGAAGAAGCCCCTATGTCTCCCCAATCTAGCTTACCTAACCACTTTAGCAACACCCTGTACATTAAACCCCGGGTCACTGACCTCTGCGCCTGTTCCTTCTCCACGGTGAGCCTGGCCTTGGTGACGACATGTTCTTCCTCCAACATCTCGTATTTGCCCGTCAACTCTTCGTACTCCGCGCGTTCAACTGCTAGAGAGTGCTCCAGTTCTGAGGGGAATTAATGGAAGTAAGGTCCGGTAGACTTTTTTCATGCCTATAGATACACAGACTTTAGGAAGCGGTATTTGGGTTTCCGAAATTTATGGTTTTTTGAACTAGGCCGTGGACGACTTTAGGAGCGGAGACCATGGACAGGCAAGCGTAGCGTGGGACGCCGTCTGCTCCGTTGGATCGACTTTAGATAGCTGGTAAGGGGTGTATGAGTAAGTCTGAGGAAAGAGTGGTGTGGCGCTCATTGGGAGAACCATAATTTACGGGTGATTATGATGATGATAGATATTTTCGCAATTTAGTGTGTGCCCAATATTGTTCCCAAGGAACTCGTGAACCACTCAACCCACTTTTGCAATCTAACGTCTTATAACTACAACTTACTCTTAACATTCTCCTCATGTTCCTGCTTGAGCTCCCCGATCCTCTTCATCCCGGCCCCAGAGGACTGCTCCAGCACCTTCAGCTTGCCCTTCAGCGTCGCCAGCTCGGCCTCCTTGTTCTTTATGTCCTTGTCGTGGGCGATGCGCATGCGTTCCACCTTCTTGCGTTCCGCCTGGGTTTGTTATAATGTTGGGTGTAAATTAAAAGATGTTTTTGGATAAAAATATTAATGGTTGGCGTTAATTGAAACATATTTGTGTATAAAAGGGTTAAGTTAAAGCATCCGAATTGAGATAGTTAAGTCGGGTATGTTTAATAAATATATAAAATAAAAGTGGTCCCAATATGTACCTTGAGGTACATTAGTATACAATACATCAGGAAATTTCCCCGTACAGTATGTACAACATATCTCACTGGGATTCTGTTTGAAATGTATAAATATAATATTTCACCTGTATATCCGTTTCAAATTCGGACGCCTTGCTCTCCCAGTAGGCTGAATCCTTCTTTTCAGCTTGCAATTTAGTTTCCAGATCTTTCCTCTCGTTCTCCGCCTTGGCCAAATCGGACTTCAGGATAGTTGTCTCATTCTGTATAGCACTCAATTCATTCTCGACCTTACTGAGGTCACGTTTAGCGTTTTCAAGTTCATCCTGTTTCTCTTCCAAGTCTCTGGCAGTGGACTCTAGTTTTTCCTTCATCTGTGACATTTCCACTGAGGAGAATGCTTCGTCGTATTTCTGGTTCGAAGTCTCTCTCAAAGCTTCCTCCTGGAAAGTATCAAAACAGTTTATAACAATACATATTGCAGAAAATAATATTATTGGGGAAAAATCAAAATCATTCATAGGAAAAGTCGGGTAAGGTGCAGTTTATCAGCGTTCTCAAACAGTTAAAATAGGAGATGTAATAATACAAAATCAAATTACTTAGTTAAAAGGTAGGTTCTAAAAGGAGCAACATCTCAATACCTAATTAAGTATTAACGCGTGTATTCACATCGAAACTAGAGGTAGGCATAGAAAATGAAAATGGTACAGGAACGATCTAAAAAACTAAGATGTGAGAATGGCAGGAGTTTAGTGAGCATCGGATTCTTGCTTGGAAATACACCAACAACCAATCAGCCTATTCGCTACCAAACAAAACGCTATACCAATTGTTGAATATGGAAGTCTTTGGCTGCGACAGTCGATTCGAGATTCGTGATCTTATTCTCATACTCCGCCTTCAGATCTCTCATGTCGGACTCTAAAGTGATGAGTTTCGTTTCGGTCTTAATGAGTTTTGTTTGCATTTCGTCCTTTTCCGTGGTGAACTCGACGGAGAGACGGCGTTGAGAGCAGGACAGCGCTAGCGACTGCTCTTTCTCTTCCGACAGCTGGTGAAGCATTAGTAATGAAGTGAATAGAAAAAAGATTAATGGTGGATTAAAATATTGGCATTGATTTCGTTAAAACCAATGGCGATCTTCGGGAGAGGCAATATGTCCAACAGAGATCTTATTCTGGATGATTATGATAGTGATGATGATGATAGGAAATTACCAAGTCTGACTCTTGAAAAGCAAACAGAGAAGAAAATCATCTGCCAAATGAAATTTTCTTTACCTAACAGAATAGATAATAGAACTACGCAGACCCGGGAGAATAAATACATGATTGATTTATCCTGCAATAAGTAACAATAATAATGTTAGGTACAGTCGCGCACATTACCTCCTTCTCTAGCTTGGCGACGCGTTCCTTTCTAGTCGTGAGCTGCTTCTCCGCTCGCTTGTATCGCTCGTCCGCCTCCTTCAGCTTCTTCTCGAGATCATTTATCTTCTTTGTCTTGTCTCCGACCTGAAAAACAATTGATTATTATTATTTAAATCATATAAACGAATTATTTAATTTTAAAACTAATAAATAATTTGCAATTTCTGTATGTTTCACCAATCAGCCAATTCGACTAAAATACATGATTTTTAAACAATGAAATCCGTGGTCGTGCCGGTGCCTCAAAGAAATGCTAGTGTTATAATTTACCTCTTTCAGTAGTTTACTCTTATCTTCTTCTAGCTTTTTCTCATTCTGTTCTAGTTTCTTTACATTATCTTCTAATTTCTTTACATTTTCTTCTGATTTCTTAGCATTCTCTTCGTGTTTCTTAATAGTATCTTCTAGTTTCTTTGCGTTCTCTACTTGTTTCTTGAGATCTTCAATCTTTTTGTCCTTGGCTTCTATCTCTTTTTTCAGTTCTTCTATCTTTTTCGTGCTTTCGGAAACCTTGGTTTGTTGTGATGTGGAAGATTCTGAAAAAAATAATATCAGCATATTTACCAATAATATATTTCCATTTTTATCTGTAAATTCTAAGCAGTATGTATCTGGCCAGGTAGAACATAGGTCTGGTGGTCGCCCTTCGAATAACTGAGACGGCCAACACCTTGAAACAACCAGTAAAAAAAAATGTATAAAACTTACTGATTTCATTCGTCAATTTAGTAACTTGTGTTTCTAATTTCTTTTTCTCTTCCTTGAGCGTTTTGACTTCATTTGTTATTTTATTCTTTTCTTCTTCCAGCGTTTTACACTTATCTTCAACATTAGACTTATTCGTTTCTAATTTAACATTGAGATCCTTTAATTTGGCTATTTCAGTTTGCAGTCGGTTCTTTTCGTTAGTGAATTCGGACTCATTTCTTGTTAGTTTCGATTTCGCTTCTTCGATGTCTTTCTCGAGCTGTTCCTGTGCACTGATTGATTTCCCCGAGAGGCCGGCGTTCTTCATAACTACATAAAGTTCACCTGAAAGCAGATAAATACTTTATAATGTACTTAGTGACGAAACAAATGAGTTTTTAATGACACTTTTGCACCACAGCTACCCCAAAAACTGTTCCTGTTACGCTAAACATTGCTTTTAAATTAAAAGATAAAGAGGTAGAAAGATTATAAAGGTATTTAGATATTTTTATTATACGTAAAAAGCCTGATTCACACACTATACTTGCGAGTAATTAGTAATTGTAGCCAGTGTCCGTACATTGCTAGGTTTGTTCAATAGCAATAATTGCATAACTTTCAAAGAAGTCATCCTCTCTCTACCAAGAGTTAATTAAAGTCTACGTGAGGCAAAATATTTTAATTTTTTTTATTAAATTTATTAGAAACTTTTTAAGTCTCACCAATTTCATTCTCCAAGTCTTCAACCATCCTCTTCATCTGCAGCTTGGTGGTCATGTCGGTGAGCTTCTTGGGCGTCCGCGGCTTAAACGACTTGATGGCGTCTTCCTTCAGAGCCTTGAGGGTGGACTGCAGACGAGCGTTCTCTTTCTCTAGCTGGAAGTTCATTGGTATTGTTATTGTTATTGGCTTTGTTATCTAGTTTTGTAGGGTTGGAGAGTCAATCTAGAGGTGGTGATGTAGTTACATCTCGCTCATAAAAATTTATAACAATAACAAGTTTTGAAACAATTTCCATAAAATCGCCGGGTATTCGATTCACTAACATCTAGTTAACTAAGAACTAGCTAGTTCCGCGCGCACTGTAACACTACGATTCGCAGCTATGAAACCAGAAATAGATATATCAATAAAATAGGACACACATGAAACCATCTCCATTTTTAGAGCTTATCGACTGTTAAAAGGTATTTAATTCCCTTACCTTAGTAAGATTCAGTTTCAGTCTATCCAGTTCATCTTGCTTCATCTTCAAGGCGTCCGCGTCTCTCTTGGAGAAGTCTCCGAAGCGTACTTTCTTCTCTCCCTTATCTTCCTTTTCTTTCCCTGCCTCTAGCTCTTTCACTTTGGCCAGTGCTTCTTGTAACTCTTTCTCTAATTGGCTGATCTTCTCCGTACTCTGTTCGAAGGATTTCTCACTCTTCAGCTGTTTTGTGTTCTTCATCAGCTGATGGTAGAATATTTTATTTTATTATATGGTCAAATAAATCTAAATGGCGATGCTAAGACATGATTTAATTAAATTACATTGACCGAAGATATGAACATAACTGCACAATTTACATACTACCTACAATTTTAGCTTGTAGGGGTATACGTACTGATTTCAGGTGTCAGTTTAACCATGGTTAAACCGCCTCCTCCACCACAACCTCCAACCTCAATGCATGCTTGCCGAGGCGTAAGCAATTATAGCGCACACCTAAATATTGCCCTACCAGGCACACCACAGCATTCTACCCTGACCCTTCCTCATCCAGCCACCACCAGCAACCTGTCTTAACACCTGCGCCGCGGGTCGGTTCCTCGGCAGACATCACCTGCAGCTTGTTGTTCTCGTGCAGGAGGCGCTCGTTGTCCGCCTCCAGGCTCTGCGTCCGCGCCCGCAGCACGCTCGCCTCCTGCTCGATCACCTGCGCCGCGGGTCGGTTCCTCGGCAGACATCACCTGCAGCTTGTTGTTCTCGTGCAGGAGGCGCTCGTTGTCCGCCTCCAGGCTCTGCGTCCGCGCCCGCAGCACGCTCGCCTCCTGCTCGATCACCTGCGCCGCGGGTCGGTTCCTCGGCAGACATCACCTGCAGCTTGTTGTTCTCGTGCAGGAGGCGCTCGTTGTCCGCCTCCAGGCTCTGCGTCCGCGCCCGCAGCACGCTCGCCTCCTGCTCGATCACCTGCGCCGCGGGTCGGTTCCTCGGCAGACATCACCTGCAGCTTGTTGTTCTCGTGCAGGAGGCGCTCGTTGTCCGCCTCCAGGCTCTGCGTCCGCGCCCGCAGCACGCTCGTCTCCTGCTCGATCACCTGCGCCGCGGGTCGGTTCCTCGGCAGACATCACCTGCAGCTTGTTGTTCTCGTGCAGGAGGCGCTCGTTGTCCGCCTCCAGGCTCTGCGTCCGCGCCCGCAGCACGCTCGCCTCCTGCTCGATCACCTGCAGCTGCCGGGACAGGTCCACGCTCTTCTGCTCGCCGGGGCCGTCTAGCGATCTGGAATGGTAGGGGTTTACGGTCATTTGTATGGAATTGTGGTTACGTTATATTTACGACATTATTTTGGCACTTTTCCCCAATTCAAATTCAATGAATAAACAGTGAATAAACAGTCAGTAGTATCCTAATTTAGTAAAGCAGTGAATAGAAAACGATAAAAACTGATATTATTAACAAGTCTTGTTATCGTTTTAAGGGCGCGTAACGCCGCTAATTTCGTAAAGTAACTCTATCGCCGGCCAACAGTTTGCCTAGGGACGCAGCCAGTGAAAGAGACGACAGTACACAACTCACTTGCTCTTGATGAGTGAGGCCTTGGGCTTCTTGTGCCTGTGGCTGAGCTCCGTGTGTAGACGCAGTTCCGCAATCTCATCCTCCATATCTAGCTATCGTAAGAGTGAAAGAGACGACACTACATAACTCACTTGCTCTTGATGAGTGAGGCCTTGGGCTTCTTGTGCGTGAGGCTGAGCTCCGTGCGTATACGCTATCTCATCCTCCACATCTAGCTACCGTAAGAGTGAAAGAGACGGCAGTACACAACTCACTTGCTCTTGATGAGTGAGGCCTTGGGCTTCTTGTGTGTGAGGCTGAGCTCCGTGTGCAGACGCTCTCCGCTATCTCATCCTCCATATCTAGCTATAGTAAGAGTAAAAGAGACGACATTACACCACTCACTTGCTCTTGATGAGTGAGGCCTTGGGCTTCTTGTGCGTGAGGCTGAGCTCCGTGTGTAGACACTACCTCATCCTCCATATCTAGCTATGGTAAGAGTGAGAGAGATGACGGTATACAACTCACTTGCTCTTGATGAGTGAGGCCTTGGGCTTCTTGTGCGTGAGGCTGAGCTCCGTATTAAGACTCCCGCAGTCACGCTCCTTCCCCATATCTAGCTATTGTAAGAGTGAAAGAGACGACAGTACACAACTCACTTGCTCTTGATGAGTGAGGCTTTAGGCTTCTTGTGCGTGAGGCTGAGCTCCGTGTGTAGACACTACCTCATCCTCCATATCTAGCTATGGTAAGAGTGAGAGAGATGACGGTATACAACTCACTTGCTCTTTATGAGTGAGGCCTTGGGCTTCTTGTGCGTGAGGCTGAGCTCCGTGTGTAGACGCTCGCAGTCGCGCTCCTTCTCTATGAACTTCTTGCGCAGTTCCGCTATTTCATCTTCTAATACCTGGAGTTGAATGTCACAGGAATTTTAGGGTTTGAGGCTTTTATTATAATTATTATTAATAGACTATAGCATCGTCTTGAGAAGGTAACAGCTGAGCATTTAGATAAGTAAAGTGATATCATATAAGTAGAGTAAATTAAGCTGCGATATGCTATCTGTTATGCTAACATAGCTTTATTTGTTAATTTTCTCATATTAGACCTTGAAAGCATACCTACGAACAAAAGTTCCATTAGAGTGGGCCAGGTGCAGTTTAAAAATCTAGTGAAGAATAAAATTGCATGTATTTCACCACACATCACCACATAGCGCAATGGCAAGGATTTTTGATCTTACCTTAACCTTCTCCTCGGCCAAGTTGCCAGCTTTACCCGCAGTATTCCGCTTCAGGCCCACAGTGGTGGCAGCGGGCTTGGTCTTAGTCGCGGCGATCTTCTCCGTCAGCTCCTTCACTTGTTTCTTCAAAGAGTCTCTATCCTGCTCTATCTCTTCTGCTTTACGCCGGAGGACTGCTGCTTCCTGGGGGGATTTTGAGGTTTAAATTGTGCATGAAAAGATGCTCTTCGAGAGACCATGAACTGAACCGTATAGGTACGTAAATATCATTATAGTTCAATTTGTCTGGAGTTTTGGTTTTAAGGTGTCTTTCATGGATATAAGGAGGGTAAATAAAAATGTTCTTGTTGCTTTTGGGACAATCTACATAAATTAGGCAATTACCAACAATTAGGGCTCATTTTCTCGTTTAGTAGTTTTAAATTATTAACAGAAGTTAAGATTAAATTTTTATTTAGTTCTTATTTTACTGTTTCCGTGTGTTTATGTTATTATAGGTAGGTACTATTGATTCAGATCAGGATAGCGTTAACTTCACAAAGCACATGCTGACCTGTTCATTGAGTTCCAGCAGCAGCCTGAGCTCGGCCGGGTCCTCTTCATCGGAGATGCCCTCGTCCTTCTCATTAGGAGCCTCGATGGCTAGCCGGTTGGACGGCGGTGTCGGCGACAGCTTGCGGCCTGCAAATAGAAGCCTTAAATAGCTGTGTCGTAAGAGTTAAATTGACAAAACAATACCACAGGGAGGAGTGAAGCTTATCCAATATTTTAATTATATGTGACCGAGACAGAAATATTGGATCAGCTTCTATCAAAATCGTATTAGTGGTTAGTATGTTAGAGTGATAAACAGTGTTTTTCTATATCACGCAGTACGAGCGAAAAAAAGGCGTCAGCGAAATCTTACAGCGTTTCTATCTGATGTTTTACTGTTTTATGGCTTCGTGATGTAGAAGAACAGAATTATGTCGTCGAAATATAAAGAGCCCGTTAATTAAGACAGCTACAAAAAAAAACAATTTTACTTAACAATAAATGGATTTATATGTACAATCAATAACCACAAGATACGAAACCTGGCAAGAAAAAAAAACAGAGAAAAAAAGAGATTTCTTATCTAGAAAATTAAGTCATCTACCTATCTTAGATTCTATTGATTATATAGCAATCAAAATGGGCTTTTTATATTTTGACTACTTTTTTATATTTAGTGGGATCCTGAGTGGGTCACAGAAAACCATACACGTACCATGTTGGTAATGTTCTTGTCACAGAAGGTTTCAAACCGAACTGGAGAAAATGGCTACCGTCGCCCGCGCAGCAGGCTGGTTAGTAACATCCGAGAGGTTTACAGCGAAAATAAGTCTACGCTGGCCACTGTACGAGACTTCAACTCGATTATAGAGCGACGGAATTTGATCATATTTAAATTGCAGCAAAGGTTTTTAGCATAAAATAGACTTGAATTAATAGCAATCATAAAATATTATATAATGTTTTGCGATAGGTTTAAATTATTTGCTTGCGTCGCGAATTGAAATCTCACACCGGCCAGCCAGTTAAAATCCATGAATGATGAAGTTGTTAAGTGAAACAAAACGCAAACAGTTCTCGGGATGATTGTTAAACAAACTGGAAAGGCTTTCCAAATCATAATTTTAGTTTTGACGTACTTCTGGCTTTGGTAGCCATTTTCTTCAGCTGAAGAAGCAACGACTCATTGTCGTCCTCGACTCGCGATGCGGTCTTACGTAAGTTATTGGCCTGAAAATATTCGTTAGTTATGATTATCGGGACGTCACAGAACTCACAGATCGCCTACGCTATGGGTCGCGGTTACATACAACACGAGAACAAGAGAAAACAACATGAATAGTGGCATCAAAATGAGCAATAAGTACCTATGGACGGTAACCTGACAGCCAGGGGGTTAAATATCGATACGAAGGGCAAGGAGAGGGGGGCGGAGGAGGCGGGGTCGGGCGTCAGGGGAGGGCTCTCGGATCTCGCTTGGGGCTCAGTTTCTTCTTCATCAGGCACCGGTGTTGGACCTTGAGATACGAAAATATTTCTCAAATCAAACACTTCCCAATCGTCTGTCATAGTGCCTTCAACGAACACCTCAATTTGCAGCGGCTCATCATTAACAAAAATACTGGTAACATCAAAAACATCCAGGTCATCCGTCATCGTTCCCTCATTGAATACGACTGTACTTTCAGTCTCAGTACTGGCGTCCACTCGCTCAGCTTCACGTCTGGAGATCTGGTGGCACTGGTCGTTATACATTTTAGCTGCAGTTTGTACGATAGCGTTTCGAACCTTCGGTTTATCTGTTTGGGACATGGCGTTGCTCTTGATATCAGCTGTTTGAGAGTGTTTGGACTTCATGAAGGCTACTTCAGTCTGTGAGTACATGTCGAGTACGTCTACCTGGGCCTGAACACTGCAATCGAGGCTGACCTTCCTGGTGTCAGTGGCGACGTCATTCATCAAGATCAAGTCAGTCTGACTCCCTTGAGAATATCGGTCGAATTGATCAGTTGGTGCCTGAGCGGCATGATGTTTCCCGACAGATATCTTGTAGATATCCAGGGCCGGTATGCATTTCTCAAGTGCCAGTTGCATCTCAAGGACCCTGAGTCTCTGCGCGGTGTTTTCGTCGAGGGTAGGGGTTGAGGGGGGTATGAGGTCGGGGTGGGAGGGCGCGGGCGCGGGGGGCGGGCGCCGCCCGAAGCGCTGGCGGTATCTGTTGGCCTGCGAAATGCATGAAGATGAAGAGATGAAGCCATCGTCGCCACAACAGTGTTGATGTGCGTATACCTCGTTTCAGCTTAGAGGATCGCTGTGACAGTTCATATTTTAACAAATGACGCACAAATAGTAGTTATTGCAAATCCGGTTTCTAAATTACATTTCATTGGATACGACTCATACAATAAGTCGTTAAAATTTCAATATGGGATATCTTTAAAACCGCAAAACTCCAAACGTCACAGGAATCATCTTAGTTGAAAAGAGGTATAGTGAACACGTGTGTGTGTATAGTGCGCATATGTATGTGTATTCTTGTGTGATGAGTCATCTGGCTTGGTGCCAGACGCGAGTGAGCTATAATGCGACGGTAAATGTGATTGTTCGTTAACTCAATTCGATAACTGGGTAAAGCCCGCAGCATGACCCGTTAAGAGTAACGATGAAAGCGTAACTAACGTAACTATGATTTTAAGGTGCTTTGGAGTGATTTATGGTTTGCTCAATGAAGCTATTTTGGGTTTGTTTGAAGTTTGAACAAGTAAACTGTAGTTATCGTTGATGATTTCGTTACAGTGGTCCTTTCAAAATTGATGAGGAAGTGTTGAGGTGATCATGGTGATGTTTATAAAGATGGTGACGAACAATTGCTCCTAAAATAGAAAAACAAATCGCTAAAGCATAATGAGAAGTAATTCAAGTTATTTCTTCTTTTTCTAAAAACATTGATATTTTATGTAAGTATAACAGCCCAATAAGAGATGTAAGTTTCGCCACATAAGTCCTTGCTATACTCGGCTTAGGCGATTTGCACACTGGCACGCATCACCCAGCAGTTTGAGTATCCCCGTTTGTATGTAGAACACATGAAACTCATTTACGTGCGTTCATGAGTTCATACCACCTTTAACTTTCTCCCTCATCCTCAAAGTTCCTCAGCTCTTCAGCGAGTCCTGCAGGTGGCGCCGGGTCGTGCTGTCCACACAGCCCCGTCCTCACCTCGTCCTCGGAGTTCCTCAGCTGCTCGCGCAGGTCGGCCTCGCGCTCTAGAGAGTCCTGCAGGTCTCGCAGCAGCTGCGCCGGGTCGTCCTGGCTGCCGCCGCGGGTTAAAGATGAACGGGAGATCTTCTGCTGGAAGACAAATAGTAAGGGGTCAGGCTCAGGGTCAAGGTTAAATCTATATTGGATGATTTATTGGGGGATTTAAATCTCCTAAAGCGATGAATAAATTAACCCTCCATATTGCTTTTTTTCGTGCTATTATACTGATAGGTTCCTGCGGCGGCGTCGTGAGGCATAACGGCGTAAAGCTGGAGTAATGTGTCAAAACTGCACGAGGATTTGGAGGCTACGCGAACGGCAATAGGCGAATTAAAGCGGAACACAGCGCACCAATGGCAGTAGCTACTCACCCCCTCCACCATGGTCTGTCGCTTCTGATTGGCGGGCTTGTTCCCGTCAGCGGCTGACAGGCGCGCGGTGGCATCAGCCAACTCCCGCTGCAACCGTAGAGCCACCTCGTTGGAGCGAGACACTTCCTGTTCTAGCTCCTTGATGCGGTTCACGCGGTCGAGGCCGGCTTGGCCACCTACTATCTGTGGAGACGGCATGGGTTAGAGGTTTAATCGAGGATGGGGTAGCAAAATGATCTAAACTTAGGAACGAAGAGATTTATTTCCTTCGTTTGAAGGTGCAATAACACCTGTACCTACTCCACCTATAATCTAACACCAATACTTACTACAGAGAATAGAATAATTAAAGTATGCTTATAGACATCACTATCATCATCACCAAACCAAATATCTAACAATAGCTCTCGTAAGCCACTCTATAAGCCAGAGCCAAATACTATGCTCTCGGTCTTCCATTCCATTCCACTTTTAGCCGTCTGGTTGCAATCCAACAGGATGTACGCTACGCTTACCTCTACTTAATGTCCCATATACATATACCTCAACAACTCTTCAGATATAATCCTGCAGATTTAAAACTACCTAAGCGTAGCCTCGCCCTACCTCCAGCAGTTTCTTCTCCTAGTCTCGCTTCTCCACCTCGAGCTGGTCGGCCTTGCGCTCGGTCTTCTTCAGCTTGAAGGGCATAAGCCACTCTAAGCAAGCGTCAGACACTCTGCTCTCGTCCTTCCATTCTATTCCACTTCTTCCAACAAGATGTACGCTACGCTTGCCTGTCGCTAGCCTCTACTGTGTAGCGATCACAAGATTCGATACTATTTTCGAAACTACACAAACATATGGAAAGAACAAATGTCACTTTTGGAACAAACAAATTTGCCTTACATTTTGACAGTGACATTTGACGATACTGTTCTTTTTCCATATGTTTGTGTAGTTTCGAAAATAGTATCGAATCCAGTGATCGCTGTACGGGTATCTTATACCTCAACAACTCGTCAGGTATAATCCTGCAGATTTAAAACTACTCAGCTCCTTTCCAGGTTTACCCTCGCCCTACCTCCAGCAGCTTCTTCTCCTGGTCTCGCTTCTCCGCCTCGAGCTGGTCGGCCTTGCGCTCGGTCTTCTTCAGCTTGAAGGAGAGCACGCGGCAGTTCTTGATGGTGGTAACCTAACCTAATCTAACCTACTGTTCCTAGGTCTTATTAACCTCAACAACTCCTCCGTCAGATATAATCCTGCAGATTTAAAACTACCTAAGCGCTATAGCCTCGCCCTACCTCTAACAGCTTCTTCTCCTGGTCTCGCTTCTCGGCCTCGAGCTGGTCGGCTTTCCTCTCAGTCTTCTTCAGCTTGAAGGAGAGCACGCGGCAGTTCTTGATGGTCTGCTCGAGCTCGCGCCGGAGGGACGAGTACTCGTCCGCTTGGTCTTCTCTGGAAGGGAGATTGTTATGTTATGGGTGGTCCGTTGGAAAAGGCATTACATATAGAACACTTACAGGTAACTTTCTATTGGTTTCTTCCAACGAGATAGATCGTTGAGTTCATCATACACACGATTCTCGTTGCTTTATGGATGTAGGTAATGAATGACTGAATAACTTTCACTATGGGTCCAACTCTGTGCAATGCTCTATTATTTTAATTATATACCTATTATAGTTATGTATCATTTGTATAAATTTATATAAGTATTAGAATGTATTTTTATTATATATATTTAGATAATTATTAAGTGACGTTTTTAGTTCTTTCATCTTTAGTTTCATCTCTAGTTTATTTACTTTTTTTGCACATCTTTGTACCAGTTTTCCTGTACCTCCTGTAGGTTGGCTGGTAGAAAATGCTCTTAGCATTAAGCCCACCTTTTGTACATTTATGTTATATTTGTGCAATATCTGTATAGTAAAAGTTGATCACAATGTTTACAAAGTTATCGTTTATCGTTATTAGCGTACAGTAACGCCACGCCGTCAATACACTCGCTCGTAAACTAGCTGAGAATCTCAGACACGCTTTACACTGTCAAATTTCACGTTCGTATTCCACGTTGTGCCTCCATCTTTTATTGACCTCCGGAAATCGCCCTGACCGGAAGTCTTACATCTACTGTCCCAACTCACCGGAAGTTGTCATGCATCTCCTCGATCTCCTCCTCCAGGTCTCTCAGTTCCTTCTTCATGTCTTCGTTCTCGTCCATCAGCTCTTCGCACAGCGTCTCGGCGGCCACCAGCTTGTCCCACCTCTTATTGTGTCGGTTACAAACACTAGATCTATACTAGACATTGTTACGGTGGTGAGAGTATGCCTTACCTCGCTGCGATATACCTTACTATGTAGCTATGTTGATGAGAGTATGCTCGTATGAAAATAAAGCATGATGCGAATCCGCTGGTTGGCTCTGGCTGTGTAAGAGCTAAGAGCGCTTGTATCACGTGTTTACGCATTACAGACAGTCACTCGGTCTCTGTTTTAGAACGTGACATATGACCAATAGAAAGAAACAACGACTGTCCACTAACCGGAAGTTGTCATGCATCTCCTCGATCTCCTCCTCCAGATCCCTCAGTTCCTTCTTCATGTCTTCGTTCTCGTCCATCAGCTCTTCACACAGCGTCTCGGCGGCGACTAGCTTGGCTCGCAGCGCGGCGCACTCGCGCTTAGCTGCCTCGCCTGATGACCGGGACTGTGGGAGGAAAGACGGTTTATTTGTATGAAGAATACACAGTTTCATGAATTAACTGAAGGAATGAAAGACTGTTCAGTGTAGCTGATAAGTCTGATAACTTATTGTAAGGGCCTCCGCTACGTTAAGCGGACAGATTGAGCAGCCAGAATAGAGCTGTTTTCAAAGATGGTAATCTAGAAAACGATTCTTCAAATGGCATCCGCTCAGTGTCAACGGAGTCTTACACAATAGAAATCTATTGCCGTCAGATGCGATATCGACTTCGGGACGCAAAAGTTTATACGTGATTAGTATTATTTCGGGTGGTTTAAGATATACAGTGCTGATAAATGCAATAAAATAATAATAATCTCACCTCCAGATCGGCCTCTACCTCCTTAACCTTGAGCGTGAGATGTTTCTTCTCATCTCGGAGGTCCTCATTCTGCGCCGTCAGCTCGTTCACCTTCTGCTGCAGTTTCAGCACCTCTGATGTTCGACCTGTAGACAACAAACAACATGAAAGGACATTGGGCATTTTGTATGGTAGCTTGCCCCGCTTTTGAAAATGCCCGATGTCCTTTGGACAAAAACAACATGTGTGAATAGTCTGGGTAGCCGTATTTTGTTTTTCTTTAGGTATGCTGATGTGTTAAAACACTGCCATACGCGGACGTCGCATTGGCCGAGCGGCGTAACATGCACCAATAACGATTTTATGGGTCCTAGAAAGTGTCTTCTGAGCTTCTTACATGGTTACTAATTCCTATACAGGTGTATACGCACATTGAGGTAAAATTCCTAAGGTTGATTTCAGCAAATGTTAAAGAGGTTAGCGTAATAATACAGTATATACGCACCTGTGGTGTATTTGTTAGCGGTGTCAATGTTGGCCAGTCTACGAAGGAGGATGTCGCTTTTCTCTTTCTCCACTCTCTCGCATCTCTTCTTCAACGTGTCCACTTCGTTCTTGAGGCTCTCTATTTGGTCCTGTATAGGGAATTATGTGGTTAGCAATGAGGACAGTTAATTGTTAACGGATTATCATGTAACATATTCCATGCTCATAAGCCGGATCTCCACCGTCTGGTGGATCCAACGCGATCCGATTGCGCGATCCAAGGAATATTGTAAAATGTAAAAATCCTTGGAGCACGCGATCCGAGCGCGACGGATCGCTTGGTGGAGACTCAGCTATTGCCATTGTTCAGTTTATGCCAAAACAGAAAAAGACTGCAAATTGCGATAGCCAATCCTCCTAGCGTTTTCATCGTGTTGCCAACACTACCCACCTGATATTCTCTAACATTAGCATCCACCAGGGTCCCCTCAGTAGTGGCGGTGCTGACGTCGTCCTCGTCGTCGCGAGGCGCCGGTCCACCGCGCGCTGGCGGCTTGGACAGTGGCGTCCGACTCTTCACCTGGTGACGGGATGTGGGAGTTAGAGGCGGGTAGAAAGATTGTGGTGAAAGTAATTATAATTAGCCAAAGAAGAAGCTTTGTGACATACCACGCTACCTCGGTTGATTAAACTAACTAGATGTACGTATACAAAACGATAGGGATATAATGACGAAACGATATAATTTGTAGGTCACAGGAGCCCACTTCTTGTTTTAGGGTTCCGTAGCCAAAATGGCAAAAACGGAACCCTTATAGTTTCGTCATGTCCGTCTGTCCGTCTGTCCGTCTGTCCGTCTGTCACAGCCGATTTACTCGGAAACTATAAGTACTACAGTGATGAAATTTGATGGGAATATGTGTTGTATGAACCGCTACAAAAATATGACACTAAATAGTAAAAAAAAGAATTGGGGGTGGGGCCCCCCATACATGTAACTGAGGGATGAATTTTTTTTTTTCGATGTACATACCCGTGTGGGGTATCAATGGAAAGGTCTTTTAAAATGATATAAAGTTTTCTAAAAAACATTTTTCTTAAAGTGAACGGTTTTTGAGATATCAGCTCTCAAAGTCGTAAAAAGTATGTCCCCCCCCCTCTATTTTTATAACTACGGGGTATAAAATTCTAAAAAAAATAGAGGTGATGCATGCTAATTAACTCTTTCAACGATTTTTGGTTTGATCAAAGTATCTCTTATAGTTTTTGAGATAGGTTGATTTAACTGTAATATTATATTTGCTGCTACGGAACCCTTTGTGCGCGAGCCCGACTCGCACTTGGCCGGTTTTTATTTAATTATCAGAGCGTCGTGTAGCTTACTTTTAAATGTGTGATGAATTCTTCATTGAAGTCATGAATTTTTCATTAAAGGTACAATTTTTATTTATAGGTACATTGTTACCTGCATAAGGAAGTTGACATCATCCTTGACGGAAGCTTTAGTTTCCTCTTTAGGTTTCGCCTTGGGTTCCTCTTTACTCCGTACTGGTCTCTCCTCCTCCTTGCTCCGGGAGGCGCTCCGTCGCTCCCTCTCTTTCTCTTCATTTGACTCCTTCTCGAAACTTAAACTTTGAGCTTTTAGCAACTGCATCTGTGTGGATGTGTAGAAAAACGGTTAATGAGTTAGTTAGAGCATGAAGTTATACAGACTTTTGGTAGTAGGACCTATCTTGAAATCATTCACATTATGTGGAATGTAAATATGCCTATATTTGCTTAGTTCTAAAGGTACCATAAGTAGTTACTCGTAATTAAATCTGAGAAACAGGTCCCCTTAACTATGACTGGAATCATACCATACATACTTTGGATTACGTGCTTACTGCTTAGTTTAATACATTACAGTATACTTTCTAGTAAACTACATTACAGTATACTTTCTAGTAAACTACCACATCCTACCCACATTAAAAGGCGGAGTAGTTGGTCTGTCTGTTCGTATTCCGCTGTAGCGCATCGCTTCTGTTGTGAAGCCCGAAATAGACGGAAAAGGTCAGCAGAGACTTGGCAAGGCGCGCCTACTGCCGGCATTAATTAGTAGGAACTCTACAGATTGATACACTTTCACAACATTGCGTATTATTTTAGAGTGCATTGCCCATCCTCTGAGAGCTTTGGCACTTGCCAGTTTTTTTTAGGTTTCAATGGAATGCGCTGCGGTAAGAAGACTTATTATAAGTCTTACAAAACTGTATGTGAAATCATCATTAACTAAGTTCCTAATAGACCAACTACCATATTACTATCATATAGGCTAAATTTTGATCTTGAAATACTTGTTATAGGTACTTGTTACTCCTCCTTGTTACTAATATCAGAGGCACAATCATTAACAATTTTTTCCCACATCATCATTACCATCTTCTACACATATCTTTAAGTAATGATATATTTATAAGTAACTACTCCATTTTAAAAATACTCCTTTTAGATGTTATGTTAGTATTGAATAGTACATGTGTAACTAGCAGACTGTGATTCCGCAGCAGACGCGGGTGTTGGCAGCTCCTCATACACAATCCCGAGCCATTCCTCCCGAGAGTAAACTCGTTAATCTTAAAGATACAACGCTCTTTCAGGCGATAGCAGATGCCGAACTATTATAGGCACTTAGTAAGTACATTTTGTTGTGTGTTCTTATGAGATTTCAAGTATGATAGATTTACTTAGATATGAAATGTTAACCAGACTAACTAACCGGAACTTACAACTTTAATAAACCTTTCTTATAAATTTTGATAGCTATAAGGATCACAATTTTAACGATATCATAGAATAAATAGATTCATGCTGTAAATGAAGTTCTAATCTAAAATAAAAAATACTCTCTATTATAGGTTCATCAACACTACTACATATACCACATCCTATCTATACGAATAGTATAGTAGTAATACTATCCATAGGAGCACATATCAAAGCTAAGCGAGCGGGCCAGTTTCAGTTCCACGCGTTTGAACATTTATGAAAGCTTCGCATCCAGTGGCGTGCTTTGGCAGAGACCTACTTCTAGCAGTGGACTGCCATAGGCTGATGATGATGAACATTTTATTTACCTTTTTAACTCGTTCAGCGAGCGAATCATTCTTGTTAATCGTGAGGTGCGGCGGCGTGGGCGGCGGCGAGGCTGACGGGCGCCGCAGCGTGATGGTGGCCGACTCTGTGAAGCACACTGTACCGTCATGTTAGTACCGGGTCAACGGCTAGGTTGGCAGCCAAGCTGTAAGCTCGTACTTACGCGTCATAAGGGAGTATTGTGAACACGGTATAACGAGAGCTTGTTCCTGTCATACGGATTTCCTCCCGCGTACAGGGGACCAGATGCATAGAAAAGAGCGTATTAGGTAATCTAAATCTAACATACAAAATGACATCGATGCGTGTTTTGAAACTATACAAGGCCAGAACGCAGAGGGTGGGACTGCTCGCGTATATTTTCAAATTGAAATGGTGCCATGATTTACTTGAAAGTATACAAGGCCATTACGCACTAATCGCGTATATTTTCAAGTAAGTTAGGCCAAAATTATGGCTTGAAAATATACTGCAGCAGTTACCATACCACTGCGTACTAATCGTGTATATTTTCAAGTGCCAAAGGGCAATACGAGCACTTGAAACTATATGTGATTAGTTACCAGGTAGCCGTTTTCAATTGTTGCTCTCTCTTTCTTTCATGCGAAATAGTCATCATCATGTCCTCCACACCGTATCCGGCGACGGCGACTCCTGTATGTTCAATCCGGGTTGTTGTTTTGGTGGGCTCTGATGTGACTTGCAAAGCCAAACTTCGTCTTGAAAACACGACTACAAGGCGTACAGTACAGTTGGCCAGACGAGTTGTACGTGTAGTTGTAGGAGGGCTTCGGTCTGGTTTTCCGTGCCTGGCGTTTTGCATCAAGGTCTTCCAGACGCTTCTGTTCAAAACGGTCCACATTTGTGTGGACGGTATGACGCCATTCTGGTCTACTACGCGCACGCTCCTCCCAACTCTTTGTCGGAATGTTGCAAGCCACAAGATTACGTTTAAGTACGTCTTTGTAGCGCAGATATTGTCCACCCTGCTTGCGCTTCCCGCACGAGAGTTCGGAGTAGAAAACTGCCTTTGGCAATCTACTATCGTCCATGCGTAAGACGTGTCCGCTCCATCTTAATTGTTGCTTTGCAATGAGAGACTCAACTCCAGACAGTTTGGATCGACGTAGGACTTCAGTGTTCGGTATACGATCCTGCCATTTAATTCGCAGAATGGATCTTAAACACTTAAGGTGGAAGGTGTCAAGCTGCTTGATGTCTGCTTTGTAACAGCACCACGTCTCGGCGGCGTACAATAAGATAGGCAGTATTATGGCCTTGTATACTAGTAACTTAGTCTGAAGTTTCAGGTCACGTGAGTTCCAGACGCGTGATTTTAGTTTTCCGAAGGCATTTGCAGCACCTGCTATTCGGGCTGGTATCTCAGATGCAAGGGTGTTATCATTCCTTAACCGACTGCCTAAGTATTTAAATACTGAAACTTCTTCCAGTGCAATAAGTCTATTGCTTTCTAAACATTGCATCATAATTCCGCACTTGGCATTGTTTTCGTAACGTGTTTTTTGTTTACACCGTACAGGTAAAAAGTAATTTGATATTAAACTGTAGAACTGTTGTTAATATGTAGTAGAAATTATCTCAGAAGAGGGTGTTCATTCATAAAAGACAACTACGGTGAATTCAAAACTTGATGAAAAATATGTCTGTAATAGGTCTATAGAGTAGTAGGTACCTACTACACTTACGAGCAATGAATAAGTCCAAGTAGCAAAAAGTCAACACCAAATGACCCCAATTATATAAACATTTAATTTAGAATTTGATCAAAATTTTCATTTTTAGTTAAAAAAAAAACACGCACTCACGCCTTGTACTAATGTACTCCCTTGCGGGGTAGGCAGAGGTGCATTGCTGCACCCAATTTTCGCCAGAGTGTTATGTTAGTCCCAATGTAATAGGGGGCCTATTGCCATTTTACGGGCACATCCAAGACCCGAGAACAAATATCTGCCCCAGCCGGGAATCGAACCCGGGACTATCGGCTCAGTAGTCAGGGTCACTAACCACTACGCCATTCGGTCGTCATCATTTTTAGTTGGTTATAAGTAATAATATTTTGATGCGCTGTTAAATGCACTTTAATATTGCCGACGGCGTCATTAAGCTAGTCTTTTCCGTGAGTGTAGTAGGTATAACTCTTAATTTATATAAATTGGTATATATAGCAATCATACTTACTTGCAAGTATGATTGCTATATATACCAATTTATCAATCAAATTAGAGCTTGTTCATGTTGTATTTATTAACATTCTATAGGTATGACAGGCAGAACAAGTGAATTGTAGTCATTTACATTTATCGAAATAGTTAAGTAAATTAGAATCAGCATGTAGGTATAAATTATATGCGACAAGTATACGACAATCAAGCAATGTGCGTAATAGCAATATATTTTCAAGAACGATTCAGTAAATCCCAACTTGAAAGTATACGCGATTAGTACGCACAAATCGTGTATATTTTCAAGTAAAATATTATTTTGTTTCACTTGAAACTATACAGTGCTAGTACACTATGGGTGCGTTCTGGCCTTGTATAGTTTCAAAACACGCGACATCGATGGATCTTTGTGGAATGGTACATAGTTACCTATATAGAAATTGGAATATCTTTGTTTGGGGGAGGGGGAAAAGAAGTGATCCTGTAGGTACTTATGATAATTGTGACTAACTAGTGTAATAGGTACCTACGTATTTTTTTTTCGGGAGGCTGTAGGTAAATTGTTGGCTAGATACGCATGCGAGTGACGCGGGCGGAAATACGCATGACAGGAAAATGTTCCTTATTTTGGTAACTATAACTATTCTAAAACCTACATACATACAACCATAGTCTTACCCCCTTATTCATAGAGAAGTTACAAAACGTTTTAACTAATACACTGTTTTGTCCCTCTCCGCCAAAGAACAATTTGTTCTTTGACAGAGAGGGACAAAACAGTTTATTAGTTAAAACGTATTGTAACTTTTCTATGAATAAGGGGGTTAGTATATACTAGCGTATAGACGAACTGACAGCTAGATAAAACGTGACCAATTTTGATTTTTCAGTGTGTGCATTAGCTAGTGATGTACCTTTCTTTACTTTGGAGGACCATCGATAAGTTATTGAAGTTCGATGTTCGACCCTTGGAGAGAGTTGTTCCATAGACTGTTGTTGTCCAGATTATAATTTTGACATAGTGTAAAAAAATGCATAAATAAAAATAAAAACACTTTATTCATCGCTCCTTATTTTATTGACTTTTAAACAGAACAATCTTAGATATATCAGCTGTCTGACCCATATTACAGGCCTCGGATGGCCGTGTCTGAGATGTTCCCACATATTTATTTATTTAACTGGTTCATTACAGTTTCGTTTCCTAAATTATTAAGTTTGTTTACATTCATTCTTAAGTCGAATTGCTGCAAATGGTAGAGTTCTTCTTTGGATTCCAACCAACGCGTCCAACTAATCTCAACCACTTTCCTCTTATTATAGTATCTATGGAGGGAATCTGTTGGACAAATTATAGAAAATAATTAGCTTATGTATTTGTTAAAAGATGTACCTACTTTGCCCTGACAAAATGGTTCTGATACGAGACGTTAAACGCAAGCTAGCATTTATTTTCATAGGTATCATTCAAGATAAAATATCGATAATGATATCGATTAATTTGAGTCAATCCCTAGCGTACATGTAAAATAAATTGATGAAAAATATATCCACTAAAATCATGTAAATTATTAACAAATGGACTTCCACATACCTACACAAAATATGAAAGTAAACATCAGCATTGGCATTATTTTATATTTAATACAGGATAAAAGACAAATTTTAACCAAAAATAAACGGGTCATGGTAGTGATGACGATTTTGGTATTTACCTGTGAAATGTGCAATTTTCAGGATTATTTCTATTATTAACACCACAATCACTCACAGAACATGTAACCATTGTTGAATACAATTAGATTTAATGAAAATAAACCACGATGTACGCAAAAAATCCAAAATACTAAGGGGTTGTTTTTCCGCGTGCTGAATTGTGACGCTCTGTCATTCAAAACCAGTCACAGTTTCATTGGATTCGCTATCCTTTTCTATCTTGCCAAATTTCCGTAAGGGATTTTCTTCTCCCTTTCTCGCTTTGTTCGTATACGCTAGTATATACTAAGTCTATGCATACAACGGTACCTACGATAGAGGTGTTTAAAAAAGTAGTTTTTTATGGAACCAAAAGACATTTATCGGGGAAACTTTTAAACATAGCAAGAATAGCGAAAAGCTAACCAAGTTCTGTAAACCAAAACAGGATAGGAAAATCGTGTAGCTGGAATATGGTGCTGGCTAACACTCAAAACTGAAAAATAACTATAACAAGTTTACTCAGGCAGGTTAACTATAATATAAAGATCAATAAAATTATCAGAGCCAAACATTGTAAGATGCCAAAATTGTGGAAATAGTAAATCAATAGAGGTAGGAAGCATCATGAATTTTGATAGGAGATCAGACGAATTTTATTATACCTAATCATACATAGTTGTCTAGTTCCATAGTTAATGCTGTCTGCCAATTTGCAGTAAATGATGTGGCATCTGCCGGATATCCACATTTAATACTTTTATAACTATGCCATTGCAATTTAGGTACAATAATTTTTCTACAAAATATTGTTGTAGTTAGGTTCTATAAAATATTGTTGTAGGCTCCTTACGTATACAATAAAGTCATTAGGCAATGTAATAACAAAAACATAAAAAATTCAACATGTCGTGATGTAAAGACTATTGTTTCATTTACATTATTACTTATTTACATATTGACTGAATAACTTTTGTTAATTAATTTTAATATGGAGATGTAAAGACTTATTATAATAATTATATAGAATTAAGACTTAAGGGTCGGCAATAGGGAATCGAAGGTTGGCATTGTCATAGAATTATGTAGTAAATGATGCTCTACAGTCTTGAAAAAAATCACACAGGTAGCCGAAGAGTTTAGCTAGGTGCTGAATCATTCGAATTTAAGTAAATGCTTATGGATAACTGTAAATTAAATCTGAAAAACCAGTAAATCACACTCCCGTATTGTAACAA
The DNA here is from genome assembly GCF_932276165.1 of Plutella xylostella. NCBI lineage: Eukaryota > Metazoa > Arthropoda > Insecta > Lepidoptera > Plutellidae > Plutella > Plutella xylostella. Next base: position 11,585,323 of record NC_063985.1, read on the forward strand.
CTGTGTCGTAATTATCAAGAATTTTCATATAATTCTTATCAAATTATAAAGATAAATGCTTGGACTAGGCGCTAAATACCTTGTTTTTTAATGAACACACACCTGTTTTGTGTAAATTAATCCCAAACTTGAGCAATTTTTTTCCCTCAAATCTTCATACAAATATCTATGGCGGCTTTCTGTGTTATATCATCATAAACACAGCGACGTTTGACTCAGTCGGCCGGTGGCCTCCAAAGAAGGGTCACGTCGGTTTAGGCAGCACTGACAGCTCGCGATCTAATTGTGTACAGACACAAAATCACTGCACATTGGTTGTTATTGCACTTTTTCAACTTTTATGACACCAACATAATTTGATTTGAAATTGAGGAAGTATAATTCTTGTAATATACTCAATACATTAAATGATAATGTTTTTTATTAGTTACATGGTACTTCTTGATTAAATTATAATTATTAATGCCTAACTAAAAATAACTAATATTAAATTAAAATTAAACTAAAAAGAAGATGCTGGCCAGATCGCTGCCACTGTCGGGTAGGGTACCCAAGACGCCGGCCGCGATACCCCGCTGTATAGCGATGCTTAGCCTTTGTGATAGGTAAGTGCCAGCCCTAGGGTCCCTTGAGACTTCTATTAGTCTGCTGCTGATGTCTTTAAAAAGCTGACGTGCCTCCGGTCCCCACGGCCCTGGGATGAGGAGCAGGAATATAGCGAATGGATCTAAGTGATGACAATACGTAGGAACATTAGGTAAGGATTCAAAAACACAGTTTCATGGTGCTGGTTGAGGTATGGTCTCGTGAGGATCTGATGAGGGCAGTAACACGGTGGTGATTGAATTTTATTTCAAAGATGTTAATAGCTAAAAGCATCGAGTTTGGGCTATTAAGTATGTTTTTCAGAGAGAGAGAAAGATATTTTAGGTTTTCTCTGGATTAGTTAGGTTTACTGGGTTTACTAAATTCAATGTTATTGCATCAATAATAAAAAAATCAAGAAAATATTCAAAGTTTCCATCCTCGCTTTTCACGCACGTACACAAATCACAAACTCATGCATTGTTCTAGGAGCAGGGTCTACCCTGGTGCATTTCCATGACCACTTTTCACTAGCGTCCCACTGGTTTCGGTGCTCAGTGGAATAGCACCATTAACCATTATTATTCTGAGATATCATCACTTCTTATTCTGAGTTATCCAACATAAAATCACGCCATCTATTGAAATAATTTTTTTTATTAGGATTTGTCTATGGTGTGGTCCCCAAATTTAAGGGTAAAAGCAAAATAATTATATTTTAACCTTTTTTATACCTATTATATTAAAAAACCTATTCAACGATACCCTACCTACACCATCAAAATAACCGGAAAAAATATCAGCGCCAATTTACTTGTATGGGAGAGGGAGTACCCCATTTTTTTTTGGGTACTCCCCATATCTATGCGAAATATCAGCTTGATATCTTTACCCGTTTCTGAGAAAAAGGGCGGTGACAGACAGTCAGTCAGACAGACGGACAACAAAGAGATCTTATAACTGTTCCTTTTTTCCTTTTGAGGTACGAAAACCTAAAAATATAAAATATATTTTTCTGCTACCAAAAATATACTTACAAACATACATACATATATACAATCGAAAAACATTACTCTCCTCCTTCGGCAGTCGGGTAAAAACAAGTGAGACAGGGTTTCATTCTGAACTTTTGTTCTACGAGTTTTAAAAATTAACCTAAAAAAAAACCTTTTTCATAGAAACTTTGTGGACACGTGACTTTTTACCATGGAAAACGATTATTTTTTTCTCGAATTTGCAAAACTCGTAGAACCAAAGTTGTTCAGAATGACCCCTTGAGTCATCCCCTTTCGGTTTAGTATAACTTATTATCTATACTTTAATACCTGTAGTTACCTTTCTACAAGTAAATACCACATTTGTTTAGAAATCTAATCGGGTTCCGAGTATAGAGAAAAGTAACACCCCTATTAATTTCTACTCTTTCCTGGTGCTTACCAGTGTAATTAAAAATTATACTTACCCTAAAATCACCCAAAATATAGTTGAACATAATTGTCAATAAAGTTGGCGAGTAAAAGTTTATCGACCCACTGTGCAAACTTACATGTGTGCGTGTCACTGCGTGTGCTGTGTGAAGAGCATTGAAAACCCAAATTTGGCGGTGCACGTCACCCTGTGCAGGCCCTTAAGTGATAAGACCTTAAATATTGAAAAATAAAATACTTTGATTTTAGTGCAAGATAAAATTGTAATTAAGTAAGCATTAACTTTGAGTTTAAAATTGATTTTTTAAATCAGTTATATAATGCTAATTATTTTATTCATTTAAGAAATTTTTAATTGTGTTATTTTGTTATGTTCGACATTATATAAATTCCGCGATACAGATAAAACCATTGTAAAACATGTTTTATGGAAATAAATACTTTTTACTTTTTTTTTCGGTTAAGTACCTAGTCCGGGATCCCACACATTCATAGGTAGGTAGGTATATATACTATAACCATATTAGCAATCAATATGGAATCCATGTTTATAAGTAAGGTACCAGAAGTGTCCACTGCTGTCCAAAGTTGGACATAAGCTAGCGCCAAAAAAGATGGTAGGAGATTGCAGCATCGAAAACAAAACACAACCAAAACGAAATGCAACCAAATTATAATCCTCTATGGCTTGCGTAGACGGCCGTCTCGTAATACGCATATTTCTTGATCCAAGCTAAGGGATTGGTGCCATCAACTTACAGCGTTATAAACTCAGCCAACAAATCTTCATTTCACACCATTCGGCTCAGCACCCCTCACACTATACTCTACTGAAACATTACCTTTAGGTGCGCTGGGTTGTCCCGTGTCTAACGTAGGTATTGGTCCAGTGAGTTTCCTTCGCGGCAGTTTGAGGGAGACAGTGACGGCGTTATTGCTGTCTTTGTCTGCGTCTCCGAGGTCCGGAGTGGATGTCCATGTGGAGCTGACTCGACTGAACCCTGCAAATGAGATACATTTTTATTGGAGCTGTGGTTGGAGAAATAAGAAAGAAAAAGGCAGTGAAAAGTGGTGAGGTGGAATAAAATCTAGATGGGAGCCGAGTGTAGCTAGTCTTTATAAAGAGGTATAGTTTGAGAGCTTGTGCAGTAGGAAATAGATGCATATAAAAAATCCTTAGTCCACATAATAGGACGTAAGTCCATAATGATGTAAGTACTTAGGTACTTTTCTAATTTTTAACCGACTTCGAAAAAAGGAGGAGGTTCTTCTTTTTTTTAATGTATGTTCACCGATTTCTCAGCCATTTATGGACCGATTTTGAAAATTCTTTTTTTGTTGTATTGGGTTGAGCTCAGGGGTGGTACCATTTTTTTTTCAAAATTTTTTTCCACCCCCAAGCGTGGGTAAAGGGGTAAAGACAGGGGTATAAATTTTCATTTTGGGCACTTATCAACCGATTCTAATGAAATTTAGAACGTAAAATATATCAAATCGTCATATAAGAAAAAAATATGATGATGACCTTGAGCTGATCTGATGATGGAAACGGAAGGCAGTCAAGGGAACTCCTCAACGGTATATAGCAACTACCTCGTGTTTAGACTTGAATGATTCGTATAGACAAGTAGGACTTATATTGGTATCATTTGCATCTTACTTTTGATTGATAATTATTGCAAATAAACTAAAAATAATAAAATGAAATAATAATTTAATTAATTATTATTTTTTATCTATGAATTTCTACTGGTATGTAAAGTATATAGGTATCTTTTGATGATACCTACTACTATAGTAGTTATATTATGTAAGTAGATAAATCTATCTATATCGACAATCTTGATACAAAACATCGTGTTGGTAAATTTTACAGTGTTTTCATATGACTAGGAGCAGTAAAAGCATTCAATCGTAAAATCCCGATCCAAATCATGGCTCTGGCATCTTGTTGTTTCGGTATCGGTAGCTAGAATGCCAAAACCTAATCCATCTTCGTTAAGCTTTCGGTCAAATACACATACAGAATGTAACCTCAGGGTTAAGAATTCCCAAACAATAAATTAGTTTTAGTTGTAAATTTGATAGTTTAATATTTTGGATCAAAGTAACATTTTGGTAGCTGGAGTGTGTTCGTAAAGGACTGGTTCAACACCGACACCACGTCCTTGTTCCGAGCAGCAGTCTCTAAGGAAAGAATAAGCCAGATGATTGCCGACCTCCGTTAGGAGGAAGTGTGTTCGTAGAGTAGAGACATGGTCTCTTCTGGTATACATTATTACTTACATTGTATCAAAGACCTTAGCCAGCTAGAGGGTAGTGGCTGGATGACAAAGGCTGACTAGATTATTGGACCTTGGGATAGCCCAATACATAATTATGCAGAAATTAATCAATTCCTACGCTACTCATATGATGAGAGCCTTATTGTATATATATATAGGGTTTGTCAGCGTGAGACTAGGATTACCGATCAACCATTCGGATTATTCGTCGTAAGTCGTTCACCCAGGTTGCAACGCAAGTACCTACCTATTTAAATTTTGGTTACCTTTTTTGGCAATTGTTATAATAGCAGATACTGACCTGAACCGAAAGAGTCCTTCTTGGGCGAGTCCTGGTTGCTGAGGTTGGAGCTGGAGGCCCAGCCGCGCGCGCCGCGGTCTGTGCCCGCCCCGCTGTCTTCATCACGACCCCTACGGAGAGAAACGCGATTAGGTTACGTTAGGATTCGAACATAAATTAGATAAGATGAATATGTACTTAGTTTATTGCACAGAAAAAATAAATAGGAATACTAGGCACTGACTAAAAGTAATCTCTATCCAGACAACCAGACCGAGAAGGGGATCGCCATGGGGAACCCTTAAAGCTCAGTGATAACGAGTACTGATAAGAGGCAGGCCCATAGGTACCTTGCACTACTAGCACTGATGGTAGCTACCTATCCACTAGTTCCACTACCTACCCGTCTCTTCCCGCTTCAAAACATATTACAAACTGATAAAAACATAACCCATAAACGCGGGACTATTTGATCTTGAACCACATACGCTCGTAATATTTACATGTGGCTGGCTGGAAACAGTTTTCCTGAACAATATCACCCGCCACCTCCTTGCCACTAAGTAGGTCGTCTGCTCCAGATATAGAGCACACGTGGGCCTTCGCATTGAGTAACCCGCATTCCTCGGAAGAAGGGATGTTTACGTCGTCATTCAAGGGACTTATTTTGACTGGTCTTTTTCCTGTTGGGACATTTGCTGCAATATTTAACGTGGGTGAATCAGACAGTAGGTATTTTATGTAACTCACGAGACCTGTATTGTGATGATCTTCATGATCTTGAGAGGTTAGAGTTGAAGATAACCCAGCTAGAGATCAACTAAATAAAATACCTACCTGCTTAACTGCAATCAGTTTCAAACGATGCATTACAAACAAGTGCATCGACTAGTAGATTTAAAAGCCAACCTCTTAATATGTCTGCCAAACATAACAACGCACATAAAACAACGTAAATTTACAACCGCGAAATTTGCAGCTCATAAAACACACCAATATGCGGTACACAGGGAAATAATCATTATGGAGAAGCAATAACACTGCAGTATGGTACCTACCTAGTTGCCCTTTAGCCTGAATACAAATCAGCATCAACATCAACAACTTACTTAATATTAGCCCCTTCTCCCACTACGCGACTGCGACGCAACCCTTGTGGGCTTACTTGTGCTAGTCATTATTCTGTGGTAATACTACATATCCTACGATATAGGTACATACATAAGTCATACTTATACTTACCAATTTCTATATAGCTCCTCATTCATCTAGCTACTTCCGGCTGCCTGCTTAAGCTCCTGTAGGGTGGATGGCATCATACATATACATAATAATTATCTACATCTACATTAGCCTATAGCCTCTCCGTTATCACCACTCGAGAACGTTGGGTAGACCTAACATTATAAATCAGGTATTCGACTCACTGCCACTTCAAATTACTTAACATTTTAATCGTCAGGTAAGTATGTAAGTTAGGTTGGACTATTCCCGTTTCCGGAACACTACTTATCCAAACTTTATACAAATTGTTGATATTTTATGATAAATAGGAATATGCTCCAGAAGAAGACGAATATTTAACACGTAGGTAATGATAATTTGTGAGGATCAAACCGGAAATGCAAGACCATCGCAGATCAAAGGCTGGGTTCAGCCAAGACAACCAAACAGGTACCATACGGATGCAATGGACAATATGCCATCAAAAGCCCAAGAATTTGGACGACTCCCACAGTTATTTTCCTAGTTATGATTAATATGGTTATATTAAATAGCTACCTACCTTACTAGGTATACCGTAGACTGATAAACTTGGTAGCCTCTGTTGCCTAGAATATCTGGTAGTAGAAGTGATGTATATTCAAAATATCCTAATACCGCGATGTACATACGGATAGTGACATCTATGGATTCCTATTTACAACTGAACAACGAAACTGTGTGATACGTTTCAATGATCGAAACAAACACATCAAATTTAATAATAAATGTCTATTTATGAATGGGGTTCCCCAAGGTAACATCCACAGACCAATTCTTTTATTACACTACTAAAATCTGTCATCACACACTAAAGGCGGATTAATATTGAAATTTTAATTGTTGTGAACCTTGATAGCCCTAGAAAACAGATGAGTTTATTGATCTTCGGTTCAAACTACCCTCATACCATACAAACAAAAGAATTACAAATCAATAAAAGTACCTATTTAATGTACTTCTTGTGTTTTCAACAGGGTTTATAATACAAAAACTGGTGCAACTCATTGCTCAATATCTTGGGATGAATTTATAAATAAACATGTAACATTTGTTATTAAAATGAAAAAAAAAACATATTCACTATGCTGTGAGTTGTGACTTGTGATGACTTTCCCGAGCCGAGGCTAGTCATTCTTTATTTTTCAGTGATGACAGGTAGATGAGCTCGGTATAATATGCTGGGTCTATCTCGTTTAGTCATAGCAACATAATTAAATTATATAGGTTGATACTAGTTAGGTACACAATAGGCATTTTTGTATAAGTTTTCATCATTTTAATTAAACTATGTGATGTCAAAATCCAAAATAAGCCTATGTATTCTAAATACTGATACTTCAAAAAGCCTTCTGTTGCAAAGTTAGTCTCGTCCAAGTCTCGTCGGTCGTCGTCTGTCAAAAGTTTCATAATAATTTCCGCTAGAGGCGCCACTTTGTACGCGAGAAAATGTAAACTTAAAGTAGTATACACAAACGAAGATATCATGTGCTACACCTACAATGACTACATTACAAATCAGTTCTACAATGCATATATATACAATAATACTCACTATAACAACTTACAATACAATGGTATATGTATGTACTTACCTACATCCTACTGGCCTGCCAAGCCATCTTTTCTATCATAACATAAGCATGGACAAGACATGAAGGTATGTAGGTACATAACCAATAGAACATCCATCTATAGGTAAACTTCTTCGTCTTAAATGTTATCTAATTATAATAGATTAACGATCTGGAAAACCAATGACGACGATAGCATTTTTGACAACCCTGATTTAATCAAATACCCACCTACCTACCAGCAATAGGTATCTTCAGCGACGCAACAACAGGTCGTCAACACATAATTACTTTAGTCGTGACTACCTACCGTGAGGCGGGCGACTGGTGCGACAGACTGGGCGTGGACGCGAAGTCATCCTGTCTGCTCCCCCGACCCCCGTGCTCCTTGTAGTCTCTGAAGCAGCGCTTACACCGCGTGGGCCAGCGCACCTGAGGGTGGAACCCCAGGGGACACAGCGGGTCACCCTTCGCCAACGGATACAAGTGATGCATCACGGGAAGACACTACACTTCACAAATGCCACTAAATGCCACGCGTGTCTGAATTCTTGTTATAATAAACGTACGTTCACATCACCGGTGACCACTTTACGCACAGCATTCTTTCTTTACAAACAAACGGGGTAAATGGAATGATGGTCGCGGATATAAATAATAAGTTTTGAGTGAGCGCGGTAGCAATAAAAATACCGCGGTGCCGGGCGACGGGCGACCTACATGCGGGGTACGGGCGCGGCGGGCCGGGGCGCGCGACTGACGGAAATAGGACGGTGCACGGCTGCTACAATATTTAGCGCGCGCCGCCGAGGAAATAGTCGCCGGCTATTTGCGGCCGACAATGCTGCAGTCACCTTTAGCTGCTGATTTGTGGCCTAAACGGGAAGATCTGGGTTCAGGAGGGTGGCAGGTGGCTGCACGGAAGGAAGAGCGACAATGCGATTCGTTAGTCTTGATGATTCCAACGATGTAAAACTTATGGTTCCGGCCTTCTATATGGTTCATGACGTCACGCAGTGTATTCACACATATTATAGAAATTGAGAGGTTTTTTTTTCTGATAGCTGGCTAGTAGCTATAGACCGAGACGCGAGTTATGAATGGGCGGCGGCGTGGATCTGCCTACATGTTTCCGCCGTGAGCTATTTTAGTCGCACGCGCATTAAAAATATCATAATTTCTTTGACAGATATTTCGGTCAACCAATAAAACTTTAACAATCACTTTGTGATGCAATACTTTTTAATATAAAATTTTAGAGTATTTTTTTAACTTAGACCTAGTAGTATTAAAAATAATAATATACTTACAATTACAATAGCATTGAAGATTTACAATTATATAGTTTACAGATTTGTCAACATAGATGGATAGTATGAACGATAATATAAACAGTTCTTTAATATAAACCTACGAATTACAGACGGTTTCACAATATCTGACTTATGGCGGAAATTAAAGAGCAATCCAAATCAGAAGACTGTTAATTTATATGAGCGCTCAGGCTTACTTATGTATTTGAGGGTGTTTTATTTATAACAGAACTGATTCTAATAAGCCTTACTCTTTCTCTATTCATCCAGACATTGCAAAACCTTACACACCACAATCAAAACTCAACAGAAATCTCCTTCATGCAAAGGTTCGTCTTCCTTCTTGTCATAGACGAGAGTCTTGTAGATGACGTCATCAAAGTGCAGCGCGTTGAGTCCCTTCGGTTCAGCCACTTTTATCTTCACGTCTCCAGGGTACAGGATCTCGCCCTTGTTCTTGGTGCTGCCCATGACGAGGGACTTCTGCAGCTTGTCGATGCACGGTATCTCTGGAAGAGGTTTTGTTTTGTTAGTGATAGCGGAATACATAGTTGCACGGCTAGTATGGCCATAATAAGACAACATGTGAAGTGACTGATTAAATTGAGTCACTTTTTGATATCAGTCTTAAATGTTAGCATAGGGTGTACATGGGACTCTTTTTATTTGTGTGATTGGATATAAGCCACAGTGACACTGTAACTTTTCTGCTCTGTGCAAATAGGTTTTTCAAATGTTATTTTTTTCCGAAAATCTCTCATTTGTGGTTGTTGTTTGTATTGTCTATGGTTTTTTGACAATTAAAATGTCACCAAACGTCAAACTTGAAGAAAATTTTGACTGTTTGGTGCTTTCGAGAGTTTTGAGTGTAATATTTTGGTAATATTACTTTGCTTTGCGCTACCCCATGGATTCATATTGGCTCATTAAACTACTTTATTGAGTTTCTTGGACATCGTCTCATCAAATGATATACGACCAAGCTTGCTCCCGACCAAGCAAGCTCAGATTCCTTGGGAGCTCCTGCTATCGGCACGATCACCGATGCACCGGATCCCTGAGACGAAGAACAAAAACAGCATGCACCTGACTGATGACCCACCCACTGTCTACCCGGACCCAGGAGCTAGAAGGCCTTGAGAAAATAGCCCGGGAAGGATCCTGACGGACGCAGCAGAATATCATTTTCGATGCTTGTCCCACGGCCTGACTGAATAATATTTATATAATCAATGGAAGGAAAAAACAGTAGGTAAGTGCCAGTACCAGTCACATGTTATTATAATTGGGCACATGCACACAAAACAACTCAAAAAACTTTTTTCACTTGGCAGTACTTGGTCAACTAGGCCATTCATTGGAAGGAAACCCGTACCCCAGCAGTGAGGACGTGATGGGCTATGATGATGAAGATGACAATAGGAGTCATAATCTTAGTTCATAAGTATAACTAAAATCTAATGAAACATTTTTGTTTGTTACAGAAAATTTAAATTGGCTCGTAGGCAAGACGGAAGATGGTCAAAACCGGTCAGAAAATGATGGCCTAGACACGGTTGGAGAGCTCTTGTTGGCAGAAACCACCTAAAGATGGTCAGATGACATCAGCAACCTTGTGGTGATACAATGAACCGGAGCGGCACCTAACTGAAAAAATTGAAAAACTTGGCATACATACTATGAGACCTATTTGATGACTGATATAAGCCAAGTTCAGACTGATTATTGTGATAGTTGATAACTAAGAATACCTAATATGCTTTTATGGTGTGTGAAATAGTATACTTTTTATAATTTATTAATTAAAAGTTTAATAAATGTTTTACTTACCTAAAGAAAATATTATATTTTTATAACCATTTAATTTAGTGGTACATGCTAGCATATCCACTTATTTTTTTATAGTTAGTGTGTTGTTGATAAATAATAAAGCCTGACTAGGGTTTGTCGCTGTGGAGAAAGGATTAGCATCAGTCACTGACTGCCCGGTGTGCCGGACTTATTAAATGTACAGTTTATATGATTTACATTTCTTGAACTCCACATTTAACATTCAAACTATTCAATTAGCCACTTCATTTTAGTTAGTGTGTTGTTGATAAATAATAAAGCTTGACTAGGGTTTGTCGCTGTGGTGAAAGGACGCACTAGTCATCATAGCATCAGTCGCTGACTGCCCGGTGTGCCGGACCTATTCAATGTATATGATTTACATTTCGTGAACTCCACATTTAGCATCCAAACTATTCAATTAGCCACTTCATTACCTACATACTTTGACGTGAATAGGCAAACTTAAAGTATATGGGAGACAACTGAAAATCAGTGCTTTGTTCCTAAGGGCAAACATATGCACTGAGTTGCTTCCCTTTTGGTCTGCTTCAACACACACATTTCTTAATTTAACTGTACAAATGTTTAAGTGGAACAAATTAATGTCTATCTATCTAACTTCTTAGCACATGTGAGCGACAGGATTTGAATCCACATTTCTTCCGTGAGGGGCGGGCGCTTACCCGTCTGAGCTAACACCGCTACATATAAGTAATATACGTATAATTTTAGTCAAATAAAAAAGAGGATGTGTGTTTTGACAAATGTTGTTTTTAAAGCATTTTCAACGGGTTATTAGAGTCCCGGATCATCCTCCCTATAAGTATTATAGTAATTTTCCTTTCCTGCATCTCTTCTTGTAGAGCAAGGATGAAATTAACCAAAACTAAACAAATAAGTAATTATTTGTGTCACATGTTATCACCACCTTCGAACTTGAGTGATATAATGCTACCTAAACAAATGTCAAACTGAGACATGTGTGGATAAATTGGTACACCCATGTTAGGAAATAAGACAAATCTTCCAATCTCGCTGTCAAAATTGTAACTCACATCTTGTAGTGATTATTTCGTGTTGGCCATGTTAGCGTTTGTGAGGACAACTGGTATCACACAATTTGTTGCAACTAGCTGTCATTTATATCTTGTCACCGCCATACTGTGCTACGCGTGTTGGTAAAGGAAATGTCTAAGGGCGACCACTGAAGAACGCTTAAAATCGGTGACATTTGATTAGGATTGGTGGATTCATCCTAGAGTCTAACTACATAAATATGTAAAATGGAGGGAATTTCCAGCACTGACGGACATATTTTGGAAACGATTAATGGAACGTCCATTAGGAGTGGTCGCGGTCGACGTTGCGAACTGTACCTAACTAGGTACTACTTACTCCTACTACGGATTCTAAAAACTATAAATAATTAGTACCTACTAATTTATATATCTATCTACTGAAATAATTGTTCCAGTCATGCCATTTCTCTACCATAAAAAGATCTTATTAGGTACCTACTAACAAATCTTCAGAGCTTGTAAAAACGTATCTATTTTCAGGCCGGTTTACAGAAGTCACAAACAAAAGAACATCGCCGCCTCTTCACTAAAACATGAAATATTTTCGCTTCTACGTCATAAACCGTTAAACTGGAAAGCATCGCCAAATTAGATTCCCATGACGTACATACACGGCCGTATTTTTAGTTTTATTCCTGTAAGCTAAACTAGAACATAAAAGATGTGCGAGTATATTTACTTCATACTCGTATCGTATCTACAAACATTATACACAACTACGTTAATTCTACCATACACGGTTTGTTATCGCGTTTCAATTCAAATTCGACACAGACCACTAGCTGTTGCGATCGGAGACGCAAGGAGCTTCGGAGTCAATTACAGCTCATCATGCTCATTAGCCAAGAATCCTTTAGGTACTGTTGGAAATAGGCCTCTGGGTCTAAGGTCACGATCGGGGTCCCACCATACGGTACGTCTCTGGATCTTGTCTACCTTCGCCAATATTTATTGCAATTTTCCGCTTTCTTTTATCTAGTCTCCGCTAGAGACGCCACTTTGTATATGCCATATTGAGACATCGAAAACAGAAAATTATCAGAACCAGAAGCTCGAAGTCATGTGCTTCTGTATCACCAGTCCCCGCAATACGGGTCCGTGTGGAACGCTCGTAAAACGAGTTTATCGATATGTCGATCAAGGACCCATACCGCGGGGACAGCATAGCATTTTTATCAACGTCGTTATCTAATGTGGCTGGTGGGTCGTTTATCTTTCTATACAAGCTATTCACTAAATAAGTATACCCTAACAACTCACCAGAAGTGACGACTCTCTTGATGGGCGTCCCGAGCGAGGCCTCAATCACCCTCACATCTCTCACGAGTTGAGCAAACTCAGCCGGCGTCAGCGAGCACACGTGGTCCGTGCCCTTCAGACCCTTGTCCAGGGTTATGTGCTTCTCTATCACCTGGAATAGGGAGACAGAAGGGGTTATATGAGGGGGTAAAGAAATTGGTTGTGAAAGGAGCTAAATATCAGGATTGCTGCACCAACTTTGTGATTTACCTACCTACGTAAGTCTTAAAAATGGATACTAAAAACTAGAATGAATGCCTTCCATGGTTCATACACAAGCATCGTACATAAACAGTAGCTCACCATATCCCTAATCCACACAATACATCTGTGATTAATGATTATCTAGAGTCGGACATGTAAGTATAAATAGTCCACACGAGGTCTCTACACTATAAACAGACATGGGTTATCGCATTTTCCTAATCAATAGTGGTTATTGTTCTACCTACACTGTTTAGTCCATGTGTACACCTATGCTATTGTTCTATGTACCTATTTCCTAATTAAATGTTTCAATGCACTTATCTTTGCTAATATTTGTTTAATAATTGTGTTAGTTCATGCTTCTCGATATCAGGCATTCACCCTTTCATACACATTGTATTATTGTTTTGTGTCAATGTACCAGGGCCCCAAGTCTGCTAAGGAATGGCGGCACAGTTGTGTGTCGGCAGCATGGGTTTCGCACTGTAGGTATTCATTATCTGCGTTTTAGGAAATATTTATTGCATCTTTTTTAAATAACTAACGTTAATAAACAGTAATAAGTGGTAAGTGTTTCATATTGCACTACTGGGACTCACTAACCAAGAGAAAACAGATACCTAAAGTCGGAAAACCATTCAGATGACACAGCATTGAGCCGCCATTCCTTAGCAGACTTCAGGCCCTGGTAGGTAGTACTTATCCATACTGCTTCTTACAGCGTATTTCAACTTAAATTACATTTAAAATGTAACATAATTTTGATTCATGAAAGAGGCATTAACTAAGTTAGTGTCTGTCACATTGTGATTGTGAACATTCTTAATTTGAATGGGTACATTCCTTTTCAAAATAATTGACCTAAAACACTAAACGCTAAGCTTATGATCATCACAAATACCATAATCAGTCAATACTCATCCACTGCAGACATAGATTTCTTCCCATACTATACAAGTATACATGCTCGACCATCCAACTACAACATAGGTACAAAAACACAACCACCAACCTTAGCCCCCAACGCCACTGCGCCCAGCGCCACGGCTGTCCCGATCTCCTGCCCGGAGTACCCCACGGGAACGTCAAAAGTATTCTTATAATCTTGCAAAACCGTCAGGTTACAATCCTCATACGGCACCGGATACGCCGACACGCAATGCAGCAGACAGAAGTTCTTGTGAACAGCCGAGATTATATCGTAAATCGTCTTCACAGCCTGTTTGTCCACCATCCCCGTTGATACCACTAGTGGGATCTTTTTTGAAGCTGCGTATTTCAAGAAAAGGAGGTTGTTTGAGTCGCCTGAACCTATTTTGATGAACGGCACTTTTAGGTTGAGGAGAGCGTCGAAGGAGACCTGAAAACGGAAACACATACGATTAAATAATTTTATAATAAACGGTACAGTCATACTGATAAAATTTTTCAATACAATAGGTACAATAACTAACAGATTACCTAGTGCGTACTAGTACCTATACATACACAATCAGTTCATGTCAAGTCCAACAGTACGTATAGGAGACAAGCTCATTATTCAATAAGCATAAGCCGTTACTAGGCAAGCTAGATCGTAAACTAGACTTGACCACAAATTGAGTAGGCACACGTATAGGTGTTTTGAGAACTCTAGCTACACCGCTTACAATGATTTCGTCGTTAGGTGGGTTTATCATAATGGTATGTATAATGGTTTTGGTTTGTTTGCTCGAACTCTCTCGAGTGGAAACCATGAAGAGGTAAACATATCGTCCTATCCAGCCCGCCGACTGACGACTTTAGACAGGTTGCCTATAGCGATTGGATGAAGTCACCAAGGAATGTTGTATCACCAATTGCCCTCTGAATGAATCTGCTTGCTGACCAATAGGTACTACATGTACACACCTATAGTAGTCAGTTGGTAAGCTGATAAAGTAAAAAAACATTATCCTCACCATATCCATAGCAGAAGCCGTGACCAAGATCCCCACTTCCTGGGCATACTTGAACAGCTCCCGATACTGTGTGTCAGAGAACTCCAGATGCCTCTTGTGCTCTCCGTAGGTCTTGCCCCAAGAGTTGGAGGAGTCGTAGGGGCGCTCCAGGTACTTCTTAGTGAACTTCTCGTTGAGGCAGGTCTTCTGGAACTTGACGCAGCTTGCCCCGGCCTCCTGGAATGGGTTGAGGGAATGGTCAGTGTGCTGTACTTAATGGGAGGTGAGGCATTTAATAGTTGAAGTTATGTAGCTGAATGTTATAACTTTTGCACTACCAAGCAAGTTTTAAAAGTAAGTATAGTGAAGGTATATATGTCTTTATGTTTTGATCATTTTCCTTTGTTGTATCTAAGTGGCGGTGCCTTGTTCTTGCAAGCAGTCTAGTTCATTTGCAATAAGTAAGTACATATGCATACGCAAACCTAAGTTACGTTTGTAATTTTAGCAGCTATTAAATATTTTAATTTATATAGTCTTATCTACTTAGGAAGGCAGTTTAGACCTTGGGGATATGCACAAAGGTTCCATTCGAGAGAGCCAGGTGCAGGTACTTACACCCCCACAGAGAATAGAATAGAATAGTCTTATCTACCTAGGAAATATAAATTGTCCTCATGTTACTATCAACATTACCAAAACTTTATCGCTTTGTTATCTTGATCGACACACCAACGACAAGGTACAAATATCAAATCAACTATCGACAGTTAAAAATAACATTAGGAACGAAGGGTTAAATCTATTGGCTCATTAGATGTTCTAGAAAACAAACACAGTTTGAAGTGGACTTTGTGTGCGTTGTAAACAGTTGAAGCTATAAGTAGTTATACCTAGACACATACTTACAGCTGAGTTAACCAAACAACAACAAAGTACCTAGGAAGTACATAGTACATAAGGCCTAGCAGTCATAGCATGCAAAGTGGGCACTTAACAATTCAACTTTAGCGATAAACAAAGAAATAAATTTACTTGTGCGCAAGTATTATTAGCTTCATGATTAAGAAATGCCAATCACTCCACTCTTTGTTCGCACGTAAACAAAACACTGGCTTAACCTATAAACTTCGGGACCTACAGCTGTTAAATAACCGTTTAATCACTTACCTTAGCAGCTTTTATGAGTTTCTTGGCAACTTCAATATCACCCTGATGGTTCTGTCCCACTTCTGCAATGATGAAGCAAGGATGGGAGCCCCCGATCCACACATCTTCCGTAACTTTTACCTCGCCCATTGTCACTTTATTCCATAAGAACTAAAACTAAGGATATTAGAGCTTGGTAGCGCGGCAGGTTTGTCGAACTCGCAAGATCACACTGAATAAATTAAGGTCAATTGAATGAGGCGATTGAGGCGGGTTATTCGATTCGCGTCCCTCTGACTTGTGATCGTATGAGCGAGCGCCGTGCCGCTTGATAAGTGATAAAACCGGTCCGGACCGCCGCCCGCCCGGCGCGGCCAGTGGGTAAACAAAACAATAATAATCACAAACGTATGTTGTATGTACAAGTTTATTCATCGCTTTTAATACATTTGTTGATGCTTTTAATACAGAGAAATGGTGGTGTTATAAGTTATATATAGTAGTCTGTAACTATGTGTATCGGCTTTGAGTGGTGTCAAGAGTGTTTAAGTATTTTTTTTGGGTCTTAACTCTTAATCGTCGGTTTTCCTTGGTTTCCAGTTCAAACATCGCACGCTGCGATCCTCACGATATCCTTATGGTCCTTAAACCTGTCTCCAAGAGCTCTGTTAACTTTGGACTCGGTAGGTTTCCCCAGGTAGTTGGATATGAAGCGGCCGGCCTCGACCAGCTTGACCAGGTCTATGTGGGTGTTGACCCCCAGGCCGTAGAGGAAGTACACCAGGTCTTCAGTGGCCAGGTTCCCGGAGGCGCCGCGAGCGTAGGGACACCCGCCGAGGCCTGATATCGAAGAGTCCACGGTTTTGATTCCGAACTGAAAAGAGTTAAGGCAGTTAGTTTTGGGGATGTTTGTTTGGATGGATTAGTTTAGGTTTAATTGGGTAATTTCTGTGCAATACTACTACTCCGCTTCTTAATACCGGCGCAGGCTGGGCAGTCAGCGACTGATGGTATTCTAAATGGGTATATTTTACACCACGGTAACAAACCCTAGACCAGCTCTAAGAAGAAGACTACGTAAAAGTGAAAGTGAGTACTTATGACATGGTGTATCTTCATTATATTTTCTTAATTTTAACACCGGTTGATGGTGATGTGTCTTCATGAGGTGTTGGTTGCTATCATTGTTGCGTCATAAATAAGATTTTAAAAGCTGATTAACTTTACCTTGGCAACTAAAATATTTTGTTCTCTTGATATAGTGTGTATTTTGTACGGTTCTTTCTTGAAGTGCCAATGATAAGAGCTGTGATATGATAATGTTATCAAAGTTAATAATAATAGCCATGTTATTCTCGAGTCCAACTGATGCTCAACCCAGTTACTTATTACCAGTTATGTACCTATAAAGTAGCAATATGTATCAGGCAGAATTAAGTAATTAATTCAGTCTTTATAAGATTAGTAAGTATAGGTCCAGTGTCGCAATCTTTAATAATAATGAAATGATATTTCAATTTCAATTAAATTTCTGGACAATATCAGCGTCTTCAGTAAGTCTGGAATAGGGCTATCGGGGTTTACATGTATATTTCATACTAACAATCTGAGATGTTACATTTTAGATGGCGGTGACGAGACAGACACGGTTTGTTTTTTATAGCTGCAATATTTCCATTGTGATTGATCCACATGTTTTGCTTCGACCATGCCTCCGATACTATAATGTTCGTTCGTAGTTATGTACTAGTTACCTACCTACACGGTATACATAGGGCGTAGGGAGGTCGGTATGTGTACATGTTTATGTAATAAATAATGACACAGTTCGTATCGAGTTGCGAGTGTGAAACACCTCGACATCGACACTCCCTCGGTAATCGAGAGGTGACTGACCTTTGCATCATTCTATGATTAGCACTTTATAGATAGCCAATTGTAAAGAAGTAATGTATGCCAATAATTTGTTTATTGTTTTGTATTATGTAGGACTGTATGTAAGTAGATAATAGGTACTTTAATTTAAAGAATAGGTACATAAGTACATAATGGGCCCGTTTATTGTTTGTGTAGAAGGTATTGTGGCGACTGGATTTTTTCTTTTCAAGAACTTCCTAGCATCATCATCATCATCATCACCCGGCCTTTATTATATATAAGCCATCTACATCTGTATATAAGCCTATTCCACATCTGAAGGATTAATATTGTACCGTTTGGTCATTATCTAACACAACTCCGAAATTTAAAATTTAGTACAGTTGCATTTGTATTAAGTATATCTATAATTATTTTGTGTTATACTCACATCCAACCCAGCCAGCAGATTCGACAGGCCCTGTCCATACGTGTCGTGAAAGTGCAGGGCCAGCTTGTCGGGGGTGGTGACCTTCAGTACTTCAGTCAGCAGGCGGCGCACGGAGCCCGCGGTGCCGACGCCGATGGTGTCTCCTAGAGACACCTCGTAGCAACCCATGGTGAGGAGACGCTCGGTTATCTAGGGGTGAGGGTAGGTTGAGCTATACGTGCTTAAGGTGGTTTGGTGGAAGTGGATTTAAGCAAGGGCAATAAAGCCGTATTCTTTTATTTCTTACTAGCTGTTCCCGCGAGCTTGGCTTCGCCTTAAAAAGTTTTCCCGTGGGAATTCCGGGATAAAAAGTAGCCTATGTTCTTTCCCGAGTCCAGCTAGCCCATCTGTATACCAAATTTGATTCTAATCTGTTCAGTAGTTTTGGTGTGAAAGCGTAACATACAGACAGATAGACAGACACAGTTACTTTCGCCTTTATAATATTAGTAAGGATTTTATGTTAGATTAGAGAAAACTACAGCTAGGTTAGAGAAAACTAGAGCTGGGATGGGTATGCACGGGCTTTTTGTCACCACGGGATTTTACAAACCCTAGTTTAGCTATAGCTCTAGTGTGTGTCACCAACAAGCTCAGAAGAAGGGCAGTGGTATACTTAACACCTACTCATTATTACTTAAATGTTAGTTACCAAGGGAATAAAATTCATAACTGGGGGCCATAATAGTTAATTTATGAACTGTTTTATTAGATCTTATCGGAATTCTTATCATATGAAAGGCATAACAATGTCATTTAAAAAAGAAGATAAAGAGATTGATAAAAATTTATTTACCTACAACCAGCACCATGACCAATCTCATATTATTTTGCATTTATAATATGAAACTTATTAATAATTAAGCATTTCATATGTGAAACTAATTAAAAAATATTTTCTTTCATAAACAAATAAAATTTGCTTGAAAATAGCTATAGCTACCATTGCATCCATACTAACCTTAGCAATAACAGTAGGGCTAATAGGCCCGTCGTAGGGACAGCCCACAATGCAGGAGATGTACCCGCGAACCCTCAAGCCGTCCTTCACGGCCTGCTCCGCGACCTCCTGGAACCTGGCCAGCCCCTCCTCCACCGAGCAGTTGAGGTTCTTCTGGGAGAAGCCTTCAGAGCCCGCCGGGAATATTGCCACTTCCTCTATGTTGCATTGTTTCTGTTGAGTTTCATTTGTTTTAGGAGACAGGAGGTACTTATGTTGTATGGGTACTTACTTAAATTATCAACTATTTGTTGGTTTAATTTTAGTTTCAAATTGTAATGAAGTAGGTATGGAAAACACCCAATAATTACTATTGTAATCATTTACAAAGTAAATGTTAATAATGTTAGCAATATGTAAATAACATTTTCAAGATACCATACTTGGACTTCGGGACAAGTAGAGTGAATATGGAAATTTACAGACTTATTATTTTCCACAGTTAAAGAGAGTGCTAAGTATTATATGAAAGTAAAGTACTTATTACTACTACTACTGCTACTTACAATACTTGGCAATTTCTGTTGAGATAAGCAAGACATAAGGAATCTTAACTTAAGGTTAAGATTTCCAGCACAAATACTTACAGCAATATGGTAGCCCTTTAAATTGGGTATGAGGACCGGATAGTTCACTCCGGGTACTCTTTTCAGGTTCTTCATGACTTCGGAGCCATCACTCATCTGTTTCACCCACTTTGGACTCACAAAGCTGAAACAAGACAGGCACAAGATTACTTTCACAGTATGTCACTATACTGAACTGGAACAATATTAAAATGATTTTAGTTTAAAAGAAAGAAAAAAGTAGTGGAGAATGACTACAGATTGTCTTTTTAAATTTGGAATTTCCTCACTTTGCAGTTTGTAACTACAGTTGGTATATCTAGTGGTAAACAAATGAAGGCATACATAGCAACAACTATTAAGACCTTACCTAGCTGATTCAATGTGCTTGAGCCCAGCAGCTGCTAGTTTGTTGATCAGCTCGATTTTATGCTCTGTGGGAACAAACTTCGACTCATTCTGTAAGCCATCGCGAGGACCCACTTCGTAGATCCTGATTTCTGGCGCTGAAGACTGAAATGAAAATTGTTCAATTGTTAGCAAATATAGTTCACATCTATGGTTTCAACTTAAATATTTACTACCTATTTACATTGCGGTACTTACTAAACCTCTAAATTTTATGCAAATCCTTGGGATCGGTAAAGTAAAAGACTTTGAAACATTTCTTATCGACTGCATTTCTTTCAAATGGTTAACTTAGCACTATCTTACAGAAAATAATAAAAGTACAACTAAAATTTATGTGAAATGAAGTCTATCGTTATCATTATTTATTGTAGGCATAATACTCACACGTAATTCTCCACAATTTGCATTTGTTTTGTTTAAAATAGGGATGGCGAAATAATATCGATGTATCGATATATCGATATATTTTTATAAATATATCGATATTTTCCGACGATATATTGTAAACCGATATATCGATACATCGATATAAATAATCAAGTATCGAAAAAATATCAAAATCGATATTTTTTCATTAACAATACCCTTTAGTTGGCGTCACAACGTAATGCGGCGATACTAGCTCGCAACCGTGTACCGAGCGAGAGTGTGAATACACGACATTGGCCCAAAGTGACAGTTAAAAAATTGTGTTTTTTAATAATTCCATATTATTTGATTTCACAAGAATTTATTCCTATAAAGCTACCGATATATCGATATATCGATTTTTTTTTTTCGATATATCGATTTCAGTAACGATATAAAAGAAAATATCGATATATCGAAATATCGATATTTTTTTGCACTTTCGACATCCCTAGTTTAAAATTTAACATTTTAGATAAAGTTAGCGGTCAAAAATTGATTTTAAAATTTCAACTCTACTGCTTACTAAATAAGAAAATAACTTCAACGAACATTGTTTTCCGGTTTTCATAAAGTTAGCGTTTAGTTTTTTCAAATTTCCTTTAATTTTTTACAAGTTATAATCGAAATCTTGTCGAAACCTCATTTTAGCGCGAGGCCTTTTTGTTTGGAATGCAAAATCAGAACTCAAGATAAATGTCAGGATGACAGTTGACAGGATACAAGGAGTCTGTGGACGTGTGGTTGACACTTGACATTGACAGTTTTACCACGACTCGGCGGACTCGGCTTTTGGCTTTGCCTTGGGGAAAAATAACCGGCTTTAATTTGTATGTAATTTGCAAATTTACCAATAAAGTCAACGAGAAATTTAATAATATAAATCAAAATGGGTAAGTGGTGTTTGTAGGCAAAGTATGTGACCGGGTGTATGTAAAATTTATTTCATGTTATCATGTTTTGTTTCAGCGGTTAACAGTGCCACGTCTTTCGCGATTTCCTCAATTCTCACGCTGCTGATCTTCTCGGGGATGCAGATGTACAAGCCACTGCTCGTGAAGTCGCCGGTCACCATTATTTTCGGAGGCTACCTGGGCTCCGTCATGTTCATGTTCTTCGTCACTGTATCCTTTTACAATTGCTCATATCTGTCAAAGAATAGATAAAAAGAAGCAGAATTAAGGATCAGCAGAGCAAGATCCTTAATTCTGCTGGGTTTTAAGTATATAAAAAGGCTAATTTTAATGATAAAGAAGGCTAAGGTGAGAAAATTATATGGTGCTACTTGGAGGGTGCTATGTCCACTAGATGATTATTGGCTGATCAAGATTGAATTTATTTTAATTAATAAATATCATTCCTCTACATCAGGAGTGGTTATGGCTATAATGCCGATTATCCAGATTGTACTATCTATACTTAAATCTCCTTTCTAAGGTTTCAAGAACCAATGACAATTTTAAATCATACAGGGTTTTCTAGAAAATGGTAGATGTTGGGTTCAACCAAGTTAGATGCCATTACAGTTATATACTATACTACTTGAGGTTTCAGAGATAATATTCAATTAGAATTATTTTCCTTACATAAACATGCCCCAGGCTATTGGCAACCTGGAAGCAACCTTGTTTGGTAAGAGCTTCCAGCTGAAGCTGCCGGAGATCCTGATCTCCATGGTGATATCCCTGGTGGCGGCCGGCATGGTGCACCGGATCTGCTTCACCACATGGTTAGTAGAATAATATCACACAATTATTTACATACTAGCTTTTCCCACCTCTGCTTTAATTTAAAGCTTCACTTACAATTTTGGCCCTTGAGTACATCAACAAACCCGTGCATCATTTATTTGGTTGTATGCTTTGATGTTCCGCTTATTTACCATTTATAATTTTCATTTTCAGTTTGATATTCTCGATCGTGACCATCTACTACATGAACCGGTTGTCTCAGAAGGAGTATGCCGCCACCGCCGCCGTCGCAGCGCCCGTCAAGGGTCGTCGGCACAAATAACTCTAATTCCATACACAGAGACTTTACTTTAAAGGTAAACAACCAAAATGGGCCTTTTTATTAGAATACATTCTTAAAATAGATTTTAGAATAAAATATAGGAACTGATGTAATACAAACTGAAGCAATAACCATTTATTTTAGATGTGGTTAATTTCTTTAATGTTAGGTTTATTGTATAAAGTCACCTCAAGATTGTTTACCTTTTAAGCCAAGTTTAAAAAAAGGAATATAGAGCCCCTTACGCCTACTTTATAAGTCTCAAATTTTATACCGTATAATAAATTTAATTCTTAATTTTAATCTGTTTGTTTGGTTCCATCATCAGCATTTTTCTACATGTGGTAGGGTAAGACCTCGTCCACGACGCCAGCGGGCGGCGCGGCGGCATGCAACAGTATTATTTACTGAGTGTATTGTAGGTATGCTGAACTGGAGTATAGACGCGGCAGATATTGGAGAAAATGGCGATCGTTACATAAGTGGGAATAGGAAAGGAATTATGAAACCTACGATTAGAGCGGGAGACCATGAGCCCATCCGCCATTTTCATATTACATCTTTACAATCGGGTAGGATAAAATCCCCTGACAAGTAAACCAATATCTGACGATCCCCCCTTTATAACAAGAATAATAGATACTAAAAATACTTGAATAATATATGAATAATTTATTAAAATAAACTAACATTTCTCTTAACATTTAGATTGTTGTCTGAGTTAGCTAATTACATTATATTTAAATTAGTTTTATGATCGTATCAAAAAGAAAAGGTATACATCTCAAAAACATGAAATTGTTCTTTAGTACCAAGGGTACATGGGTATGTGATTGTAAACATTAAATCAAAATAGACAAAAAATAACTACAGGAATAGATTGATATTAGGTATCAGTAATTCTTCTCTGAATAACAAAATTGTCTGGTTATATGTTTCGGTTCACAAAAGATGACCAAAATATGGCGGCACAATACTGTCGGAAACCTACGAGCTACGTAAGTAACAAAATTATTTCAGAAATATTGTCAACTCACCTGAACCAAACTGACTACACGCCATTGCACCTAGGCCAGTAGGTAGGTACAATAAATACAGAGTAAGTAGATACAAAGACTGGGAAATAGCTCAGACAGACCATCTTAATTAAACAAATCAACATTAAAAAACAGTAAATATATTATTTAAATATATTAACTGACAATCGCTTACAGAAATGTTAATCATTTTAGTAACAGTATTTTGTTCAATAATGACACCTACTTTACTATGAATATAATAAGTTTCAGATCGAAATAACTATCTACTTTTAATATTTAATCAAATGGAAGTAGCAGTGATTTGATTACGAATCGTTAAGTTTAACTAGAGTAAGTTAACTATAAATATTTTAATAACTAATAATTCAATGTATCCCACCTAATATAGGGCACGGACATAAACATTTTTGTATTGCTTAACTTTGAACATGATTTGTTAATATTGCACAAACATCTCTTTGTAAATCAGCAACTACCTATTTCTAATGCTAGAGCTGCATGACTGTACAAATAACACAACACTACAATACAGTGTTTATGCAGACTCTCTAGATACCTGTTAGTTTTATAATAGAATATAGCTTTTGAGTAGTAAATATAAATAGGGCAGTGTTCGCCTTTTTATTACAAAAGTGAACTGCCTCATAGCAATCAATAGTTATGTGTTACCTATATACGAGCTATATACTTAACAAAAGATAATAATTCATTACTTAATTATAACCTCATCATCAGACATCAGAATAATTTATCATTTTAAATATAGCTAAGCTACTCTTAGTAATACTTTGTTTTTCACACATAAATCAAAAAAATCCGTTTACAATATAGGTAATACCTAATTTTTATAAACTTAGTTTTGTCATGTTACAGATAACAGCTCTTGTAAACTTTTCATAATGAGTCACCCCTGTTTGTTCTACTACATGTAGTTTGTATGGATGAATCATACCTAAATTACATTCCTTAAAGATAAAATATTTACTCATTGCTTGCAAATTATTATAGTGAATCAGCACAGAATGTAAAGACAACAGAAAAATATCTGTAAGACAGGTTACAAGTTTGGCACAATGTACAATGGAATCGAGGTGTCTGTACACATACAGTAGGAATTTAATGAAGACATCGTGAAGTTGATTACACAAACTAAAAAGTAATTAGCATAATTCTTGATAATTTCATTCATGTTACAAAACTATTCTTTTTACACCAATCTTTATCACAGACTAATTATAAAAATATAAGGCACAACAATTTTAGACTTCACAATGATATACTACTTAATATGGACGGTGAATGTTCTAGTTGCATACTTAATTCTAAACAGCAGCTCTCCGCAAATGAATGTTGCTCTGCAAGTTTATACTCATCACACTTTCTACAATGCCAATAATAGAGCTTAATCAGTAGTAAGTGAAGAAAGAAATATAATTGAAAACGAAATTAATTAGTGAATTAGCTCCTTCTATCTATAGTGAAAAAGAAACATTCCAACATTTTTACATACATGGAGCATTTATTACTCCTATTCTAATAAGTAATGTAAAGTTAAACTCTTATATGAACAGTATAACTTTACTTTATAAAATAATGCTTTATCTGTGGAATTTAACAACCCATAAAATTCATAAAATCATTTATCAAACTTAAAACGTAATTTGTTGCTCCAAAACATGTAAATTTATCAAAGTGTGTCACTTATTTGTTTCTTAAGATCATGCTGTTATTTCTAGAATATGGATTCTGAAGGATCCTTGGTGTGGTCTCCATAACTCTCAGTAAAAGCTCATCTAAATAATTCTCCAAGTCTTTGTTCTTCTTCTTAGCTAACTCAGCATCTTTCTGAAGGTTGTAAATCATGACAATAAGATCTTCCCTGGTCTTGCCATCAAACTGCTGCAGTGTGGCCGGTGGGATGCTGTTGTATGCTTGGTTAGCACTCTCTTCTTCCACTATATTTTCTTCTCCTACAATAATCCTCTCCTCTATTGGGCCCTTTTTAGGTTTGTTGCTGAATTTCTTGAAAAACTTAGGGCTCGGTTTCTCCTTAAGTGAACTGGGACTGTCCAACTTCTTTCCTCTCTCAAGGCTCGATGACTTCTCTCTGTCAATGCCAGTCTGGCTGCCAGACTTGGGCTTGGAGTACAGTTTCTGGGACCATTCATCATCCCTGTCAATAGTTTTAGTCAACGGCTGCACGGGGCTGAATGTGTCCAGGCTGAGGCGCACAGGCTTCTGAGGGATGATTTTTTCAGAGCTGGAGTTGTTGCTGGCCAGCCTCCCGAGGATCACTCCCCCTCCCAGGTTCTCCAAGGAGGTGTTGACTGGCGATGGGGAGAATTTATGGCTCCTCGGCAGAGTGTGGATGTTGATGGAACTAGCGGAACTCTTGTGAGACAGATCATCAAAGGCAAACTCATCATCATCTTCACTGATTACTCCAGGGTCTGCTTCACCTGAAATTCTCTTTGGAGTGGAATGGTCGGGAGTCGAGAATGCTGAGCCTTTTAAGTTACCAATGCTTCCACTGAGAGAAGATGAGTCACTTTTCTTATCTTTCTTGTTGAGATTTAGCTTTGAGCCAAGTTTATTGGCAAATTTCTTGATGCCCTTCCTTTGCTCGATGCTGCCAATGCTCATGAGACTGCCGCCAACATTCTGTGCCAAGCTGGACAAGGATGATTTGTGTTTGTCCTTTTTACTCAGATCTGTCAAACTGCCCTCTTTTACAGTAAATCCTATCTTTACTTCCAACTCACCTCTGTTTTTATCGTTTTCTTTCCCGGACTTGCCTTGCAGCGTGTACCAGCGGCTTCTGGGGCGGTCGTAAACTTCGAGGTCTTTTAACGGAATCGATACTTGACCTAATAAGTGGTCTTTGATCATGTCCTGGTCGTACACCTTGAGCGCGATCTCGGCGGTGTTCCCGCGCGCCGGGATGCGCAGCTCGCACTCCTCCAGCCACTCCACATTCTGAGTCGCTTTCTGTTTCACTGAAGTCTGGAATTTGTCTTTCCCGAGGGCGATGGTCACGAAACAATCATTGGTACCGTTTTTGCCTTTGATCAATAGCCCGCGGGCTCGTTGAACTGTAACTTGAACATGCGTTGGGTCCCACATCGCCATTACACGACACTGCACTTGTTTATTATGAAATACTGTTTAATTTCAACAAAAACAACAAGAAATTATAAAATTTAAGCCGTAGATGAGTTGTCTTTTGTAAAGTAGGTACTTTTTAATCTGTGTCACCTGTGTAAACTTCTTCGTCACACAACACAGTTATGTCATTTCGTTTTGTCTCTATCTAGCATATGATTAAACTCATAGGAGTAAGCGAGCGAGGTGATATTTGAAAGCTGTCAATTTGCAATAAATCTCGTTCAGAAATTCAGAAACCATATAAGATATTCTGAATTCTTATTCTGAGCATTTAGCTCTTATTAAACTTTTTATTGCACATAAAACAATAATACAAAGGCGAACTTAATGCTAGTAGCATTCTCTGCAAGTTGCCCTTCGGTGATGACGAGTAAGTGATTGATAGAGTATACTCATGAGCCTCATGATTCCGAAGAATCAGAATGCTCTAATAGTAGGTACCTATACTAAATGATATAGATGGCAGGCGGTTTGGAAATAATTAATGTTTAGGTAGGAAAATGTTTATTAGAATTTCGTACGAGCGATCGAATACATTGATCTGCAAACTGCAACAGGTACAAAAGCAAAACTAAAACACAGCGCATACTATAATCTCAGCATTTATAATTTATTTGCCTTATTAAATATCAACCTTATCATCTAAACATTATAAATTATACTACAAATCCATATACACAAAGAGCCAGTCCAGCATCTCCCGCAGCCATCAGTAGGCGGCGACGTACTGCGGCTGGTTGTCGTCGGACTGGTCGTCGTCCTGGCCGGAGTCGTCGTCCGGCGAGTCCTCGCTGTCGCGCGCCAGCACCTGGCTCACGCACGCGCGGCTCATGTGCGTGTCCGGGTTCACGAGGATCTCGTAGTGTTTCACTGCTACTTCCTGGGAAGAAAGAATTTTGGTCATCAACGATCTATTTTTAAGTTAGACATTCTTAAATTACAGATGGCAACAGTTATAAATTATTACTGCACATTCAGAAAAACGACATAAAAGTTATCCTGGGCTGTCCACATCCAACTACCGGCTACGTGTCGAGGCGCCCCCAGAGAGAGGTCTATGTCCAGCAGTAGACAATTTTAGGTGCTGTTCATGATAATGTCTCGGGAAAGGCCGTTTTACGCTGCGCTTCTACCAATGTGCATGTGTGTCATATTTCATATTCGCCGATAGCGATATTCAGACGTTTATTTTGGCAGGCCAGGAAAGATTGGCGTAAGCTCTGCTATTTTTCGAAGTACTTATTGCATCAGAAATGAGTTTATTGTGAATATTGTGATATCCCATATCTCACCTTCCCTTTATAAGGCACGTAGCAACAGCGGTGCGTGGGCTGCACCTTCCCGGGCAGCAGGTGGCCGGCGTGGCGCGCGCGGCCGATGAACAGCCGCTCCTCGTGATCCTCGGAGCGCCCGCCCACGATGGCACCGACGGGGATGATGTCGTCGGATGTAGGCTCCCACGAGCAGTTGTAGCCGCAGAGGACCTGTGGTGGAAGGTGGTTAGTGGGGTTGGGGTGTTCTAGGGGGTCCATTAAAATTGGTTCAGCTGCAGAGTTCATGTCTTTTCGTATGAGTGCCATCTCATTTATTCATTAAGCTATTCCTCTACCCAAAGGTTGGCTGGAAGAGATCGCTTTTAGTGATAAAGTTGCCTATTGAGTAATTTTCCTTTGTAATTTTTATTTATTTTCTGTTCTGTGAAATTAATAAAGTACCTAGTATTCTATTCTATGGGTATGGATTTTAACTTTGCTAACACGAAAAACTTTAAACTATGTTCAACTAGTTTTTAAAACGAAATTTGACAGATTTTGTAGGCGTTTGACAGCGCTAAGCACCTGTTAAATACTGTCTAAGTTTTTGTTTTGTGCTAAGGCCCTAGTTTAATAGGTACCTATAAAAGTGTAGTTTCTTTATATTGTAGGTACCTACCTACCTACTTAATTTTATTGTCATTTATATTTTATTGTATTTATATTATGATGAACATTGTAATTATTATCTTATATGGATGCTGCCTGAAATAAAGAACATTATTAATATCCTAACTAATCCTAACTATCCTAACTAATATTATAAATGCGAAAGTAACTGTGTCTGTCTGGTTACGCTTTCACGCCAAAACTACTGAACGGATTTGAATGAAATTTGGTATACATATGGTCTAGACCCTGCGAAAGAACATAGGCTACTTTTTATCCCGGAATTCCCACGGGAAAACTTTTGCAGGCGAAGCAAAGCGCGCGGGAACAGCTAGTAATTTATAAATTACCCAATTATTCTCCAATATCCTCCTTACCTCAAACTCATACTTATTGACGGATTGCCCTCCCCATGGCACGTAGCCCACTCCTGTGGAGGGCACAAACTTGCCCGGAGTTGTGGAGCCCCTATGCCTGGACCTAATGATGTACAGGTTCTCCCCCTCATATCCTCCAATCAAGGCCCCATCTGGTAGCTGATTGTTCCACGGTATCCATTCCATAGACCCAGTAGTTATGGGTTTGTGCTCCATTATGGGTCTTGGTGGAGGTACTGAATGTAAAAAGAGTTGATTTAGTATGGATGAAATTTAAGACTATTTTACCTTGCAAAGTAAATGAACTTGATATTTAAATGATTTGTTTATCAAATGTAGAACTTACTCTCAAATCTCCATTGTATTAAATTACGAAGCTTAAAGGAGAAGCAAGTGAAATACTTGATGTCCGGAATAACAGTGAGAAAGTTGATCAAAGACTCCCCGCTAGCATTAGACAGCTGGATCCGGTCTGTGAACCAGGTGATTAGAAATTTTCTGAATGAGTGTCGAGCTAGTAAACTTCTGTTTAACTTTTTTCTGGGTTGTTTCTCCACTTTAATCCAACAAAACTCATTTCCAATATAAATCTGAAATAGAACAAATCATACATTTTATTCTAGTATAGTTAATTTTCAGTAAGGCTTTGCTACACACATATTTGAACTGGGATTGTTAGTTCAGGGTCTGTTTAGAACCCTTAGTACCTAATAATACTATAATAATTGTGATATGCATTTTGTACAGGACAGATTGAGTAAGTATTTCAGGTAAGAGTTATATTAGGGTTCCGCTCATCTGGCATAATCTTTATTGACCAAAACTCATTTCGCATAACTCGTATGGTCTAAACTTTTTTGACCGAACCATCACTTTGCCAAGACTTATGTGGCATAAGGCTCGTTTCGTCTAAAACTCTTTAGGCACAATTTTTAAACACCTAAGTTTCGTTTGCTCAAATTTATGTTCGTCTATACCTATGTATAATCTTGTTTCTCCTAATGTTATCTTAATAAATAATATATTAAGTATGTAGTAAATGTACAAATTGTGGTATTTTTCTCCTACATCCCGAAAATCACGATATTGTATGATCAAAAAATCGAAAGTTAACGACCAATATAATTATTACAAACCCCATGAGATCGAAACCTTAAAATAGGTGCGACGACGAGCAAAGCGAGGAGGAGCGTGTTAGGTGCACATGTTCATCAAAACCAAAGCGGAGCGCAGCGAAGCGGAGCGGAGCGTTTTCCAAACAGCGGAAACAATACAAGGCACCAGTTTGCGCTATGTAGGGAGACGCTCCGTCAAAGTTAAAGCCAAACGAATATTATTACTTTGTATAAACCTATGCCATAGCATTATTAGGCTATTCAAGATTTGGCCATACCATTATTAGGCTAAACAATGTTATGCGAAATAACTTTTTACTAAACGAGATTTATGCCATACGATTTTCGGCGTAACGAGACTTTGACCAAACGTTACTATGCAATACGAGATTAGGCAAAAAAAACTTATGCCAAAAAAGGTAGAACCGTTATATTATTTATTTGTCAAGGAAAACTTGCAGAAAAAGTTGATGGAAAGATGTTATTTATACTTCAAGATGGCATTCATCATCATTAAATAATAATAAAAAATAAGGAAACCCAAAGGAATAGTTGTGAGTAATTTTTCAGCCCTATTTTTTATGTTCTTTTCTGACATTTCTTCTGAATAAAGTTACCTCTATCTCACAGTTGCTGCTTGGCCGGGTGGCTAGTCCTATTGCTGCATTGTTTGATCCTTTGATTTCAATTACCAGTGTATTGCTTGTAACTTTATAAAACAAGCAATTTCTTTGAGAATATGTTGGAATTTCTGTAAACATATATTTTTAACTCATTAATAGTAAGAATAGTAGGTGCAGTAGGATTTTAAATGGTACTTAACTTAATACATCTTTTCTTTATGAACGATATAGTCGTAGTTTGATGCTACAAAAGAAATTATTATTTATTTAAAGCATTTCAATATATTGTGTAAATGACTCACCAATTAGATCACCCATTTCTCAATTTATAAAACGACGTAAATATAAATATTTTTATTCTAAAACGCTCGAAACGTAAAGCTTAATTTGTGTGCTATTTCAGTTTAAATAAGTTATTATTAAATTAATATTTTGTTTAGCGATGGCTATCGAAAACAAAACATCACAATCACATCCATAGACTAATATATCACATCAACATCAATGACAGTGACAGAATCATACAAGAACGACAGAACAGAAAGAAGACATAACACAGGGATTCGGTTTCGTGCGTGACTGGGGTACCCACGTGTTCCTAACAATCATCGCGATTTCGGACCTTTTTCTGTGCCAATTTACATAGTTAATACCTGTTTTTTGTTGTTATTGTGGTGGTGGTAACTGGTGAGTGTTGTGATTGTCAGTAAACCCTTTTTCCCTTTCCGAAATGGAGTTCCACTCAGATCGGCCTCCTGATCCCGACCCGCCAGATCTTTCGCCGGATATAATGCTGACGGATACTCCCCAGGAGACGCGAAAGCGCCCTAGGGATGATATACAACCCTCTCAACAAGGTAAGAGAGTGATAGTAAACCCGGACCTCGCGTCTGCAAGCATTCAGACCATTTATACGCACCCGAGTCTCGACGCCACTAAGGTGTACGATGACAGCGACCCTGGACCATTTATCGTACACGTTTCTCAGGATAGCTCTTCAGGAAGTCCAGCTTCTGGGACCCCGCTTAGGGCTATTAAGTTTGGACAATTCTTGTACAATCACAAAGTGAATGACATCACCAGAGATGGTGTCAAAATGACAGGTCGTAACCGTGTTACTGTGGAATTTAAGTCTGCAGGAGCGGCCAACGACTTTATCAACCACCCAGCTCTGTCCCCAAACAAGTTTAAGGCAGTTATCCCAACTTACCACATCACTCGTATGGGTGTTGCGAGAAGAGTCCCAGTGGATCTCTCCATGGATGAGTTTGTCGGTTCTTTGGACCTCCCACATGGATGCGGTATTGTTTTGAAAGCTCGCAGATTTAGTCGCAAAGTGATCAGCAATGGAAATGTTTCATATGTCCCTACTCAAAGCGTAGTAATCACTTTCAGGGGACAATTCCTCCCAGAAAAAATTTATTCTTTCCGTGCTGCTGTTGAAGTCGACAGATACACCTACCCAACTATCCAGTGCCATGCTTGCTGCAGGTTTGGCCATGTGAAGGCTAATTGCCGATCAAAGCCTTGCTGCTTCAAGTGTGCCCATCCACACTTGGGTGAGACTTGCGATGCAGACCCTCCCACTTGCATTTACTGCTCAGGAAGCCATGCTTCCACAGATAAGAACTGTCCAGAACAAGCTAGACAAAAATCCATAAAAGTCATTATGTCTCAGGACAGTATTTCGTTCGCTGAAGCCGATGCTCGACTTCCTAAAAGCAAAAAATCATTTGCTGAAGTAGCATCTTCACAACCTAATGGCCCATCTCCTAAAAAATCCTACAAAAAGACTGTTACCACTCAACGCAGGCCTAGGTCTCCTCTTTCTCCTGGCTATGACAGACTTGCCCATCAGGCCATTATCTCATCACCATCTTCCTCACTTCCTAATGGAAGTGCCCTGAATGTGATTACTCCCAATGACAACTTACTGGATAACTTACTTTCATTAGTTGTCAGTCTGCTGTCTAAATTCAGCGACACAATACCGCCCCACGTTGCACTTAAGATTAGAGAACTTTCATCCTTCAGCCAGAATGGCTCTGAACCCGACCCGGGTCCTTCAGTGGAATGCTCAGAGCCTTAAAAGTAAAAAACATGAAGTACTCAACTTAATAGATGACATCAAGCCCGTCATCGTTGCCATCTCTGAGTCATGGCTAGCGCCGGGTTCTCGTTTCCGAGTTCCGGGCTACTCGTGTCTGCGGGATGACAGGGATGACGGGTTTGCTGGGTGCGCTTTACTTGTGAAGCGTTCCCTTACCTTCTCCTCTATCCCTACCCCTCCCCACGGGCAGGAATTTAATGTTGTGGCCCTTAGGGCTTTAGACATTACTTTCGTGTCCGTGTATTTCCCTGATCCCCACCCTTCTCACCTCCCATCTTTTTATAATATAATTTCTTCTCTCCCGCAACCTCTCCTGATCATGGGGGACTTTAATGCCCACCATACCTCATGGGGTTCATACCACACTGACGCTTTTGCAATCGCCCTCTTAGACATGCTTGATACCTTAGATGTTTGTATTTTAAATGACGGGTCTCCTACCCGTCGAGTCCTCCCTCGTCAGAACCCAAAAAGTGCTGTTGATCTCACTTTCTCTTCTCCTCTTCTTTCAACATCAATATTCTGGAGGGTCCTCCCAAATACTTTTGGGAGTGATCATTTTCCCATCTCTATTACTCTTCCTACCAGGACCAGCATTCTTGCTGATACATGTGCCTTCCCAAGGTACATGATAGGCAGGAATGAGTGGTCCAACTTCATCACTTCTGTGGAAGATAAACTCAGTCTGATCCAACCCTGTACTAGTGACAACTTTCTTTGCATCTATGACCAGTTTGAAAAAGCTCTAACATCCTCTGCCAAAAATAGAAAATCGCGTAAAGGCCAAAGAGTCTCGCCTCCTTGGTGGGACTCCGACTGCTCCTTGGCTATTGTCGAACGCAAAAATGCAGAGGATGTTTATATTGCTAATATGAGCATGGACAACTTCATCAACTACAAAAGGATAGCTGCACGTACCAAACGGCTCCTTAAGAAAAAAAAGAAACAGGGCTGGATCAGATTTTGTGAAAACCTTTCACCTAGGTCTCCCCCTTCTCTGGTGTGGAGATACATTCGCCGATATCGCGGTTCCCTTAACGTCGAAGATATCTTGAGCAATGATCCCTCTCTATGGCTAGAAGGGTTCAGCGATAAACTGGCTCCACCTTATGTCCCACACTCCAGTGCTCTCCGTCCCCCACCAGCTCTCTTACTATCTTCAGACAGATTGGATTCTCCATTTACTATGGATGAACTCCAATCTGCTTTATCCGGTTTAACTGATTCATCTCCAGGTATTGATGGCATTCCATACTCTTTCCTTTCAAAATCAAGCCTCAAGGTCAAGCATGCCTACTTGGAGCTGATAAACTACTTCCTTGAGTACGGAGTTACTCCATGCTCTTGGAGTAAGCAAATAGTCGTTCCCATATTGAAGGCCGGAAAAGACCCCCGTGATCCTAACTCCCGACGTCCTATCGCCCTCTCCTCTGCTTTGGCGAAAATCTTAGAGCACTTAATTAAATGCAGGCTCGAATGGCTAATTGAGAATAGAGGAATCCTAGCCAAAACCCAGTTTGGGTTTAGGAAAGGGATGAGTACTCTAGACAGCCTTGCAATACTTACAACAGATATTCACATCGCATTCAAGAGGAAAGAATACCTTGTGGGTGTCTTCCTTGACATAGCGTCTGCCTATGATAATGTACTTCTTCCTGTGCTCAGGCAGAAAATGCGCCAGCTGAGCATTCCAGTGAAGCTTACCCGTCTGGTTTGCAGCCTATTCATGGAGAGATCCATCTACATAAAATCCCCTACCACTTCCCTTGATTCCCCAAAATTTGTTTGGAAAGGCCTCCCCCAGGGATCGGTCTTAAGCCCCCTCCTTTACAGTCTGTATACTTACGATCTAGATAAATCCGTTGACTGCTTCTGCGACATTCTACAGTACGCTGACGACTTGGCCCTCTATTATGCTTCTCCCTCGTTAGCGGAGACAAATGTCCAGCTGAACCTGGCTCTTAGGTACCTCACGGATTGGCTGGATAGACATGGGTTATCTCTTTCTCCCACTAAATGCACAGCAGTGATTTTCACTAGAAAAAGAAACATCCCAGATCTGGATGTTGTTATTGGAGAGCATTCAATCACTGTGTCAAATAAAGTAAAATTTTTGGGTGTGATTCTGGATTCCAGGTTGTCGGGTAGCCATCACATGAACTACGTGGCTCAGAAGTGCGAGGGGGGTGTCAACGTCCTCAGGTCACTGTCAGGTGTCTGGTGGGGCGCACATCCATACTCCCAGAAGCTACTGTACAACGCCATTGTTCGAAGTCACTTTGACTATGCCTCATTTATCCTGGACCCCTGTAATAAGGCTGCATTAGAAAAAATTGATAAGGTTCAGTACAAGTGTCTTCGAATAGTGTCCGGTGCAATGAAATCTACCCCCACCAATGCCCTTCAGGTTGAGTGTGTCGACCCCCCTCTCTCGCTGCGGAGACAGTACTTGTGTGACCGGTTTTTCCTCCGGATCTGGCAGTCAGAGTCTCACCCTCTATTGTCCAAGCTCGATACCCTTAAGCGGTTATGTCATGCTCAAGAAACCCATGGCCTTTCCTTCCTTCTCAAATCATTCATTTTTGCTTCCAACCTTCCTCATCCTTCAATTAAATTTAAAATGAACCCTCTGTTTAGTGTCCCTTATGATGCCCTGGTTTTTCAGCCCAATGTTGTTATGGACATGGGCATTGTGAAAAACGCTCCGGGGGCCGAGAAAACATTGACTCATAAACTCCAGTCAGAGTGGCCTGGTTGGCTCCCAGTCTTCACAGATGCCTCCAAATTTTCAGATAAGAGCAATGTTGGTCTAGCTGTCTGGCTTCCTAAGTACAAAATTACCCTTAATTTCAAACTCCCCCCTGAATCCTCGGTCTTCACGGGCGAGGCTACCGCTATTCTGGAGGCACTTCTGTACACTGAGTCTCACAAACTCAACAAAACTATTATTCTATCAGACTCTTCTAGCTGCTTACACTCAATTATTTCATTTCCTTTTAAATCAAAATCTAAATTCCCTATCATTCTTCAAATTAGACAAACTCTCTTCCGTTGCAAGACTCAGGGTATAGAGGTGGCTATTGCCTGGATACCTGGCCACAGTGGCATCATTGGTAATGAGTGTGCAGATTCCTTCGCTAAGGATGCCGTTAGCTTGGGCCTGGATACTCATTACCATAATTTTGCCCACGACCTTGCCTCGCTCGCAGGACCGAGGCCTGATAATTCCTGGAAGGAGTCCTGGGAAGCTTCCAGGAACATTAAAGGTAAGTATTACTCCTTAATCCAACCACATATTCCCAAAAGGCCATGGTTTTTTAGAGCAAGACTCCTAGATAAAACCTCCACCTCGACAATCTGCAGACTCCGTCTTGGTCATGCGTGCACGCCTGTGCACCTGGCTAGGATTCGGGTGCGTGATAGTTCGGTTTGTGACTGCGGCACCAGCGAAGGATCTGTCGACCACCTTTTCTTTGAGTGTCCTAACCTTCAAACCTCCCTCTATGATATCCTCCCTTCCTCTATCCCAAGACCTGTAAATATCAATTACCTACTAACACTTGTACATACCCCAATCGCTAACATCCTGTATAAATTCTTCAAAACTAACAATATTAAACTATAAATTTGTTTGTGTTCATTATAATATACTAACCCTATGTTTGTGATGTCCCTGTATAAATTGTGTCCGTCTGTTTGTTTCAGGTATTAACCTTGTAAATATCTTTAAATCTCCACCGTAAAGACAGCAATTAACATAGTGTGTACCTTAACACAATCGTTTTTGGCCGAATTTGCTGTGTTAGTCACACACGGCATACAGCCACAAACAAAGATTGATTGATTGATTGACATAACACAGATTAGTTATGTTTCAAAGTTATGGAATAACTCGGAATAAGAAGTATCTTTTCTCATCGCAGTACAGCCTACTTAGATTAACAATATATTCTTCGTAAAGTAGGTACGTATATTAAATCCGGTCTTATTCATAAAAAAACCTTAAAGTAGGTTTACTGAGCTCAATAGCTACGGAACACTTTAAGCATATTTGAGGTTTCATAAAAATCTCTATTCATAATCGTTCCGTAAACCTTCAATAACTATATTACTATAGTGATGCTAATAGATTTCACAGACCAAACATTTTGACATTTACCCTATTAAGTTGCCGGTCTGACGAAACCAAAAACAAAAATAGCGAAAACTTTCATTCATTTATCATTCTCTATTATCTATGTTAGCCACGGCGCGGCACTTAAAAAAGTTTACGTTCGCTTAAAGGCGCAGTGGCCAAGC
Source organism: Plutella xylostella (assembly GCF_932276165.1). Classification (NCBI taxonomy): domain Eukaryota; kingdom Metazoa; phylum Arthropoda; class Insecta; order Lepidoptera; family Plutellidae; genus Plutella; species Plutella xylostella. The sequence goes on from NC_063985.1 coordinate 11,622,932, forward strand.
CAATGCCCACAAAAAAAAAATATTTTTTACGTTACCATGGCAACTTATTTTCAGCAAATATTAACTCACAACCATGGAAGTAATAATACAACAGGAATGCGCACTCACCAAAATGACTCAAACAAAACTAGACCTAACGAATTCACCTTAAGATTTATATTTGAAGTGAAAGAGGCCGCGAGCCGATAGAGAGGGTTACCACAGAGCCCTTCCTCTCTTTCTAACAATTGCCAGGATTTAGTTGTGTAAACTTTAGTAGATTTTGTACAAAGAGAGCTATGCAAAAAAAATATTAAATTAACTCATAGACGACTGTATATCATTTCATTTTCAAAAACAAATTTATAATAAATCATTATAAACATGTAATTTTAATGAAATATTTGGTATTGGTATGAATAATAATTACATAAAAAATATTGGTAGTTTTTCTAAATACTTTACGACAAGACCGAAGTTGTCAAGATGACGGATGACGTTTATACTGTTGTGAGAGACGTTATGGTTAGGGTGACCATTCATTTGTGCTTTTGAATCACTTTCCATTAATTAAGACCTGTTTCATTCAACTTTTTGTTTTATTTTATACTTAAGTATCATTAGGTATTATTGTGGCTTTTTTATCTTATAAGGCTGGTAAAGAGTTATGAGCTGTTGATTTTTTTTTGGTGATAGATATGAGTATTATAAGATAATTTATCAAGCTTAAAACCGGCGGAAACACTTAGGTTAAGATATTTTTTTTTGAAATCTTATGATTTTCATCAACTAGACTATGTAAACGGAACACCCGAATAGTAACGTGTAAATAAAGAAGATCCAATAAATACCTACATTGTATTATCCTAATCCTAATCCTAACTAATATTATAAATGCGAAAGTAACTGTGTCTGTCTGTCTGTCTGTCTGTCTGTCTGTTACTCTTTCACGCCAAAACTACTGAACGGATTTGAATGAAATTTGGTATACATACGGTCTAGACCCTGGGAAAGAACATAGGCTACTTTTTATCCCGGAATTCCCACGGGAAAACTTTTTAAGGCGAAGCGAAGCGCGCGGGAACAGCTAGTACTTATTATAAAAATGTGTGTTGTTTGATTTCACTCATCTTATTATTTACGTCAATCCTAACTAGGTATCTAATTAAAACCAGTCCATCTTAGTAGAATTTGGTAAAAAGACAGATTGTTGTTGCTAGTTCAAACCTTGGGAATATCTAACTGATATGGAAAAAAAAACATATCAATATTACATTGCAGTTTGCTCTGCAACCACACATCTATACAAATTTTACCTTCACCCCATTTGTTTACTCAATTGTCATATCACCAAAATACATTCGTACCTACATTGCAATCGAATTATTCGAATAATAGGTGACTTTGAGACCATCGACACCTATTCGCGACATGATAGATTAGAAGTGATGTCTCATGAATTACCTAAAATTATGGTCACCAAAAATAGAAAGAGATGGAGGGCTCCGTGCTGACTATCTCTGTCGGCTCGTTTTTTTGGTGCAGTGCGCATTCCTGTTGCATTATTACTTCCATGCTCACAACCTCCTCACAACAAATGTCAAATCGTCAATAAAGCCAGCTGTTGACCGGCCGCCATGTTTTTGTACAATAGGAGGTTTACGGACGGTGTATAGTAGGGTCCAGCCTCGGTCCAGCCAACTTTAGCATACCTATCAAGGTTTTACGAATCAGTTGGAGAGTTCTTTAGCGCTATTGATCGTTTATGAATAAAGTTTTTTTGATATTTGCTTATAGCAGGCCTATAGGTCACCCGTAACTTTTTATGAATAAGACCGTAAGACTGAATAGAAAATAACGACGAGTATAAGATAAAATTACAAAACGATGTACTTAGTTAACAAAAATCTATTTATTTTCTAGGCTGTATTTCTCAATGTAGTTGGGTTACGGTTAGAGGGTCCCAGTCTCCGGTTGTACCGGGTCTAGCCAAAGCCATTCGGTATGATACTTGGACTTTGTTGATAATTTTGGCCTTCAATATAGCACCGAAAACACTGAATAAGAAGTTTTAACGATCTGAAAATCAAAATAGGTTTAATTATTTAGATGAAGCTTATCTGAAATAATAAGCACCTATATTTTTTTCGGAACTTAGTCAAGTAACTACCTTTAGGATAGTTACCGTTAAGTACGATGAGTATGACAAGTCTATAACACCTAGGACCTTGATCACCACAGGCACCTGAAAGTAAAATTATGTCTAAGAATTAGAGTGATGTAGAGTAGAGTCAGTCCTTCCATTATCGAAATTATTATGGAGATCCTACAACAATACCCGAGTATAATCTGCGATAGTCGCGTCCATGATTCTGATAGGAGAAGGGCAGACAGACTCAACACCAAGGAAGGAACTTAATACTTCTCTAACGAGAAGTTCGCCACACCTTGATCATAATAATACATATAAGGCTAGGTGTACGCTGGGTGGGACGGAAATGATGCAGGGCAGTACAGGTAGCGCAGGGCAGTACAGGAAGCAATGGGCGGGCAAGACATGCAGACATGCCCCTGAGGGTGAGCGAGAGCAGGACAGACTGCTCTGTTGGGCTGGTCTGCTTTGTGCTGGGCGAGCTGTGTCACATCATACGGCTAGCCTATTGGCTGAAAACCTCACCTGCCCCTGTCTGATGGCGGCGGCCAGGGTCCGGCGCACCCGGTGGCGCGCGCCGCCGCGGCAGTGCTGCCACCCTGATGAGTACATCGCTGCCGGCACCAGCGCAGCCTGTTAGTGCGGCATACAAAAACCTATTTTAATTCCATGTTTGTAGAAAAGCTTTGAAAGAAAGAAAGAAAGTAAAACTTTATTTGACACTTTGTAGGTACTATCGGGGAAATCCATGCTGGCCCGATTTCAAATCAATATAGCTTACGGACCCCGACGTAACAGTCCCGCCCCTTCCATACGTGTGAACCAATGGCGTGTAAGGAACAGGTATAGAGCCATGCAGTATAGAGCCATGCTGTTACCGACAGGACCTCGTAATAATAACGGCCAAAAGAGTGTTTTTTTGGTTTTGTCTTTGTTACCTCATTAGTCATTGGTTGAACGCGTGTATGTGTGGGTTAAGGTAGGTCACCAGCCGATTCCCCGATAGTACCTATTCTACTACAGTAGCAGTGGCGTAACCAGTGGCTAAATTTTCAGGCCTAAGATTAGCAAGTAATTTTTACTAATTTATGAGCCAGCCGCTAGATAAGTAATTACGGTATTACGTCAATAGCAAAGGACCCACATAAAATTAAAATATGTGTGACTAAACGCGATTAATTTTCTTTATGCTACGGCCTACGGCGTAGCCGCGTAGCAAAAGTGACTGAAAAATTTACTACTCAGCAAGTGTCTTCTTTAGGTGTGTGAAACTGGACCGGTTAGAAACTGTCCCCCCTCACCTCAACAGTGATATCGCCGGCGTTCCACATGAACATGCCGGTGATGAAGAGCACGGAGCTGGCCAGCAGCAGCACCGCCAGCACGCCCGCCACCGAGCGAGACGACATCTGCTGTTTATGTAATAATAATTAGCATCACATCTACTGTTTATGGCATCTTCATGAGCATTCACTATTAGTTATTTTATTTATTATCATTTATAGACCTTGGTTTGGTAAGGGTTTCTCACAGGGGGAACAGTCTTCGTAGCATTCATCGATTATTTATTTTAAGCTAGGGTATCGAGTCTGCATTTCCGAAAGAGATACGTGGTTGCATGCTATATTGACATCGTGAACCATTGCTCTAGAGAAGGAAAACATTGTAACTAAATGCTCGTAAAACATAGGCCAATCTAAAGTAGTTCTGCTAAAAAATACTCAAGATATGAAAATGCAGTAGGTACAGCTGATAGCCCTAATTAGATTCGAAGAATCTAGGTTCCTACCTCAGAGTATAAATAGGTAACTTCATCTTTGACCACACTAACTATGTGTCTTGTTTTATAAATGTTTCGTGCATCTAGTGGATAAAACTCACCATCATTTGCAACATCAGCAACACTAGCACGGAGATGCTGAGAAGTATCTGACCACTGAACAGTATCTTGAACGCTTTCTTAGCTTCTTGCGTACACCTGAAATTTTCATGTGTTATTCTGTAGATTTTCAAAGCGAGCCTCGACCTGGCTTTTAGTTTAGAAGTTTTTTAAATAATTATTTATACAAGTAAACCTAGGACATAAATATTTCCTTACAAATAAGTATGTACAGTCTGCCACAGAGATACCTGAAGGGCTAGTACGGTCCGCATTTAAGACGTGAGAAGAGTTGAGCGAGCGCGACGGAGAACTCTTGTCACGCCTTAACAGCGCCCCGTGCTACAGGGCCTGACCACCCCACGTGATTCTATAAAGTTTGGCTGCACTAGAACAAGTCTTACAAACATTATTATTACCACAAAGTCTCGGCATGTAGTCTGATGCCAATTTTCAAATCCCTTTCATATTTCTCCTCCTTCTCCGTCTGTCCCATATCTGTCTCGAAAATCTGGTTGAGGTCGCGGAAGTAGGCCTGCAGGTTGGTGTACTGGTGGCTGAGGCAGATGGTGAGGAGAAGGACCAGGAGGTAGATCGCGGAGGTTCTGACGAGGAACAGAGCCCACAGGAGGTAGAGGATTGCCCGCCCGACGCTCGCCGCCGCGCTCGGGTCTGTCGTACCGGGCCATACTGGGACTACCGTCACGAAGGGCTGGCCTGAAAGAAGTCTTCAATATACTTATCATGAAGTAGTATCAATATTACATGAAAATAGTTTGAAGGAGGTAGGTACCTTTCCAAGCTACTTGAAAGATACCGTCAATTCCAAAGGTTACAAACACCATGGACACGTATACAGAATATATCACTCCAAACAGCTTGGCTCTCCCGAGCATCTGACGCTCCGTCGCCTCATCATTGTACACCGCTTTCAAAGTCAGGCTTAACTGCTCCACTATCGCTATAATCTTGGCTCGGTACAGAGAGACCGACACGAGAAAGCTGAAGTAGAGGATAGGGTGAGAGATGCAGAACATCAGACGGTCAGACGCCTGTTTTTCCGTCAGCTCTTTTTGCGTGAAAAATGAGAGGAGTGAGGAAATGACGAATGCGTTCAAGAGTATGTCAATGAGGAGCTTGGAGCGGTCCATGAGGGTCCGCACGGGCCGGGACCAGCTCAGCTGGTGGCTCCAGAAGTTGCCGACTGTGCACAGATACATGTACTTGCACACTGAATAGAAAAATAAAGCTGTTTTGTTCGGGAGCTCAATATTACTCATTGTAGTAGTAGAGAGGTAGGTACTGAAATGAACTATTTAAATTAACTTGGACTAAGTGGACTTAAGTAGAACGATTTAGTTTGGCTAAGGTTTCAAAATTTACTACTGAAAATTCACTGTAAAACGTGGCTAATATACCTACCTATTGCTGTCTTAAATGCATTCAAATTTCATGGGCGTTCCCGACTATATCATTATTATATTCAAGAACGTTCAGTAAGTGGTCTTTCTCGATTAATGCAATATTAAATAAGTAAGTCATAATGGATTTATGTAAGTACCTACTTATCATAGTTTGGAATGTACTTACCTAATTATTATAACTCCGATCTGAAACAAATGCCTAGGTATTATCATCACTTTAACTATCGTACCTATCTAACGTTGAGTTGCAGAAAGGAACTTTTATATCAGCTTCAAAAAAGACTCATACATACTTGATGCTGATATAAACTGTAAAGCAGGATATTAGGCAACTGATTCAACGGTGGGGTGATAAAGCGTAGTAGTAGCAGTAGTAGTTGCTACTGGCCATGGAACATAATAATTACTGTACATAATTCTATAACGAGAAGTTACTGGCTGGCAAAAAAGAAAAAAAAATCATAGGTACTTACCCCAAATAAGAGGTTGCAATAAGGATTTTTAACTCCTTGGTTATCAATTGTAATTATTGTAATAGTCTGTAAAAGTCTCGTAGAGGCATAGAGGAATAAAAATAAAAATCAGTTGGTCTGTGGGTCTATGGTTCTTCTAAAAAGACGAGACGATATTATTTTGAAAATGTAATTTACGATTTTAATACAAAACCTTTCAATTTATAAAATCCAAAACCGTTAAAAATGTCGGCTGAACGCGAGCGTCGTCCCAGCCCTGCTTCAGGTTCGTACTTAATTTGCTATAGATAGTAACTTGCCCTGACCTCAGCAAAGAGCGGCACCAATGAAGATAAAAAAGCGGGGAACGTTTTATGGTCACTTTTTTCTAGTCCGCACCAGCAGGTTAACAGACAGACCTTAGAGATCCCTCTTAAGTTCAGTCTGACCCACAAATATCAAAGGATTATTTTTTACCAATTGATCTTACGGTGCGGTGAAGGCATAAGGAATCGTGAGGAAAGCTGCACACGTAGATTCTAGACATGTGTAACCTGAGAACATTGCATGCATTCCATAGCCGCGATACGGAAAATGTACTGTTCGGGCATTACAGTCATGAATATTTATCTGCCTATGTATCCCATCCCTATCCATGTAACCCTTCCTTCATTGGAAGGAGACCCGTGCCCCAGCAGTGGGGACGTGATGGGTCGTGATGATGATGATAATGATGATGTACCCCATCTCCCAGAGTCCCGCCGCAGCGGGCGCTCCCCTCCCCTGGACTCCCAGGAGCGCCTCCCCTCCCTGGAGTCATCCCTGGACCTGGAGTCCATCCCGCGCACGCTGCCCCGGTCCGTGCGGCACGGGAATGAGCTGCGCAAGCACAAGACTAAGCAGCCCGTGAAGAGGAAGCGGCCTAAGATGGCTAGAGCTCGGTAGGTACTGGGTTCACGTTTATGAAGACATTTTTCAATTTTAGTATGTAAGCTACCAGCACTGCGTTTGTTTCTTTCAGTCAACAGCAGATACCTAACATGGGTAAATGTGGTGTTTCAAAATCGTACCTACCGCCATTTCATCATTATCTTGAACCGAAGTACTAATTACTTAGGTATTTTCTAACACAATTATGTACCTACGATTTTCCAAGTTCGATACGAGAGTACGGATCTAGACTTTTTTTTTTGAGATGACTTTTTTTGCTGTTAGCCTGTTGGCTTTTACAGCTTTGCCTTGGGCCGAGGGGAACAGGTAGTCCCAGCCTCAGGTTACGGATCTGGACAGACAGCTGGAATTCAGTTATTAACTTAGACGTGCCATAGAAAATGTGTTTATATTTCTTCCACCTCCGAACATTTCAGCCGCAAGCTGCCAGATCACATGCGCGAGGGGCTGGAGGGGGGGCGCTACCGGCTCGGCAAGTCCTGCACGTCGTTCGCGGCGCTCGACAGACTCGAACACATCTCCCGCCCCAAGAGGAGACACATCCTCAACACGTGGCGCGATCACACGGCGGATCTGTCGCCGGAGACGGTGGGTACAACTACACAGGGTGTTAATTGTGAAGTTTAGTAGAAAATTACCTTTGGGGTAAACGAGTTTTCGAATGGAAACTAACAACAGGCAAACTTAACGTTGGCCACCCTCTAACCCGCTAGACTAATAGATAAACAATTAGTGAGTGGATGAGGAAGGTCGAAAACAATATCGAGGAGCTCCTTCGCAAAGTCCTATGTCCAAAAGCAGACGTTTACGAGCTGATGATGATAAGATGAAGAAGCATTTTTCTGGATCCCGATACAATAACAAACTTACCGCTTCTCATTATTTTATCAGAGTCAAAACTCACTTTGTACCTAAGTAGGTATAATTATTACGAATGCAATATTTCCAGCAATACCTAATCTATAGGAAGCCCTCTAATAATGTGATTTGTATTCAGATCGATCGTTTCCGCGAGATGCTGGACGCGGACGAGCCGTTCAGCCCGGCGCACGCCTACAACTACTTCATGGCCATGCGCAACGCCGAGAGGATGAAGAGGAAGTTGGTCGCCTTTTCATTTTTCATTAGGCTACGATATGTGACTTATTATTTATGTACGGATAGATAGTACAGGAAAACTCAATCTTTATCAACTTATTTCCATGACCATATAACAACTGCTCGTTCCAAAGGTTCCGAAGCTAATGTGAACTTTATAAATCAGTTATTATGTGTGCTAGAAAGGAGCTTTCCCGATTGACTTATCGACGGTAGGTACCTTATACCACTGGGCAGTGGGCAGTCAGCACCCCATGCCAATCTCACTGGCCAATCCTTTCACCACGGCGAAACGATAGTCCAGTTCTAATATTCAAGACACGCTGCGTCTCACAAGACAATCATAATAAACGTTTACAGAGCCCTAAGAAAGCTCCGCTGCACATGTTGCTGTACCAAGACCTCGTCTGCCCTGTCCCGCGGCGCCAGCCTGAAGATAGCACGCGCCGTGCAGAGGAAGTTGGCCTACCCACTGCAGCTGCAGCTTACTGGAGCGTTAGTAGCCAGCTATGTTTGTCGGCTTTGTCTTTAACAAATTGGAGGGCTTTAGGACCAAGGGCCGTATGAATTATAAAACTTTCAACCCTGTGTAAAATACTCTTCTATTACTTAACTGAGCAAGCCTCAGCTAGGTACCTACAGGTAGGTACAGAATTGGAGGACGTCTTACTCTACGTTTGACTGTGGATAATCCTAGGTAGACGATTGAAAGTGAATATATTTGCCTCTATTGACTTGACGATCTCATTCTGATTATGTTGCATCAATCAGCTCTTAAACTAAGATTTCATTTCCCATACTCCTCTCCATTCCAGTGAGCAGCGTCTCTCCATGCTGGTGTTCCGGGAGGTGTGTCGCACGCTGCGCTGGAAGCCGCGCCCGCGCTGCCGCTCCCCCCAGCGGTGCCGGGAGCAGTGCCGGCGGAAGTTCGCCATGGAGGTCGCAGACCAGGTAGTTTTTGAAAACACTGCTTTGAAGACGGCTTACACCATAGGCATGTCGTAAAGCAATGAAAATAGTGACAAATTTTAATTAATTTCGACACACGTAAAAGACATATTGTACTAGTCCAAAGACGAACGGCTGAAAATTTTTACTCCCGTACCTCATCATCATCATTATCACCGACAAAACAAATGTATGTCAGATCCGTACAGTTATGTGATGATTGGAGAGATACAAGCAATACTTCCTTGAGGATTTTTTTATGGTTGTGTGTCGGTGGTGGTATAGAGTCTATGGTGGTTGTAAGGTGGCGTGGCGTGCTTCGTCATGATAATGAGCCAACAATCATCTCCTGTGGAACATCTTCTCCCAGATAGACCTGTAGTGATTGCCTGGATGGTTGCAGGTGACGTTGTGGATCGGGGAGGTGCTCACGGCGTGCGAGGACCGCATGATCATGTCGGACGGGACGGAGGAAGACGGTAACTACCAACACAAAAAAAAAATATTTCGAAAATATTTAACACAGATTAGACAAGGACGTTAGTTTCAGAGCCTATTCCGTTGTTTCAGATATTTTGCGTCCTATACTTGGAGACTGGCCCGATGATGGGCGTGGCGATTCAGAAGGTACAAATATCTTCTATGCAACCTTCGTACATGATATTATGAATTTATCACATATCAAATGAAATAAAATATGGTTTATTGAACGTAAATTTTTTACAATTATTTGTCCATTGTCAAAATATAATATAACTCTACCACATACTATATGATGTACCTATACTTATAATTATTATAAAAATATACTGTTTACTTTTCCAGGCCCGTGTTGGTGTCATTTTGATTTCGAAGGCAAGTGCTGTTGATTAATAAGCAACTAAGAAACCTGATCCCTCAGATAGTATTGATAGTTACTTAATATTTGTATTTTACACAGGAGATGAGTGGGACGCCTTCAAGCTGCTTCTGACTGCCATGGAGTGCGATGGGAGGGACGAAGAGCTGGTCTCTCAGGGGTGGTTCACGCTTACCTACAAGCAAGCTGCTGTCATGTATGTGTCTTATAATGGCATTACTTAGTAGTTATGTATAGTAAGGCGAAAGGGGGTGCAACTTGAGGGGTCATTTTGAACCACTTTTATTCTTTGACTTTCGAAATTATGTATTAAGTAAGTATCATTGGCTATTTATATTAATCACCAGACTATAAACATGATACGGAATTTATCATCTAACACTTCACAATGCAGTCAAGAAGGTCTGATGAAGACTACATACATATAATGATAGCACATTTAAAATGGCAATCATTAACAGCTACGGCTACTATGGCACCTCCTCTACTCTTTAACTATGACTGCAATCACATGACATGACTGCCTTCCCAGGTCCATTAATGATCGCTTGTTTATTATTTTAACATCTTATGTAAGTAACACTAATTATTATGGAATGCAATAAAGAATAGAGAACATTAAATGTCCACAGACTAGCGCAGACGCCGATAGAGCTGGGCACGTTCGAAGAGGCGGTGCGCGCGCACATCGAGGCGGGGCTGCGGCGCGTGGCGGCGCGCTCCACCACCGACGAACTAAGGGATAGCATGAACGGTCTCTCATCATGATCATGACTTCTATAACATCAGCCTATGTCAACCAACTGCATGTCAGCTAACTAGCCCTCCTCCATGTTACGCCAAGTACCACGGTCCTGTGCTACACTCATCCCTTAACACGTTCTCAGTGGTCACCGTTTAGATCAGAAAAAAATTACAAGGGACAGTGAATAACGTGAATAAATAAGTTTTCCTGTACCTCATGTAGGTTGGCTGGTAGAAAATGCTCTTAGTATTAAGCCCACCTTTTGTGCATTTATTATATATTTGTGCAATAAAGAATTAAATAAATATATAAATAAATAAATAATAGCAAGTAGAGCTAAGCAAGCAAACTACTCTTAAGTCTACTGCTACATGCCCAAGAGCGCTCTAAATGTGTGTTTCTTTTCAGATGTCATAGAGTTATGCTCTAAACTATTGGCTCAATACATGGAAGACAACAGTATGTTTATCTTCTACGTTGCCTATCTAATTATTTAGTAGAAAATAAGATGTGGATATATAAAATATTTAATTTTTATATTTCAGAGCACAGAGGAGCAGCTTTTAATTTGCTAGTGCAATTAATGAAAGCCCAGCATCCGGAGCTTGAGCTTTACGAGAAAGATTATGTCAAGAAAACCTACGTAGAGGCGGGCGATGAGTAAGTCACGGCTGTAGAAGTGGGGCAGCTGTAACTTTGTAATTTGTTGCGTTAGAATCAGCCCAAGAGAGCTCAACTGAGGTTGTTTCTGTAGCACTGCACTGCACTGTTCTCTAAATAAATTAGTATCAGAAACATACATAGTATCGGGTACATACACATATTCCCAGCTATGGTACTCATCACTTCCATATGGTACTCGTACTATTAATTACTAATCTCAATAGGAACTTTCAATTTCTAGTCTTGACTCAGCTAAAAGTCTTCGCGCTGAGGAAATACATCAGAAACTGGCCACTGAAATCTACAACAAATTGAAAACGCTGGTTCACTGCGTTACCCCGAGTGAAATGAAAGACGAGATGGCAGGTGAGGACATTAAGGGCAAAACACACCAGCTACGATAACTTGCAGTTTCAGGCGAAAATTTTGTGAAAATACTTACGTCTTATGTTTTGTGTGTAGGGCCTTTATTGCAAACTTTTCTCCTTATGGTTAGTAGATATTATAAAAATTATCTGATTAGTTCATTTAATGTGTTTTTTATTATATTACAGAGGCACTAGAAGGTGCCACTAGATATTTGGCCCGTGTTGGAGATGAACGTAAGGACTATACACTTATATTTTGTGAATGATATAGTACTAAATACCTACCTAAAGGTGTAGGTATTTCTGACACATATTTGTAAAATTTTCGTATCGTCTGTTTTTAGCGCCGTGTTGGTGTCATGTGCCATTAAGTGGTGAGTATTAAAATAAGTAGAATTATATTTCTGGCTGGTATTACTTATTAATTATTATGACAACAAAACTTCTATCTATCTATTTATCTAACTTCTGGATCAGATACAATTTTGAATCGATATCATGGTCACAAAAAAGCAACACTTATCGAATCCGCAACCGTATCTGTTGTTTCTGTTTCAATTTAAATATTTCCACGCCCTATAGTTACATGTTGGCTAATTCAATCCGAATGCTTAATCTAATATGAATATTTATAATTTTTGAACAGGTGAAGAGTTGGCAGCGTTCAAGATCCTGATAATGGCGATGAAGCGGCGCGGGGCGGAGCCGCTCGCCGCGCGCGCCGCCTACACGCTCACGTATGAAGACGCAGCTGAAGAGTGAGTCTCACTAGTCATACACTTCAGTATCACCACTTATTCACTTCAGGCTCACACTCATGCACTTTATTGTCACCAGTCACCACAAATACAACGTCACCACTCATGCACTTTATTGTCACCAGTCACCACAAATACAACTTCACCACACATGCACTTCATGTCACCAGTCACCACGAATACACTTCAGTCTCTCCACGAATACACATCAGAATCACCACTTATACGCTCTCACTAATCATACACTTCAGTCTCACACACATAAAATTCAGTTGCACTGTTCGTACACTTCAGTCTCAAACTCATTCACTTCAGTCTCATCACTCATACACATCAGTATGTCACTCTTTTGGAATTACAGTCGAGAATAAGAAGTTGTATAATTTTATAAACAGAATGTTGCTGACGCCGAGTCTGGACGCGACTTTATTCGACGAAGAGGTTAAAGACATGATCGAGGGCAAGCTGCACACGACTGTAGAAACGGTTACGCCGGAAGTACTGCAGAATGCCATGAACAGTAAGTTACGACGACTTTTGTTACACTATTTACGTAGCTCAATAATTAAGCTGACACAGGGTCATAAATAAGCAACTTTAGACTTATAGAAACTGAAATGACATGAAAATATTATAGCTATAAGATATATTGTACCACTAGTATAAATATAATATGTGTATAACAATGCCTTTCCTTGTTACAGGCGTAGTAGACAAGGCTGCAAAATTCTTAGCAGAACACATGGATAGTAAAAGTAAGAAGCTACGTAGTTTTTGTTACAAGCTTCTTACCTAGTAAACAAATAGAAAGTTTTAATAATGTGTGTATATAATATTATGTTATATAGAACATAGGACGGAAGCGTTTCTGCGACTAATTCAAGCAATGAAAGCTCAAGATCCTGAAAAAGTGCTCTTTCAGAAGAATGGCGTCAATAAGACATACGTTAGTAGCGGTGAAGAGTAAGTACCATGAAATTATTTTTTTCTTTATTATTGTTAGTTTATGACCTTATTTTTAAACACACGCACTCACGCCTTGTATTCATGTACTCCCTTGCGGGGTAGGCAGAGATGCACTGCACCCACTTTTCGCCAGAGTGTTATGTTAGTCCCAATGTAATAGGGGGCGGGCCTATTGCCATTTTACGGGCACATCCAAGACCCGGGAACAAATATCTGTGTTTAAACAAATATCTGCCCCAGCCGGGAATCGAACCCGGGACCATCGGCTCAGTAGTCAGAGTCACTAACCACTACGCCATTCGGTCGTCCTTATTTCTCGATGACCTTATTTCTAAAACAGATAAATGACAATGGGCAGATTGGGACCACCCTCCAATAGCATTAAGACTAACATCGTTGGATAGGTCTTGTCAATAGGAATAACTTTTGCTATGACAGCTTTGTTGTCACAGTTGTCCGTTCAGAGATATTTGACTTATAAGTTCCGATACTCGTCAGTTCATCTTACTGCTATTGGAGGATGGACCACCCTCCAATAGCAGTAAGACTAACGTCGTTGGATAGGTCTTGTCAATAGGAATAACTTTTGCTTTGACAGCTTTGTTGTCACAGTTGTCCGTTCAGAGATATTTGACTTATAAGTTCCGATACTCGTCAGTTCATCTTACTGCTATTGGAGGATGGACCACCCTCCAATAGCAGTAAGACTAACGTCGTTGGATAGGTCTTGTCAATAGGAATAACTTTTGCTTTGACAGCTTTGTTGTCACAGTTGTCCGTTCAGAGATATTTGACTTATAAGTTCCGATACTCGTCAGTTCATCTTACTGCTATTGGAGGATGGACCACCCTCCAATAGCAGTAAGACTAACGTCGTTGGATAGGTCTTGTCAATAGGAATAACTTTTGCTTTGACAGCTTTGTTGTCACAGTTGTCCGTTCAGAGATATTTGACTTATAAGTTCCGATACTCGTCAGTTCATCTTACTGCTATTGGAGGATGGACCACCCTCCAATAGCAGTAAGACTAACGTCGTTGGATAGGTCTTGTCAATAGGAATAACTTTTGCTTTGACAGCTTTGTTGTCACAGTTGTCCGTTCAGAGATATTTGACTTATAAGTTCCGATACTCGTCAGTTCATCTTACTGCTATTGGAGGCTGGACCACCCTCCAATAGCAGTAAGAGCACAGCACTTATAAGTTCCGATACTCGTCAGTTCATCAAGACCTATCCAACGATGTTAGTCTTACTGCTATTGGAGGGTGGTCCATCCTCCAATAGCAGTAAGATGAACTGACGAGTATCGGAACTTATAAGTCAAATATCTCTGAACGGACAACTGTGACAACAAAGCTGTCAAAGCAAAAGTTATTCCTATTGACAAGACCTATCCAACGACGTTAGTCTTTGGAGGGTGGTCCATCCTCCAATAGCAGTAAGATGAACTGACGAGTATCGGAACTTATAAGTCAAATATCTCTAAACGGACAACTGTGACAACAAAGCTGTCAAAGCAAAAGTTATTCCTATTGACAAGACCTATCCAACGACGTTAGTCTTACTGCTATTGGGGGTAGAGGGTGGTCCATCCTCCAATAGCAGTAAGATGAACTGACGAGTATCGGAACTTATAAGTCAAATATCTCTAAACGGACAACTGTGACAACAAAGCTGTCAAAGCAACAGTTATTCCTATTGACAAGACCTATCCAACGATGTTAGTCTTATTGCTATTGGAGGGTGGTCCCAGCTCCCATATATTTTTGCCCATCCTCTTTTATCGAGTTTTCAAAAACATGGATTATGACTATGAGTACTTACTTTAGAATGATGAGTTTTGTGAGCAGGTTTTTCGGATTACAATAGGTATCCTAATTCCAACATCCTGTGTCTTTACAGACTGGACCAAGCCAAGCGATTGAGCGTGAGTCAATTTGACGCAGAAACAGCTGAGGGCGTTCACAAGAATCTGACAGAGTTGATGATCGACACTCCTGACCATATGAAACAAGACATGGCAGGTAATGTTCATAATTTTATTCCGATTTAAAAATAGCTACCTAAGGGCTGATTTTTCAATGGTCTGATAAAAGTTATCTGCGGAATAATTCTGATGTTGTCGTTTGTATAAGACAGTGACAGCAACAATTTTATTCCTCAGATATCATTTATCTGACCATTGAAAAATCAGCCCTAAGTATAAAGTAGTTAAGACTACAACATAATAATTATGTTTCAGCATTTTAACAATACTCTAGATACTGTTTGATATTACATTAAAAAATAATGGAATAATTGAGGCAAGGAACCAATAGAGCTACAGCTACACACACTATTTATAGACCGTATTTCTATTATTACTATTACTGTAGAAAAAAAAACTTAAGATTTCGATGCTATTTATAATGCAATGTTGAATGTTGTCTTCGTTTTCCAGAAGCGATAGATGCGGCCTCCAAGTACTTGACTCGAACTGATGGTACTTATCATTTACTTCTAATTAATATTATGTCTACCTACTTATGATACTTTTATGTATTCTTATGAATTCAATTCTCACAATGGTATCATACATAATACGTACATGCGACGTAGGATACGTATCACGTGTATCAATGCCCACGGTTAATAATTATAGGATTTCTGCTACTTACGAAGTTGATGTAATTTCTCAAAGTAGGTATGTATTTATGTATAATTGATTTAAACAGAGGAAGACATGGAGGCGTTCAGAATCCTGATCGCAGCCATGAAAAAAAGAGGTTCAGAGCAACTCGCCACCCGCGGACATTACACGCTGGCTTACGGCGAGGGGGCAAAGGAGTAAGTTACATCTTTGGGTCGATCATAAATTGGTACAAAATCTAAAATATGTAGCTCTTAAAATCTACAGTCTTAGTTGCCCGGCCATACATGCCGAATAACCGATTAGCGGCGCGACAGGGTAAACAAGTTCGCGAGTGGAGACCACGAACGCGATAGCTTAGCTTGGGACGACCTCCAGCCCGCTGAACCGAAAATTATAAACGAAGATGAGGAAGTTTGACGATCTGATCGTTCGAACAAACTGCAATTTTAACTTCGTTTCTTAGTTTGTACTTGTACACAGATTGGAAGAGGCGCCAAGCTTGCAGGCCAGCAGGTTTTATAAAGACGTGAAGGAAGGCATCGAGGATAAGCTGAACGCCGCCGTCAAACCAACCACGCCAGCCGCACTGCAGACTAATATGGACCGTGAGCATGAGCATGAAGTCATTGTGACTAGAATTCTTAGATTGTAGGTAAACTTCGAGAAACAGTAAAGTAGGATTGGATGCCGCTTTGGCGCTTTTATGGCATTTAATAACAGCAAAGCAGTTAAAATGTTTTCCCGTCATAGTCATCATTATAGCCAGAAAGAAGTGGAGAGAAGTAACAACAGAGATGAAAATAGTGTGAATAAGTTTGCATCTGCGACACAATAAATATGATATACTTATACAAAATTACTGAACTTTTCATTATGTTTCAGAAACTGTAGAGAAGTCGTCGAAATACCTGGCTCAGCATATGGAAGAAAATAGTAAGTAAATTAAAAAAAAAACACACGTCATATAATTAACATGTTTTGGCATACCCAGCGTGACCCCTGGTTCTTGTTGGCCAGGTGCTCAGTTAATTCTCACGTGTACATTTAATACATACGAGTACGAGCATTTACGTTCCTCAGAGCACAAGGGCCCCGCGTTCAAGAAGCTGGTGGAGACGATGAAGGCGCAGGCGCCGGAGCGCGTGCTGTTCCAGAAGGAGCAGGCCGACACCACATACGTGGAGGGGGGACAGGAGTTAGTATTGTACAGGGAGTAAATTACATGCTCCACATACGTGCAGGGCGGGCAGGACTAGTATTGTACAGGGAGTAAATTACATGCTCCCGAAAACTGAAACCATACAAAGTTACATTCCTACTGATGGATTTTATATGAGAGATCGAAAAAAAACTTTATTTCCGCGAGGGTACGAGTATGTTTCTTGGGGAAAGTTGTTCAGTTTGACTAGTAGATCACATGGTTTCAGTTTTCGGGAGCATGTCATTTACACCCTATATTTTATACCCCTTTAATGAACGTTCGCCGAAAGCACTGTTGTGCGACAGTCTCTGAATGAATTAATTACGAGAGCTAGATTGGTCGAAAGCACAGTCCTTCGATGGTTCGGTTCGTCGAACGCACTATTATGTATTCTACGACCTTTGAAAATATTGTCAATTTAAAAGTATTCTTCACTCAGAGGTAAGTACGGTCTGAATATCAATCACATCAGAATGGAAGCAACAGATAGAAAAATAGATGTGATAGTCTGATTACCAATCCATTCGCCACGACGAAATATCATATTTTATCGCTAGTGTTTTCACGGTCAATACACCCTGGATACTCCGTTTCAGTCTGGAGAGCGCCCGGCGGCTGAGCGTGGCGGTGGCGCTGCCGGAGCTGCAGCAGCATGTGCAGCGGGAACTAGAGGTGCTGATGAAGGACCTCACACCAAAAGACATGGCTGAAGAGATGGCAGGTATAGTTACCCCATTTTTGAACTGTTTTGTCACTCTCTGACACAGAACAATTTGTTCTTTGACAGTGAGGGAGTTTATTAAGTGCCCCCCAACCAACCAACCAAACCCCCTTAGGTTGCACTACTACTCCGCTGGCTCAGAGACCCAAAGTGAATCTTGGCCTCAGACACAAGAATTCGCCACTGGTCTCTATCCTGCGCGGTCGCTCTCCAGTCGCCATACGTCATACGACATTTTAAGCCCAATTTGCAAACTGTAGTAGTGGGCCGGCCATAATATGCGGAAGAACCAGGAGTGACTGATTGGGTGGGTAAATGAATTCGCGGCTGCATAATATTGTATGAGTAGGTAGGTACTTACAGTATAAATAATACATTACGAACATAGCACCGGTGAAATGTATACTGCACTGCACCATCATAGCACCCTTGCACCTAAAAGGCGTCATTCTTTATGTTGTGATCATTATTTCAGTTGCTGTCCAAGCGGGATCGAGATATTTGGCGCGAGTTGACGAAGAAGGTGGTAAGTTTTTTTTATAGAAAATGTATGTAAGTATATTTGTATAAACTTATGCAAGAGGCACCACGCTTGGTAAGGGTTTCCCCGTGGAATTCGTCCATGATATGGGTACATTTTTAGCCCGACAATACTGCTGATTTTGCTGTAGAGCTGTACTCGTACTGGTATACAGATAGATGTAAACATGAAGTCAAGCAAAATACGAACTTCTCTGATGATGATATTGGTAGCGATTCTGAAGGCGGCACTTCCTAATTTTACGGGTCAATTCAGACGTACCAAAACCACACCACAGCCACAACCACACCACAACCACGCCGTGTGGTCGGGCGTATATTTTGTATTGACAATGAATAATCCAATTCACACGTGCCACATTTTGCCGTTGTTATCGACCACTTGTGTAATACGACCACATCGCAACCACAACGCAACCACATCGCAACGGCAACGCCGCCACGCGGCGGCGGCACCGCGTCAACCTGTTCTCCGCATTAACTGCACACGACGACGTGGTTACCACATCGCAATGACAGCGACAACGCAACCACATCGACATTTTGTCGCTGCCACAACGCAACTGCAAAAAGCCGCTGTCACACTATTCACACGTAACCACAGCTTGACCACATTATGTCGCTGCGACGTGGTGTGGTTGTGGTACGTGTGAATTGACGCTTGGATGAGTTAAAATCTCTAAATTTAACTGTCTGCGCTAATTTTAGAATGTGCCCTTCAAATTCGCTACCATTGTCTGTTTCTGTGTGACAGCGGGCGGTGGGACGGACGTGTTCAAGATCCTGGTGGCGGCGATGACGAAGCGCGGGTACGACGAGCTGGCCACGCGGGGCAAGTACTCCATGACGTACCAGGACGCCGCTGACATGTACGTATAGTATAACTACAGGGTTTGCAAAATTGGTATACTAAGCCGAAACCTACATGTGCAGCATGGTATATCTAAGCCCGAAACTGAAATCAGAATTTGGAAATTCGCGAAAAAAAAAACATTTTCCATAGTAAAAAAGTCACGTGACCAACAAAGTTCAAAATCAAAATAATTTATTTGTGAGTCACAGGTTAGGTTAAGATGGATTACAGTATATTATATAATTTCTCCGTGCTCAGCCAACATGGCGTACAAATATTTCAAATTAAGTA
Organism: Plutella xylostella; assembly: GCF_932276165.1. Taxonomy (NCBI): domain Eukaryota; kingdom Metazoa; phylum Arthropoda; class Insecta; order Lepidoptera; family Plutellidae; genus Plutella; species Plutella xylostella. The sequence goes on from NC_063985.1 coordinate 11,642,412, forward strand.
CATTAAACATGCAAAAACTAAAGATAACACATTCATGTTGTATAAGTACCTACATTTAGTTATATTAATTGGGACTTACTGTGTATCGGATAGGAATTCATTGACGCTGTAATAAGTCTTGTCTAATAAATAGTTTTTAAGTTTGGTTTTAAACATTTGGATGTCCTGTGCGTTTCTAATGTCCTTTGGTAGTTTATTGAAAATAGAGGGTGCCATCCCAAAAACATTTTTACTAAAAAGTGCGGTATTGTGTTTAGGAGTGCTTATCTTATTACCGTAACGTAAGCTTCTAAAGTGCCCGAAAATATTAAAGTTTAATTTGACAAATACAGCCATTTCGAAAATATATACAGGGTGTCCCAAAAGTCAACGTCATCCCTTAAAGGGCTGATAGGTCAGCTCATGAGAGGCCAGAATATCACAATATGACCTTAGTAAAAACTCGATAATTTTCGAGATATTGACACTTTTATAAATTAGCTGAAAATCGACACCTTGGATCAGTTTTTTGCGTGCCACCGGTACAAAAATCCATATTTTTAGAATTTGTTTGGTGTTGCATCACCCTGTATAGGCCTGCTATTGATCGCAGTCAAAAAAAATATCGAGTAATGCTGTATGTTTAAAAAAAACACGGTTTTCAAAGTCATAAAAGGTAATCGTATTTTTTTATAAACAACTTTGACTCTACATACTGAAAAAAAAATATACCACGCAAACCTGGCACCTTATTTGAAAAGATTGCTTATTTAATGCAGTTTCCAAAATGGTATAAAACGTTGCTATTGTTTCAGTTAACAAAAAAGTTATTGCTATTTTAGTACAAAACGACCTCGATGTAAAATTGTTTGAAGGAAATTTATCTGACTGAATTTATTAAGGGTAAGTCATGTTGGAATGAGTAAAAGTAAAATAGGTGGTGTGGCCGGGAGTGGGAGAAGAGACAAGGTTGTCACAGTTAATGAAAAAAACGCATTTTGAGTATCTTTCTCTAAAAAAGTGGACTATAGCAACTCCACATTCCCCATAAATGTAGCGCATGGTAACGTACATTCCTGGGTAGTGCTAATGTGTGATATTGTACAAGTTTAACGCTTACACATGTACATTGTACACCCACAGTATCCAAAAAAGGGACAGATCAGTTTGTCATTAACATTACCTCTAATTACTTGTTATTTATTTTAAAGTTATTTTTAAACAAAACCAAACTCTCAAAATTATGATTATGACCATTAATAAGTATTATTTTTTGCTGATGATGTACTTAATATAATAATGTGGTGTTATAATTTTGAGAAATAAAAATAAAAGTCAATAAATGTTTGTTTTTTTCAATAAGGTGTAAAAAACGCAAAATATGTTTTATAAGAGTTTGGTAAGTTTTTTCATAGCTATTTTTGCGTCATCTATGTTGCCACGGCTGACCCCACCACCTATTTTACTTTTACTCATTCCAACATGACTTACCCTTAATAAATTCAGTCAAATAAATTTCCTTCAAACAATTTTACATCGAGGTCGTTTTGTACTAAAATAGCAATAACTTTTTTGTTAATTGAAACAATAGCAACGTTTTATACCATTTTGGAAACTGCATTAAATGAGCAATCTTTTCAAATAAGGTGCCAGGTTTGCGTGGTATATTTTTTTTACAGTATGTAGAGTCAAAATTGTTTATAAAAAAATACGATTACCTTTTATGACTTTGAAAACCGTGTTTTTTTTAAACATACAGCATTACTCGATATTTTTTTTGACTGCGATCAATAGCAGGCTTATACAGGGTGATGCAACACCAAACAAATTCTAAGAATATGGATTTTTGTACCAACGGCACGCAAAAAACTGATCCAAAGTGTCGATTTTCAGCAAATTTATAAAAGTGTCAATATCTCGAAAATTATCGAGTTTTTACTAAGGTCATATTGTGATATTCTGGCCTCTCATGAGCTGACCTATCAGCCCTTTAAGGGATGACGTTGACTTTTGGGACACCCTGTATAGAGGGCAATGGCAATATTTTAAATTTTTTAAACAATGGTTTGCAAGTATCTCTGCTTCAAACTTTCGCAATTGCACGAATACATCTTTTTTGGGCTTTAAAAACTGTTTCCTTGTTTGTTGCATTACCCCAAAATATAATTCCATAACGTAGTATGGAATCCACGTAACCTTTATAGGCAGTAATTACTACATTTTCACTAACTACTTTGGACAAATTGTAAAGTGCATATGAGAATTTGCTTAGTTTAGTACATATGTGATCGAGCTGAGCTTGCCATGTAATTTTTTTGTCAATGTAAAGTCCTAGAAATTTAGTCACGTCAGTTTCATCAATTTTATGGTCATTGTATTTTATGTCAATAGAATTATTATTAGATTGTTGTTCAAATGCCATTATTTTAGTTTTATCCAGATTTATTAAAAGATTATTGTTACTAAGCCAATTTATTATGTTCTTCAGTGTTGTATTGTATTTATTTCTGTTTCAAAATTTCTATGGAAAATGAAATATTTTTTTCGCGATTTTTTTAATTCTGATTTCAGTTTCGGGCTTAGATATAACATGCTGCACATGTAGGTTTCGGCTTAGTATACCCTTTTTGCAACACCCTGTATAATTTTAATATGTGGTACTGTGTACTTTCCAGCGTGACGTATTTGATATCTACAACAAACGGGGATTTCGGAGAGATTATTGGAAAATGAAGTAAACATCTTTCAATTTACCCTAGAGGGTACTAAAGTGACTATTCATATTTTTCGAAATAACCATAGGAATAAATATAGGATAGGTACAGTTATATTCTGAACTCGTGAACCATAACTCATACCTGCTAAAAATGACTGCAAGCGATAGATTTAATATACCTACTAAATGGTTTCTAGATTGGTGGATGCATCTCCTAATTTGAAAAGTACGAGTAAGTTTGATGAGGATGTGAAGAAGCTCATCCAGAACAAGCTACATGAAACTGTGAAGCCGACCACCCCCGCCGCGCTGCAAGCTGATATGAACGGTATATAACTGCTAATGGCTATATGTATATGTAGACGACCGAATGGTGTAGTGGTTAGTGACACTGACTGCTATGCCGAAGGTCCCGGGTTCGATTCCCGGCAGGGGCAGATATTTGTTTAAAGATGGATATTTGTACTCGGGTCTTGGGTGTTTATATTTATAATTAGTATGTATCTATCTATCTATGTATTTGTGTAGATATATCAGCTGTCCTACACCCATAACACAGATTCTGCCTAGCTTGGGGTCGGATGGCCGTGTGTGAGATGTCATAATGATATTTTACTTGGCGTTTTAATTGGTTTTTGAATAACTTATATAATGTAATTTTGTTTTACAGAACTTGTGGACATTTCTTCTAAATATTTGGCCCAGCACGCGGAAGACAATAGTATGTACTTATTAATAATTTCAAGTCTCATTTTAATGTTTCCTTTATGAGTAAGTATCATTCTGGATCCATCAGTTTCCACTTTCAGCTGAAGAGTACAAACTATATTCAGTTGTGGCTACATTTCTGTAGTTCGTGATACATAATATATTCATTATATAGAAATAGCATGTTGCACTGTTCGTTCTTGTTTGCTTCGAATGAAGGAACACCTTAATTACTTATGTATTGTATATGTTTATTAAAATTTCAGAACACAGAAGTAAAGCATTCGAGAAGTTGGTTCAGACGTTGAAAGCCCAAGATCCAGCCCATGTGCTCTTCCAGAAAGATAATGTCCAGAAAACCTACGTGAGAGCTGGACATGAGTTAGTATTAATTATCTTGTGGGATAGGTAGTCTAGATGTAATGCATATAAAATAATTTTATCGTTTTTATACGACGTATGTAGTAAAAATTAGACGTGTTCTGGTTTGCGCACTACATGAAGTGCTACGTTCCTTTAAATGAAGTACATATTTAAATGATCTAGGTACTGAACCCAGTCGGATTTACGGCCAGCCTAACTTAATAGCCCTGGGTACCCGGATTAGGCCTGGTTCGGTCTCAAGCTATCCAGGTCCCAAGTTAGCCCACCTAGGTTGTTGATCTAGCCTATGACCATTACAATAATAACCTCATTTATCCTTATAACATAAATCTCCAATCAGACTCGGCAGCGCGAGGAGTCTCAGCGTGGACGACGTGCACAAAGATCTGGAGGCCGAGCTGCACAAGAAGCTCACCACGCTGGTCAACGAGGTCACGCCAATCCCTGAAGACATGAAAACTGATATGGAAGGTGAGGCCTCACCTTGTTTAATGGCCTCGTTTCGACATTTCTACATAGAGTTAGAAAGGGGAGATAGCGACTTGTAAATTGTCTATACAAAAGAGTTCAACGCGCGCGCGGAACTTACGCGCAGGTCCTAAAGTACATTTTATGTTTTCTAGCTTCCTAAGCTTATTATTGCCAAATGGTAAATTTTATAGGCCTACTATTGCATTAACCCACGATAATTGATAGGTCACACTCATCGCTGTAGCAGCGTTTGTTTGACAACAATGTACTAATTTTACTTCTATTTTGTTTATTTTAGAAGCGGTAACCGTGAGTTCTAAGTACTTGGCTCGGGTCGGGGGTACAGGTTTGTTTGTTTCTAGTCGTCTTGTACCTTGCTTATTTTAAATATAAGTAATTTCAATATTAACTAAAACTATGGTTATTGTTTCCAGATGACAACGAAAAGTATGTATTTTTTTCTGAAACTTACCATGATTTAATTGTTATACTAATATTTTATGGTTTACCCAATGGCTTACTCATAATTATAACAATATATTATGCAGGATAACATATTTATGGTAGATATTATTATTTCTAATTTATAAGAATACTCTTATTGTTTATCCAGAGGTATCGATAAGCTTTTAGATGAAGCAGCGCAGAGGGCTCTTGAGGAGGAAAGACTAAAAAATATTGATGGTTTAATACTTACTGAGGAAGAAAAGAAAAGACTAGCTGACGAGGCCAGAAAAAAATTAGAGGATGAGCAAAAGAACAAAGAAGAAGAGGAAAGGAAACGTAAAGAATTAGAAGAAGAGGAAAGGAAACGTAAAGAATTAGAAGAAGAGGAAAGGAAACGTAAAGAATTAGAAGACAAGAAAAAAAGAGAAGAGGAAGATGAACTAAGAAGGCAAAAAGAAGAAGATGAAAGAAGAAGATTGGAGGAGGAAGCGAGAAGGGCAAAAGAAGATGAAGAAAGAAGGAGATTGGAAGAGCAATTGAGAATGGCTAAAGACGATGAAGAAAGAAAGAGATTAGAGGAAGAGCTAAAAAATAAAAAAGACGCAGAAGAAAAAAGGAGGTTAGAGGAGTTGCAAAGGCAAAAAGATGAAGAAGAAAGAAAAAGATTGGAAAACGAGATGAAAAAATCAAAAGATAATGATGATGAAAAAAGAAAGGGTGGTAAAAAACTCACTTGCAAAGAGCATAAGATAGAGATGGAGAGAAAGAAGAAACTGGAAAAAGAAAAACAGAAAGATGAAGAAGAAAAGAAAAAAGCAATTTCAAGTTCTATAAAAAAAGAGTCCCAAGATAACAGACCCCCAGAAAAAGGTATTATACCTACAATAAACAAAACTTTAAAATTGGAGACGGATGATGCTGAACGAGAAAAAGTAGAGGAGGATAAAACAAAATTAACAGATACACCGTATTTATATTTCAGTTGATCCTAACAAGCTTAAGGCGTTAGAGATATTGCTCCGCGAAATGGAGGGCAAAGGGAGAGAGCCGCTACTGGAGCAGGAGCCGCAGTCAGCGCCTTTGACGTACACTGAGGCTGTGGACTGGTATTGACATTAAAAATATTACTTACTGTAAAATATGTTACGAATTTATAGCGACTTCATTGAAAATAGTTAGGTATTATAAGTCGTCTGTGGCCCTTTAGGTCTGGATGAAATATAACCGGGGATTCGAATACCTTTTTGGCAGACATAGAAATAGGTGGAAATAGGGAATATACAATGCATGTATTTTTTTATATTCTTATTCGATAGATTTACATTGCTTTATTATAGTAAAAACAAATTCAACGCCAAAAAAAAAGTAATTTATGGTAGGTTGAGAAAGTTAAAAATTTATAACCGACACGACCACAAAACACATAAAACTTTGTGTGACGTCATACCCTCGTTATTCAGCTCAGAGTAATGAGTTTCGCCAGTCGCGCCGACACTCAGTTCTATGGGCATAGATTATTCTGAGATTTACGTCACATTCACTCTATGAAAATGCGTCATGATTACCTACTCTGTGGCGTCATGTTTCAAAGATTTGAATTTACGAAAGTTTTTTTGTACTTTTCAACAATTATTTACTGATGATTTATCTAATGATGAACCACCTAACATTGCAGGTTGAAAAATAACCCTTGGCCGGCCGAGATAAAGGCTGTGAAGGATTCGCGGGACACGGCCAGGGTGAACGACAAGATCAGGCGGAGGCTCTGCCAACTCGTGATCAGCCTGACCTTGGAGCCTCCCGTGGAGGAGGCCATGCCAGGTATATCATCATCATTATTGATATATTAGCCTTAACGTGCGAGTTTCTCATCGCATTGAAAGGATTCCCGTGAAATTTCTGGTATTAAAACTAGCCCATAGCACTCACTGATAATAATGAAAAAAAAAGAGATCACAACAGACTTACCAATTTACAGGTGCCCTCGCAGAGTCTTCAAAAGCTCTTTCTGAACATGTCGTCTCTAGAAGTAAGTCGGTATATATTTACAATTTATGATAATGTATCATGTAAGATGCTCCCATTCTTCCTTCTGCAGCCATAATGAGCCAAAAAGATATAAAGGAAAGGCTACCTGTTTGTGAGCCAACTGACCAGAAAGCATCACATACTGCTCTATGTATGTCGTCCAGCCACCAGGGTTCATAGAAATGATACAACTTAAGCAATAATAGTAGATGGCTATGGTTACCTTATAAGTATTTATTTTATTGATGTTTACTCTACAATGAGTTAATGTTAACTGCTAATAATTATAATACCTATATATTGTTTTCTCACTGCTGAATGCGTGTACAACCTGCAGGTTACAAGAAGGCTGCGGAGGAGTTGCTGCTGCGCGAGATGCAGCGGCGCGGCGCCGCCACGATCGCCACCGTGGACTGCAACAAGGAGAGCTACGAGAAGGCTGTCATCAGGTCGGCACACCTCTATGTGTGGTTTTACAGTGACTGTAAACCTTTGTATTTATTCTTAGAATAGCTCCAGAATAATTTAAGCCGCAAAAACTTTATTCGAGTAAGGTTTACACTCGTACCTACATTTCCTTTTTATAATTTATTAATACATTATTTACTTCGAGAAGGGGTGGTATACCGAAGGAAACAAACAAAATCAACTTTCACTTATGGATCTATGAAGTAGCTATTGGATTAAATTTCCAAATTTCCAGATTAAAGTTGTCGAAGTCACGTGATGAAGACTCCCCGGCGGAGGAGGTGTCTGGGCACATCGCGTGGCAACTGCACGAGGCGACTCGCCGGCGAGTCACCCAGAAACTAGCCGACACCATGAAAGGTACGGTCACGCGCCATGAGTTTCATTATTTTTGGAGAGTAAGGTATCATGGTGAAATACGTCATTAGACAAATATTTAACTACATCGTTATAGTAAAGGATGCTTTATCTGTAACTTCACCAATTTCATCATTTATTTAAATAACATAAATTATATGTTCACAGAAACAATCCAGAAAACTTCAGACTATTTATCCACTCGCGTCGGTAAACCAGGTCAGTAGTAGATATTTGTTTTTATAAACACAAACAACATGTTTCAGACGTTCAAACATTTATGTGTCCCGCCTTCAGAATACAATAAGTAACATTAATTCATGCAACAACCGTTACGTATAAAGTTCACATAAACTTGATGTTAAACAATGTAATTTAATTCTCAGATAAAGAAGCTGACGGGTTCATAATATTAATCAGAGAAATGGAAAATACCGGCGATGAGCTGCTGGTGGACAGCGAATTCTACAAGCAGACGTACAACAAGGCGGCGGCTTAGTACGTTCAGTTATTCTTATACATATATATTTTTTAAGTTTTTATAGAAAAATAGTTTTCTAGGTACTACTTCGTAGCGTGTTACGAGACTACGTCGTAGCGTGCTACGAGACTACGGCGTAGCTTGCTACGAGTCTACGACGTAGCATGCTACGAGGCTACGGCGTAGCTTGCTACGAGACTGCGACAAATATTTAAAACCACTGCTTCGTAAATAAAAATGAAATAATAGTCAAACGCCTTTTATGTTTTTCAGCCTAAAATCTTTACCATCATTTGAATGTGAAACTCGTGACGATGCAGCGAACGAAAATGGTATAAAAGACAAGCTTCGCAAACTCGTGGATAAAGTGGAAGTATCTGATTGTAAGTACTGCACAAGCTATTGTAGGTAGTTATGTTTTGTCTGTTTATGTTTTGGGACTTTTGTCATAGGATGACGATGACAAAAACTACATACAAAAAGAAATAGTTATAATGTTTTAGTTTATATTGACGTTCACGGTGTTATTCACACTTATTTTTACTTTATTTCAGCGGTTATCGACAATGCAACGCAATTACTAGCATCTAATGCGTTCCATCAAGGTATTATATTACTTAACTAAATCTATTTTGTTATTTAAGGGCCCGTAGTGGCCCGTACAGGGTGACGTACCGCGCCAATTTTGGGTTTTCAATGCTCTTCACACAGCACACGCAGTGACACGCACACATGTAAGTTTGCACAGTGGGTCGATAAACTTTTACTCGCCAACTTTATTGACAATTATGTTCAAGTACATTTTGGGTGATTTTAGGGTAAGTAAGTATAATTCTTACTTACACTGGTAGGCACCAGGAAAGAGTAGAAATTAATAGGGGTGCCACTTTACTCTATACTCGGAACCCGATTAGCTTTCTCAAACAAATGTGGTATTTACTTGTAGAAAGGTAACTACAAGTATTAAAGTGTAGATAATAAGTTTCGGGCATCCTCCAGCCAACTGAACCCCGAAGACAAAGCAAAGTAAATACATAGTGTCGCAAAAGGGCTATACTAAGCCAAAAGGGGATGACTCAAGGGGTCATTCTGAACAACTTTTGTTCTACGCGATTTGCAAATTCGCGAAAAAAAATATTCGTTTTCCATGGTAAAAAGTCCCATGTCCAACAAAGTTTCTATGAAAAAGGTATTTTTTTGTTAATTTCCAAAACTCGTAGAGCAAAAGTTCAGAATGACCCCCTGTCTTACTCCTTTTTACCCGACTGCCGAAGGAGGAGGGTAATGTTTTTTGATTGTATGTATGTATGTTTGTCTGTTTCTTTGTTCCCTCCTGTAGCCTAAACGGCTTGATAGATTTTGATGTATGAGGTATTGTTAGAAGCGTATTGATGGCGCGATGGTTATAGGCTATGTGACGTTCCATTAAAATGTACATAGCGCCCTCTAGAGGACATAACGTGATGATCGAAAAAATAATAATTCAACTTTGCCGTGTAAGGTATCAAATGAAAGGGCTTGATTTTCACATTACAAAAATATGCATATTGAAGGTATTTAAATAACAACACCAAAATTATTGAAATAAAAAATGATCATGAACTACTGACGTAAAATTTCATAAAATAAAAACAACTAAAAAGTTACAAATAAAAAAATACAATTATAAACAAACGAAAAACCCGACTGTACGCTAAAAACATGAAAACAAGTCCCAATGTTAATGGAAAGTATCGCAGGCGGGGACCAACTTGACCGCCACTCAAGGCCGTTTTCTAAGTAACATTCAGCTAAATGGTGAACCCTCTGTTGGTGCCCGCCTACGATACTTTCCATTAACATTGGGACTTGTTTTCATCTTTTTAGCGTGCAGTCGGGTTTTTTGTTTGTTTATAATTTGTTTAGTACTATATACCGCTTTTTCAATACCTGTAAGTACATTTTTTGGTAGCAGCATAATATTTTTACTTAATTTTAGGGTTTCGAACGTCAAAAGAAAAAAGCAACCGTTATAGGATCTCTTTGTTGTCCGTCTGTCTGACTGACTGTCTGTCACCGCCCTTTTTCTCAGAAACGGGTAAAGATATCAAGCTGATATTTCGCATAGATGGGGAGTAACCCAAAAAAAAATAATTATGGTACTCCCTGCCCCACACAAGTAAATTGGGGCTTATATTTTTTCCAGTTATTTTGATGTATATCCTTTATTTTCTTTGTTGTTTTGTATAAGTATGTGTTTCTTTTCTTTAAATCTGTATTTTTTTTGTTGTTGCTGTCTATGTGTCGAATAAATGTATCTTTATCTTCAAATCACGCCATCTATCGTTTGTTTTTTTTGTGGCTACTGTCTATAGAAGAAATTCCGTCATTGACAATTTTACGTTACGAATTTATTTTTATTTATTTTATTTTTATTTTTACATTTTCGTGGAGAACCAACAGCATTTTGTTAATAAATAATTATTACTTATGAACACATAACAACTTGATGCCATTAACAGAATGAACTTAGTAAACCCAGTAAACCTAACACATCCAGAGGAAAAATAAAATCTCTTTCTCTCTCTCTGAAAAACATACTTAATAGCCTAAACTCGATGCTTTTAGCTATTAACATCTTTGAAATAAAATTGAGCCACCACCGTGTTACTGCCCTCATCAGATCCTCACGAGACCATACCTCAACCAGCACCAAGAGACTGTATTTTTGATCCCTAACCTAATGTTCGTGCATATTGTCATCACTTAGATCCATTCGCTATATTCCTGCTCCTCATCAGACCTTTACGAGACTGTAATGTCACGAGAATATTGCACACTATCTAATTTAATTTAATGTATTAAATATACTGGAAGAATTATGCTTCCTCAATTTCAAATCAAATTATGTTGGTGTCATAAAAGTTGAAAAAGTGCAATGACAACCAATGTGCAGTGATTTTGTATCTGTACACGATAAGATCGCGAGCTGTCAGAGCTGCCTAAACCGACGTGACCCTTCTTTGGAGGCCAGCGGCCAACTGAGTCAAACGTCACTTGTGTTTATGATTTTATAACACAGAAAGCCGCCATAGATATTTGTATGAAGATTTGAGGGAAAAAAATTGCTTAAGTTTGGGATTAATTTACACAAAATAAGTGTGTGTTTATTAAAAAACAAGGTATTTAGCGCCTAGTCCAAGCCTTTATAATATGATAAAAATCATATGAAAATTCTTAATAATTACGACACAGTTGTTACAATACGGGAGTGTGATTTTCTGGTTTTTCGTCATATTCTGAATTTTATTTACAGTTATCCATAATCATTTACTTGAATTCGAATCATTCAGCACCTAGCTAGACTCTTCGGCTACCTGTGTGATTTTTTTCAAGGCTGTAGAGCATCATTTACTACATAATTCTATGACAATGCCAACCCTCGATTCCCTATTGCCGACCCTTAAGCGATACATATTTTCATAGCAACTAAATATAAAATAATGGACAACAATTTACTGTATTGACTTGAAATTATTTGTAATGCTTTATAATTTTAGGGCAATACAACGAAATTCTAAGGGAAATTGTTAAAAGAATAGAATTAACTGGAGATGAAATTATAATACGTCATGGCGATCTGGCCAGGACGTTCAGAGACGGAGCCAATATGTGAGCACAGAAAGTTCAAATATCAAATAATTTAGTCATATTTGTCGCAAAATTGTTGAACACGTATAAATGAAATCTTAAATTTCCTCAGACTGCAAGGCAAAGGCTTTGAAGATCTAAAAGAGAAAAACGCCGAGCCAATACCCTTCAAGAAAATTGAAATAAGTTTGACTCGTATGATGGAGACCTCCGACCCTCTGCCGTTTAATGAAACGGAGATGCGCACTCAGATCGACGGTGGATATCAATTTGGCTAAGTTGTGTAATTAATTATTTAAGTTTTCTCTATAAATGTAACAATTATTTTTATTTTTACAGAGGTTATGCGAGCGGTTACTTTGTATTTGGCCGTGCACTTGACAAAAAGTAAGTTATTATAATTTAACACACTTGAAAATAATATGTGTCGCATGAACGCGGCGTCCTGTCCACCTGGCTCATATCGAGGCCATCAGAGAAAGCTCGACATAAACTTATCAAGAATAAGAAACGAACATTCAAGTACAGCGAATGTACAGTCAGCTGCATGTACCTTTAGACTTTTGTGCCTTGACAAAATCACAAACTGCCAATTCAAAGTAGTCAGTTTGACAAGGTACAAAAGTGTAAAACTACTTATGCAGCTGACCGTATGTCTTGCGGCACATTACAACTCCAGATCACGTTATTTCCCTTTCAGAAACAATCCACATATGCAGATGCATGAAGAACGCCACAGTACAGTGCGAGCTGTGGTGCGACGCGCTAGTCAACGCGGCGCTGCGGCCGTGCTGCGCCTGCGCCGCGCGCTCCGCCACCGCGCTCGGGCACCACCTGCAAGACACGGACAACAAGCAGATAGCACTCATCACCTGCCCTGGACCTAAAGACGGCAAGACCACACAGGCCGGACAGACCAGTTCAGAGGATGATAAGAAACTGTGCCTCGAAACTAAAAAAGCCGTCTGTCAACAATGCAACAACCCTGCCTGCGGCAAAGACCATAGCTACCCCTGTCAGGGCATGCCGGCCACCTCATCTTCACTCATGGGCAAGAATAAGACTGATGAAGATACATGTTCATGCGATGACGGCGAATTTAAATGTCCCGCTAAAGATCCGGCTTCGTCTGTTGAACCGTGTGATTGCGCTACTGGACCGAGTTCGAGCGGCGGCGTGAAGCGTTCTAAATCTAGCAAAGAGTCGTCTAAGACTTCACATCATGATCAAAGCTCCAAAAAACGTTCAGGCGATAGAGATTCGACGGCGTACTTCATGCATGCAATAACTACGAACCCGTACGTTCAGAATGGACCCACGAAGTTGCTAAACCGCACGGCGCCAAGCCTATCGCTGGCTTCACACTCAGTCAGTCGTGTTACAGAGTCATCGTCTATACAATCAGCTGAGTCTTCGCTAGTGATAGCTCAGCAGAATAATTTGTCTAAAGCCACAACTTCCATCAACAAACTTTCAACGAGTCTTTCATTGCCCTTCAAAACTGAGTACCACGCAAGTAAGTATATACTTACAAACCCAATATTTTGCCCTAATGATTAATGCTTAGTATGTAGTTTTAATTCCACTGTTAACGTTTGAATATCTAGGTATATCTAACACATCGTATAGAACCGCTGATATACACTACAGACTACACAGATACAGATGTAGATGTATTCATCCAATAATTATAAAGTAGAATTTCGAACAAAGAAGTTCAGTTCACTACATAAATGAATAAGAGTTATGATATGCCTACAGGAGCCCCGATAGTGTGGACGGGGCAGGCGACGGACTGGCACGCGGCGGTGGTGAGCCTGGTGTGGAACGTGCAGGCGTGGCGCGGCTGGCTGCGGGGCCACATCGAGCGGGGCCTCCGGGGTGGCACTGACAATGACGATGGTGACGAGTCAGGTATATAAGTGGAAATAGAGGGAAGTATATGGACATACATTGAATAGAGCGAGATAGCTTGAGTCCGTCCGCCATTTGTATTTCTTCCTTTATCTGCGGGCGTTACACCTCACCTTTTTTTTGTCCAAAAGTCTGAATTTACTGTCTGTTTTAGATGATGACAGGTGGGAGGTATATAGCAGAAGAACCAAATCAGATATTCTGCAATGGCGTCATTACAACGTGTTTAGTCAGCAGCTATCCTTACATCTCGAATTACGATATCGCGACAAAGAGGTACGTTACCATTATCACTATAATGATTATTACAGTGTACAGAAGTATTTGTAACGATTTGTGTTTCCAGATTATATCTCCATCTAACTCGTCGATAAAAACCGAAGACTACATAAGCTGGCATCATGAGATGCTGAGTATAATCAGCACATTCAATCGTTGGACGCACTGGCTTTCAGTTGTGGTGAGCTTAATAATTATAAACAATAACAATATAGCTAAGTATTGAAATTCATCAAGTAATAATAATAAAATCCTAAACAAATTAATGAAAATATTTTTAGTTGGATGAAACAGATTCTTTGGAGAAAACAGCTGATACCGAAACGGACAACTCCAAAATGTACGGTGAATTCAAAGAAGTAGAATACGATTTATATAATTTTCTATCCACGTATCTGAAAACTTAAGTAATTATTTAATTTAAAATCTTTTCAGGCGATGGGAATACTTTAGTAAAAAGATAAGGAAATCCTCGCCAAACTGGAATAAATACAATAACTATTTGCAAGAATCCTACATGGAAAAGCACAAAACTCTTATGTTGAGTAAGCATTTTTCTACATCATAAATGAAACACTTCCCTATCTTACATCGTGAAGATATGTGTACGAGTAACTTAGATATTTCGATCTATTTACCTATATTTGTGGCCTGTGAGTGGCTGTTTTGGATAGACGACTATTTACTGAATGATCTTCTTTGTAAACATGTCGGTAAAAAATCATTAGAACTGGACTATTATTTATCGCCGTGGTAAAAAAAATCCCCTTCATGAATTTTCTCGCCAGTACAACATGCCCCATGAATTCTACTAGCTAATTGACCGCCAGGCTGGCTCCCCCCCTGGAGCCAGAGCGCCCCGGTGTGGGTGATCGGCGCGGGCGGCGGCGTGCCCTGCGGCGCCGTGGCCGCGGGCCTGTCGGCCGCGGAGGCCACGTGGGTCGCGCGCGCCACGCACGGAGCGCAAGTGTTGCCGGGAGCGCTGCACCCGTCCAAGCATTGTGTGCTGGTGTATGCTGATGGGGCTGTGCATACTTATTCGCGGTACCAGGTATGTATGTTAAGTGGGTGTTTGTTGCTTTGTAATGCACGGAATCTAGTGGTTCTACAGTCAATACTCTTTTACTTAGGCTCGGGTCTCCTATTTACGCCGTAGGTCGAGTCCAGCGTCACGCCGTAGGCCGCGTCACGATGCTCACTATAGAAATGTACTGATGCGGTCTCCCTCACACGCCGACGGCCTTAGGCCTGGGTCTCCTATTTTATGCTATATGCGGCGTCCGACTTTGACGTAAACGTTTCGATCAACGTCCTACGGCCTACCTACGGCATCTACGCGCCAACGTCGGCGTGTGAGGGAGACCGCATCAGTACATTTCTATAGTGAGGATCGTGACGCGGCCTACGACGTGACGCTGGTCGCGACAGACGGCGTTAATAGGAGACCCGGGCCTTAGGTAATAAAAACAACGGCAGAATCAGGAACTAACTTGCGTGCTGCCAAAAAGTAAATAAATGACTACCTGCGTTAAAGTTCAGCGCCCCATCTATCTATCGGATTTCAGAGGTGGCGCGCAATCTACTGACATTATAAAAAATATAATTACTACTCATAGCATAGATTTTTTAAAGTTCGTCGTAATTTTATTTACCCTGACCCGTGGTTTCCTCCAGGTGCTGTGCAACGCGGAAGTGTCCTGGCTGTCATGGCGGGCGGGTGACATCGGCGCGCAGGCCGTGCTGGTAGCCCCAGGGGTCCACATCGGCCGAGTGACGTACCAAGACTCGCATCTGATAGGCGCGGTCACCGCCCCGGATTACCGCTGCAACGTGGTCATATATGGACGACCTTTTGCTTTCACGTGCTACGAATTGCTCGTGCTTATTCCTTCGGGTCAAGCGCGAGACTAAAATAGTATCCGAGATGTTAAATTCTCAGTGGGTTTTGAGGTTTTTTATATTTTTTGTATGCGTAGTATTTTTTTTATTTGATATTTATTATATATTTTTTTTGTTTTGTTCATGTAAGTAAATGTGTTTTTTTATTTCTAAATAGGTAGTAAGAGACTATCTATCTGTCTATCGATCTTTACATAATCGGATAGATTGCAAATAGGTATTACAGTGCTCATCAAACTAATGTTTACAGCAGTGCCGAGGGTGGGATTCTCACGTTTTAAAATATATTTATAAGCAAAATACAGTCAGCAAAATATATATATGTGCCACACTGGTGCCACCCCAGCGCAAACAGATTGATCCTAAGACTCATGGGCGGAAGGTAGATGAATCAAATAATATTTAACGATCTTATACAATCAATCGTCAGTGATGAAAAAGGCAGGAAAAAAAACACTACGTGGGTACGCTATAATAATATTCACACTCTTGGAGTCCGTCAAGGAATACTCTCCACATTTTTCAGACTTAAGCATCCCATTCACTTAACGCACCGCACCCGAGCCCCGAGCCGTACCATTCTGTGGACAAATCCGTCATCGCCCACACACTACACGAGCCCCGAGTTGCAGTCCAGTCGATTGTGAACTTTATTGAGCCTTGCACAAGGCACATAACCTGTTTGTCACGCGGCGCTTGCGCACCCAGATGGTACCCAGTCGGCGATCGGCGAGCGCTGCACCGTACCCCGAGCCGCACCCATCTAATACACATTCACACGCTGATTTGTCCGCGGACTTGTCGCCAGCGACAAATCCGCGGATTGGCGCGCCCGTGAATGGGTTGGCGGATGCGGCTCGCGGCTCGACGCGGCGCTCGACGTTTCGAGACGCGAGTGCCACGAGAGTAGTACTAATATGTTCCTTGTGCAAGGGTCATAAAGTTCACACACTGAGGAAAAAAAACACTACTAAATTAACAGGACTGCAACTCGGGACTCGTGTATTGTGTGCGTGCGTGTAGTGAATGGGGGGATTTATTATATTCACAGATTATGAAATTTATGGGAAGCACCAATGGAAGCACCTCGGAAGCACCATAGACCCACCGTAGACCTACTGGAAGCACGTAGGTCTATGGGAAGCACGGAAGTTGCACGGAAGCACGATATTATTGTCTATGGATATTATTTACTCTATGATCTGATGGAAATCTGAAATTTTATTTTTTCTCTATGCTGAAATTTTGAACATCATGGCATGACACATAAATATAAATTATTAATTTGTAAAAAAATACCAATTCGCAGTGAATCCAGCCTTAAAATTGCAAGCAGAAGTGATGTCTAGATGGAGAAATTTACGAAATGTTTATTAGCCAGGATCTAGCGGTAGCTGCCGTCCCGCACCCCACACCCTGCGGCCCAGGGTCTGGAACCCAAAGACATGCATTGAACAGATCATGAACAAAGAATAGAGGTCAAAATTAATTACTAAGAAGAATCTTGTGATCATAAAAATGTCAACACATAACGTATCTTGTGAATGCAATGACCTGCCCACCCGTCAACCCACACCATCACACAGTCAGGAAACGCGCCCGCAAAAATATACCAATAGAAGGGACCATTATCCGGACAGACATTTTAAATCCTGTGAGTGCTGTGTGCCAGCCCACAGTCGCAGGGAATCCCCTTCCCACAGTCGACGGGAGTCCCCAACAGAAAGTCTTAGGGAGTCCCCGGCAGACAGTCGCAGGGGGTCACCGGCCCACAGCAGAACCGCCATCAGGGGTGAAGAATATGGAGGAAGGGACCCAAAGAAACCTATAATATCCTGCCTGTGTGAGAACAACCCCGGCAAGCCGAAGGAAAGGACGGCTTGCCCCGAGCTAGTCTGCTGCAAGTGCCCGAAGAATAATAAAAAAGATAAAAGCAAGGATAAAAAGAAAACAAACTCGAAGGATAATAAAAAAGGGTCGAAAAGTAAAAATGGTTCGGACATTGAACTCATTTGCGAATGTAATCCTGATAAGAAAAAGAAATAATTATTCACAGTATATCTTTTTAATATTTTGTTATTTAAAATTTAATAATTAAAGTATCTAATATTAGATGCATTCATAAATATCACGTTTTATTAACAACCCTGTATGTTAGTATTTATTCGGCAGAGGTACCTTAGCGAAATAAATCACTGCATATTTTAAAAAAGTTTTGCTTTCGCGCCGAAGACACGGTTATGTTTTAGGGTGTTTCGATTCCGATGCTACTAAGCACTCGTAAACAAGAACCCCCATGACGAATCCGCTTCTTTGAGGCTGTGCTATACTAGCGATCAATAGCAAATACCGAGAGAGTCTTCATACAGCCTTATCACCTGAGCCTCTGCCTCAGCCACTAGATCAAAGAATACTATTATCGGTCTTATTCATAAAAAGTTACGGGAGACCTATAGGCCTGCTATAAGCAAATGTCAAAAAAACTTTATTCATAAACGATCAATAGCGCTAAAGAACTCTCCAACTGATTCGTAAAACCTTGATATGCTAAAGTTGGCTGGACCCTACTATACACCTTCCGTAAGCCTCCTCTTGTACAAAAACATGGCGGCCGGTCAACAGCTGTTCTGCTTTATTGACGATTTGACATTTGTTGTGAGTTAATATTTGCTGAAAATAAGTTGCCATGGTAACGTAAAAATTTAATTTTTTTTTGTAGGTTTTGGCTTGGCTAACTGCGCCTTTAAGCCAACGTAAACTTTTTTAAGTGCCGCGCCGTGGCTAACATAGATAATAGAGATTGATAAATGAATGAAAGTTTTCGCTATTTTTGTTTATGGTTTCGTCGGACCGGCAACTTAATAGGGTAAATGTCAAAATGTTTGGTCTGTGAAATCTATTAGCATCACTATAGTTATTGAAGGTTTACGGAACTATTATGAATAGAGATTTTTACGAAACCTCAAATAGGCTTAATGTGTTCCGTAACTATTGAGCTCAGTAAACCTACTTTAAGGTTTTTTTATGAATAAGACCGATCTGCAAGACATGTAAATAAAATAAAATAAAATAAAAAAGCCTTTATTTCTACCATAAATTATTAACATTAAATTAACAAGTTAGAGTATTATGGCCCTCATGTTACAAGTAAATCACACTTAATATCATGCTATAATCAATTCGCACTTATAAATTTATTTCACAATTAAAAATTAAATTCAGACAATACAATACAATTTCATTATACATATAGGTATTACAATTATTTACAATTATTACAACATTCTTTTTTTATTTATACAATTCTTACTAAATATAAATTCATTTATTTCATTAAGTAAGTACATATCATTTAATCACAATTTAGTTATTAAATTAAATTAGATAAACATTCATTCAATTAACTATAGGCCATACTAATTATTTTGTAATTATGGAAGTCGCCTCTTCGGCGTAGGCCTCCCCTAACCTCCTCCACGTGACCCTGTCCCTGGCTTGTCGTCTCCAAGTCTGCCCGCATCTCTCTCTAAAGGTATCTTCCCATCTTTTCCTTGGTCTGCCTCTCTTTCTCACTCCATCTCTTGGTAGCCATTCGGTTAGTCTCTTTGTCCATCTATTATTTTCCATTCTACATACGTGCCCTGCCCAGTTCCATTTTAGTGTTCTTATTCTTTCGCATATATCCATTACTTTTGTTTTTTCTCTAATTGATTCGTTTGATATCCTATCAGATAATCGTATTCCTAGCATACTTCGTTCCATTTTCCTTTGATGTATTGCAAGTTTAGTCTCATCTTTTTTAGGAAGGGCCCAGGTTTGACATCCGTATGTGAGGCAAGGTAGTATGGCTATTTCGTATAGTTTCCGTTTTAAATTCATTTGTATGTTTTGGTTCTTCATAATTTCTTTATAGCTCCAGTATTTCTTCCAGGACAAAGCAATTCTTCGGTTGATTTCTTTTTCTGTTAGATCATCGAATGAGATAGATTGTCCCAAGTATATGTATTCTTTGACATAGTCGATATTTTCGCCAAGTATTGAAATAATTTCATCTCTACCATTTGTCAGTATTTTGGTTTTTGAGGTGTTCATTGATAGGCCGACCTTATTGCTCTCTGTTGCTAGTTCTTGGATCATATTCTGTAATTCTGTAGAATCATAAACATTTTTTATATGAAAGCGAAAATCCTTCTTTTAAGAATCTGTATTTATTGCATATTCATGTCTTGCAGACATATTCATGTCTTGCAGACATGAATATGCAATAAATACAGATTCTTAAAAGAAGGATTTTCGCTTTCATATAGAAAATGTTTATGATTCTACAGAATTACAGAATATGATCATATTGCATATTCATGTCTTGCAGACATGAATATGCAATAAATACAGATTCTTAAAAGAAGGATTTTCGCTTTCATATAGAAAATGTTTATGATTCTCACAGAACAATACAGAAAGGTGGTGCCAAACATCAACACATCATCAATAACAACAACACAAATTCTTCACATCACACACCTCAGCCTCATGACCTCACACTTCACCAAAACATGTAACCAGGAAACCGGCTCCATTTACACCCACACAGCCCATCCAATGTGCACGTAACAATTTACATACCAGCAGCGCAGTCGCAGCATACGCAGTTTATACTTTACAGGCATACAGGATGTCTCGGACACAAATCCTGGATGATGTCGGGGAACCGCCTGCGAAACTTGAAGGTAATGTGCAATAGGTACTTACCTATGCAACTATTACAAAACAGACTACGAAACCCTAAAAATAGGTGCTAAGGAGGTGCTAAGTAACATCTAGATTTGTCATTTCTTGTCTCACCTATCAAGTACTTTCCCGTCCCCTCCCAGCCCCGAAGCCGCCACATCACTTCCCCCCTTACCCCCCTCACTCCGAGGAGCCTCCGACCGTGGCGGAGGAGGTGGACCGCGGCAACGAGGTGCGACGCACAGAGAAGAATAAACGACACAAATCCATACGGAAACCGCCCAGGATGGCTAAACCCGGGCAAGTTTTGTTTTTTAATTACATTTTTTTGGAAAGTAGTGTTTAATTTTGTTTTAATTAATGACCAGATCTTCATAATGTGCGCGTTGGTAAGAAACACTAGAGCAAGAATGTGGTATTTACGATTTACAATGTCTCCTTTTATGAAACTGGATCCGTTCGTGATGACCTAGTTAGAAGCCCAATATTGGTCGCGTCATAGAGTTTCAAATAAATAGCCTTCTTTTAGTTTTACTCTAGGTATTAGAGTTGTACCTAAATTTTCGCGTCCACACATTACACAACAACCCCTTCCCCCACCAACCCTCCACAGAGGTCCCAAAGCTCCCCTCTCGGTACACATGACTCCGAGTCGTCTGCTGGCGCACCTACGTTGCCTGGAGGTGAACGGCGCGGTGCCCAGCTACCGGCTAGAGGAGATGGCGCGGCCGAAGCATCGCCTGGTGCTGGGCTTGTGGCGGGAGCATGCGGGGAGCCTGCCCGCTCATGTGGTTAGTTAGGTACTATAACTGTACCCGTATATTATGTACTCGTATATGTGACAAAATGTACATTTATGTACCTACTGATTTGCTTATTAAAATTATGTTACAGTAGCTAACAACTACCTGAGTACGTAGATATCTATATCCTTACTCCTTATCTAGTCCAACTAGTCTAAACAGTCTTTGCAAAATCGCACTCTTAATTTTCATGACTTTTAAGTTGGACTGTACTTATCTGCATCGGTTGATACAACGTTTTTCTTTTAAAACATGAACGTTTTCTTCAGATAGATCGTTTCCGCAACCTCTTGCACGCGGACGAGCCGTTCGACCCCGACCAGGCCTACGCGTACTTCGCCAACCTTAGAAATAGGGCCAGGAACAAAAACGCTATGTAAGACAAATATATGTTTTCTATAGTTTCACAATAAAACGCAGGTCATAATTATTTTTATCGTGAAAGAGGAACTACATAGTGACTATCTGCGCTATGGTGCACTTTTTTTACGTATAAGAGAGGATTCGGAGCACAGATTAGAGAACCTATGTACTTGATTCGGAGCGCATCCTTACCACGAAAGATCAGCAATAGCAACCGAGCGGTATCGGTTTGCTACCCATTACCTTCACCATGCCTAGTTGCTGTGCACTATGTTGTATGTTATCGCCCACACCTGTGTCTCAAGTATACACTATACCTCACCTTACCCAGAAGCAAGCGTGGCCCCCGAGGCTGCGGCGACAGGCAGCAGCGGTGGCTGCGGCGCGCCTGCCTCGCGCTCGCCCGTGGCATGCGGCTGCGGCTTGCTACGCCCGGAGTCTACGCCTTGAGGGGGAGGTAATAAGACTGCAAGAGGCTGCAGCAAGCATATTCATAGTCAAATTAAAATTGAGGTTTTGAGGATGGTAGGTATGGCCCTCACCATCATCATTCACAAAACTAGCATCAAAAACTTATATTTTAAATGGCTGCATGTCATATGGTAATGGCCCCCGAGGCATGCGGCTGCGGCTCGCCACGCCCGGAGTGTACCACTTGAGGGGAAGGTAGTAGGGACTGAGTGTAGACTGGTAGACCTTGGTTGCGTAGTATTTGGTGTAAATTAACCGCGTACGAGTAATTCCTCGCGGAGATATTCGTAGCCAATTGAAAAACTGTAAGTACGTAGGGTACTTACCGAATTTCATAAATTGTGATTCTGAATATTTTGCATTTTTATAGATTTCGTTTTGAAAGAAAGTAGATATATAGATAGATTAGATCCGTAGATTGATAAATCAATGTAGGTATGAAAGTAGGATAGCGACATAGTTATACTTACGTGTTATGTGTAAATTAATGTTTGTTTCCAGTAAACTGAGGCTGGCGGACATTGTTCTGAGAGACATGAGCAGAAGCTTGAAAGTCCGGACGCCATCGCGAAATACTAAATGCAAGAAGGATAAATTTTTCGTCGAAATGTCTGACAAGGTAAAATATACCTCACCTACTCTGGTTCATTTGTGCCGAATTAGCAATGGAGTAGGAAACTTCATCCTGAAAATCTTTCCGTATTTTCAGATAACTGTATTGATTTACGACATTTTGACTGAAGCTGAAGACAGAATGCTGATGATGGACGTCGACGAAGATGCAGGTTATTATCCTACCCGTTTTAAACTTTTATCGTCTCAGCCACTACTAGATATCTACTACCTTTACGTACTTATAGGTAATTATTGACCTTAGATAAATCTAAACTATACATAATTTGCACTTTAAAATATTTTATTGCAAACAGAATTGGCCGAATATTACAAGGAAACCGAAGATAGCATATACCCGACGTGCCTGTGTGACATGGGGCTCTGGCCTGCAGGCTACACGCTGAAAGACCCATGTTCGATGCACGACACGGACTTCAATGAGCAACAGGTGCCTTCTACAAAGGTGCCTTCAACAGAGGTGCCTTCTACAGAGGTGCCCGCTACTGAGGAGCCTTCTACCGCTCCGCCTGGTGATATCGTAGAGATAGAATATTCAGTGAAGATACTGAAACCAGATGAGCCGGAACCACCCAAAGAAGATGAAACAATAAAGAAATCCAACGAGCCTTCATAGATTAAAAATCCTCAATTAGGTACACTTACCTTAATCTCTTACTCTATCAGAACGTAAGGTACTTACACCGAATACAAAACACCGGGCTTTGGTCTGCCCGGTACTGAGAGACATGTGTGTTATCTCCGTAAGTTGACAACTACATACAGCTAGCTACCACTTGATGCAACTAAAATAGGATGAAAAAGCGTTCTGATTTGTATTGTATATTTATATATTGAAATGTGGCATACGCAAGGAGGTGGAAGCAACCATATGTATCTGAATTAAGTACTTACAGTAACATGTAAAAAAATAAGAGTCAAAGTTAAATATTTATTGTTTATTTTCAACAGTCACAGCTACAGAATAATAATAAAAAAATAATAACAACAGCCTCAGCTATTTTCTTATTTATATACCCACAGATCATAAATTAACTTTTAAAATTCGCTATAGTAAATAAAATTATACAATGAATAAACTTATAGACTCCTATCGTGATGTATGAAAGCGCCTGTTGTAGGAATATTGCAACATAGCACATTATTAAGTAATAGGTGGATTGTGATTTACATAATAGTTATGTGGTAGAGCAAAGTACATAATAATTGTGGACGGAGCAATTATTAACTATTATTCTACATGTCTTATTGTGATGTAAAGTATCACTGGCCCTCACTAGTCACTATGCAAAAGCATATTTGGATACACATAGCGCACCCTCGGAATCAAAGGGGCTTATCTTATATATAATTTTACACATTGGAGTTACAGTCATCAAAAGACTAAAAAAGGTCTGAGTGTGCGATAGAACCAAATGGTATCGCCCAGATAAAACGTTCCACTATCTAGGATTGGTTAATGGTACAAATACCAAATAGCGTATAAAGCTTTGCATTTTTTTTATAAAATGCGACATTTAGTGGAATGCCTCTAGAAAGCAGCTCTTTTTCGTGGTACAAAAATCAGTCAAATATGATATCACTTCCTCCTTGAGTTATCAAAATATTTTTATAGTAAATCTTCTTCCGCATTTGTATAGCTTTCTAATGATAGGTTTAATTTGTGACCTGGTAAAACATAGATAATTGTAATATCCTTCCGCTTCTAATAATATACATTATACATTTATACAATAAATTTGCTAACCTATACTATTGCTTCCATAAAATATAATAAACTCATATTTACTTGCTCAGCAAAATCTAGCTAAACAGTGGAACACTATAATAATAGCTTTTGTAACCCAAAGTAGTTACTACACTCGCGAGCAATGAAAAAGTTCCAGTGAAATTACTAGTAATAGGAAACTAGCTAGGCTAGCTAAATGACGCCTTCTGCAACATTGAAGTACATTTAATAGTGCATATGGTATTACCAACATAGGATTTTATTTTATTTTTATTTATTAGGGAAGACAAACAGTCATACATTGAAAATCTTATAAATAACATAAGTAAAAAAGAAATATAAATGTACAGCCCACAGCTATTACCAAATAAAACCGATAATATTTTGTTCAAATTTTAATTAAAATGTTTTTAAAAGATGGGGCTATTTGGTGATGGTGTTATGAAAGTAGAACTTTTTCATTGCTCGCAAGTGTAGTAATTATTATGTGCCTAATTATACCGTGAAGATAGTCTTAACATATTATTTTATTTAATTATAAATAAACACCCTGATAAAAATATATTATGAAAAAAACCCCGTGCAAATAAAATGGTGTTATAAATCTAGTATATCTTTAGCCACGGTTTTGTGCTACATTTACTAGATTGCGATATAAGAGGCACTTCATTCATACATTACCATCAATTGGTTACAATACAATGTTACTCATGGGATTATTATTATATTAATTGAAAGCCTCTTTAACTAATTAAACACAATACATATTATGTATGTATGTAAGCCTATTGCCTACTATAGTTACTAAATCATATAGCTTTTATAGTCATAGTTATATTACCTACAATGCGAAATGGGGAAAGAACCTCGCAAGCAAGAATTCAAGAACTATTAGGGAAAATATCTGTTAGGTAATTAACCACGATGACGTCAAAAATTGGCACAGGAAGGTACCAGCATCTTAATACCGATATACAATGTCGGTACTTTTCTAAAGAAAATATCACTTCAAAGTTTTAAAATGACCCTATATTACGATGACAAGCTGTTCACCATCATTACATTACTACCCAGAAATACTCTTAGAACTACGAGATGAGGTAAATGGAATGAGAGTTTGCAAAGAAACAAACAGTGTTCAAATAAATCGTAATCTTAGAACAAAATTGTAAATTAACCCTTATAACTCAAAATGTTACAATATTTCATTGTATTTCGACATAAACTCCATGTCAAAGTTCAAAAGATGGTATATTTCAGCCACTTTCATAGAAGGGCAACATAAATGACGAGCTAAAAATCGTGCTTTTAGTTTATTAAATTACTATTGCATATTCTATATTTCTATTGCTAAATAATGTCATAAATAAAATAATCTCATAAGATAAATTGGCAAGTTGACTTGCACGAATTAACGTGCCAAGTGTCGTTGTTTACCTTCCGTCCCGGTTCCGATATATTCTCAAATCTTATTCAATATTAAATGAAGAGTAAGTTGTGATAATTTACGTAATTTACGCAAACCGAGATGATTTTAGACCATGACGCCATCGTCATGGTCACCACTAGAAGCATTGTATGAAAAATACGCAAACGTTGCTTTTGCTTATTATATCGCTTCGTGTGATTGAAAGAGATTTGAGAATGTATCTATAAGTACATACTTATAGGTATATATAGAGGAACGGGGTTTTGCTATTTACGACCACGAAAAAGTCTTCCTTTTCTAATTTCTTCCACATATTTTTTGTCATACGATTTTAACAGTTTCCTATAATGTAAACATTTACTATAATGCTACCACCCCACTTAGCAATTCGTCTTTGCCAAAACTGCCATGTGTGGACAGTATATTCGCCGAAATTAATGCCGATTTTGCCTTCATTTTTGGTATTTGGCAAATACAGCAAACATCCAATCATAAATGCGAATATATAGTGAACGTAAACTGTTAACATACCACCATTAGCTGGGTGCTAGTTCTATTCCTGCTTGCTCTTGGCCGGCTCCAACTCTTCAGGGTTCTCGTCCATGCTGGCCGCATTGTCTGTGCGAGACTTGTCCACGGGGTACAACCTGGTAAATGGACAAATTGTTTAAGTTATTTTATGAGTTATAGAAATATAGTGTGTAATTTGCACTGAGTGAAAAATACTCAACACAGGCTACTCAAAATTTATGACTACAGACATGATACTATAATTAAATAAAAGGAAGGGAATTTCTTATTTAAACATTTAAATTAATTTATTACGCAGGCTTTCCAAAATGTATAACTACAAACTTATGATGATACTTGTCCTAAAAGCAAAACCTGTAATCGCATCCACAAGATAGGACAAGTATGAATGTGTTATGTGCGGGAATGAATTTAAGTAATTACGTCACCACTCACCATCTCTGATACAAATAGACCAGGAACACCAGATCGTCGCGGAAGCAAGCGACCCTATGTGCGGTCGGCATCGTAATAGCAAATGCAAATACGTCATCAATGAACGTGTTGAAAGCCTTATACATGAAGGCTCTCCACGGTAACGCGGCCACGGAACGCAGGCGGTAGTTCACGAAGAGTTGAGGCAACATGAAGAGGAAGCCGAAAGCGTAGACGCCGTTGACGGTCGAGTGTAGGGCCCAGGAGTACCAACTGTCAGGGAAGAGTGGTTTTGGTTTAAGTGTGAAATGTGATAAAAAGGATTTACACACTGTAATTAAATATTTCACTTTAAAAATTTGTCTGATTTATGTGGTGTTCAATAAAGCAATATTCTATTCTAAAAATTTAGTACATAAACTAGATACACGTTAAACGAATACATCTGTTTAAACCCCAATTAAACTGCTTTTTACTTTTTTGTGGATAAAAAATAATAGCTAAGATAAGAACCCTCTCGATCAATTAACCACAAAATAATAACAAATCGACTTTAACCACAAAATAATTAACTAAATACCGCAAAATAATAACAAGGCCATCCGAGGCCACAAATATACAGACATACATTTTACTCCAGTTTTATTGCACCAATCGTCCATCCACCATACACTCATTGGTTAACACCAAACTTCACAAACCTCTTATGCGGCTCATAGATCAGCGAGTAAACCGCTCCAGCTACACACAGGGGGTACAGTAGCATGGACAGGTATCTCATCGCCTCGGCGTCTGCTTTAGCTGTCTGCGCCTCGCCCGCGTCCGACTGTACCTCTCGGTAGACATGTGGGCGCCAGCCCGTGAACGAGATGCGAAGGTGGAGGACTTTGGTCACTTTCCAGAGCTGGAAGAGAGGGATAGATTGATAAGTAATTCTTTATTGCACACAAACACAGAATTTAAAAAATAAATCCACAACATAGGGAACACAAAAGACTCAAACATAAAAGTCTTTGTGGAAGGTTAAGACAAATGACGTGTCAATCATGCTTTTGAATCAAACAATGTTTATCGATGTTTAGTGTGGTCGAATTTCTTTTGAATCTGTTAAATATTGTGTCCTTTGGGCTATTAGCTTGGCCGCGGGTTCGAATCTCGCCCAGCGCAAACATTTGTGTGATAAGCATTTGTGTTATTAGCCTCGTGTCTGGTAGTCGTTTATCTATGGAATATGTATTTGTGTAGATATATCAGCTGTCTGACACCCGTATCACAGATTCTGCCAAGTTTGGTGTCGGATGGCCGTGTGTGAGATGACGCCACATATTTATTATTTATTTATTACCGCCCTCGCTCCGCTCACACAGCTCCACCCCCACAGTACCTCAATAGCAGCGCTAACAGCAGCGGGCAGCAGCAGCAGCGCGCTGCTCCGCTCGTCCAGCAGGAACAGCAGCACGACGAGCTGCGAGCCGCCGCGCCACAGCACCGAGCGCGCCGACAGCCCCGCCAGCGAGCGCGCCCGCCGCCAGAAGGATACGTCGAGCCAACGAGCTTAGCTAGGGTCCTTGCTACGTTCATACGCAAAACCCCGCTACATTCTATCTAATATCGTGTCTTAGTCGGGACTTAGTCAATACCTATTTTATCTGTCGAATATCGTGTCTCCTGAGCTATTAGAGCCCTCGCTACGTTCAGACGGCTTCGTCCCTTACAACAGTAAGATTTGTCAAATATCGTGTCCCTCGGTCTATTAGCGCCCTCGCTATATTGAGACTGTTTTATCACTTGGGTAATTAATAACATACCTTGGGCTATTAGCGCTACTGCTATATTGAGACTGCTATATCCCTTGAATAACAATGTCCCGGGGCTATTACCGCCCGCGCTCCATCCACACATCCACCCCTACAGTACCTCAATAGCAGCGCTAACAGCAGCGGGCAGCAGCAGCAGCGCGCTGCTCCGCTCGTCCAGCAGGAACAGCAGCACGACGAGCTGCGAGCCGCCGCGCCACAGCACCGAGCGCGCCGACAGCCCCGCCAGCGAGCGCGCGCGACGCCAGAATGAGACGTCGTTCTTGAATGCTAGGAAGTCGAACAGCAGCTGTGGAAAAGATAAATTATAGATAAATTTTATTCATAGAAAAGTAATAGGATGTTTAGCTATTCAAATGTTTTGTCCCTCTCTGTCAAAGATCAATGTGTTTTTATAAGATCCTTATAAAGATATGAGTACAATGAATAACTGAAACATGATTTTTGAATGCGCTGGGAAATAGAATAGGAGGAGCTGTGGGGAGGAGTGTATAAGAGGGTGAAGATCGAAACCTAGGAACTTAAGTACTTCTCTAATGAGAAGGTTGAAACACACTGTGTGCTACGGTGTTGACTAACGATAATGCATGAAGATTTTGAGTTATGTTATGTATGATAAACATGAATAATTTTTAATATACAAATCAACAATACTTACATGAATACTAGCAATTAACACCGTAGCCGACAACAAATACAGATTTGTATCAGCAAAGATTCCTTTCACATCATCAACATCTTTCTCACTGAAGCCAATGGTCTTCAGATGCTCCAACGCCAACTGCACATGCAGAGCTAACCGTAGAGACCCATACGATGTGGGGCCTATGGTTATTGTCATGTTCACTGTCTTTGTTGTGCTATTCAGTAACTGCAGATGCGACATTCGTGATCTCAGGATGTTGTGAGTGATTATTGGCAGGAATTTCCCGTAGCGGATCCTGAAATAAGGAATGATTGGTTAGGAGAAGATTAGGCTTTAAATATTCAGAAATTAAACCCTCTAGTGGTTGTTGGATGGTTGGCAGTCAAGAAGTTTACAAAGTAATATTATAAAGTAGGAACAATCATATGGACTTAATAATGGTAAAAGAATTTTCTACCAGCCAACTTGCAGGAGGTACAAGGAGCAGATTGTAAGGGAATTAGGTAAATATTTTGTTATATTTGTTATTTTCAGGACATGGTTTTTATAAAAGAAAATTATGGAAAATAACATACCTCATGTAAGGATACAGTTCTCCAGGGATCCTTTTAGCGGGTAGTTTCAGCTTGTCAGTGAGAATGGCTAGCGGCACCGATGTACTTATGTGAGCATAAGGCTGGACATTCTGCTCCTTTTCAGGCTTTGGGGTTTCATCCTGTAATTATTTTTAAGATAAATTGAATTAGGTGCCTTTGGCTATAAATTGTAATTTTTAAAATAGTTATTACATACAAAACTATCAAGCCTTATAGTCATATCACAATAATCATAATATCTGCTAAACTAATGGCAGATATTGCACTGAAAAAAAATGAGGAAGTATATTTATTGCATTTCGTAGATGGATATTTATTAATTATATAAAATATACCTACATGATACAAGCCAACCACAATTTATTCTAGGGCTTAATAGATAACATTACTTGTTGCTGCAGCAGGTTGAAGGTGGCTGCGCGGGGTGGGACAAACATGACAAGTGGCGTAGTGAGCACAGCCTCGCTCTCCCGCAGCTCGTAGAACTCCCGGTACAGGAGCTCCTCGTCCAGCAGCATGGCGTGCAGGAACAGCGTGCCGTTGTTGCGAGTCTTCGCCGGCACGCGCAGCTTTATGTCACTGTTGAGGTTTAAAAATTTTGTGACTTAATGTGGCTTTTGTTATGATGAAAATATTCATAAAAATTGGAGGTGTCCTAAAATTTCTTCTGTAGAAGAAGACGCAGTTAAAGATGGAAACCATTTGCATAGAATGTAGTAATTCAACGTGTAGCTAGCTCTAGTCAAGCAGAACGTAACGGAAAATAAACAGTACTTACAAAGACGCTTCTTTTTCGTAGTCGAAGTTCAATGCTGTATGAATTTTATTAATCTTGTCTGACGACGTATCCATGTAGGGGTCCGCTCGTACGGAAGTGTACAAAACTAAGTGCTGCTTCGGTTTTGATGATAAATACGAAGGGAAACACTTTTCGCCACGACTACATTCCGGGGGTATGAAAATTTCAGCTAAAGTCCATATTGTATTCACTACATATCCGGCAAATATTAAAGTTAGTATCAAACTAAACGAAATGTATTTCATTATTACTATTTCTAAGTTAATTTAACTACGTAAGTATTATTTTCAAATGCAAATAACAATAATTTGCCGACAATGACTGAATGACTGAGTGACTATTGACGTATTGATACGTCAACGTCAAAATGTACTGTCATTCTGTCATCCATGAAATTAAATTTCTAGCCTGTAACCTCCACATGACGTGAAGACTATATGTATCACAGAATAATTTAATATATTTTTTGTTTGTTTGTATTTAATTAAACTTTAAATAACTATTATAAATTATATGTAAAATTTTATTTGAAAATATTGAATAATGTTTAGAAAGCAATAACGATATCTCAAAATTTATTTACTTTATATTTATGTTGTGACGTGAACGCAAAATAAAACGGCAACACCAATCAAAACAGCTCATGGATGAAGGATGGAGCGATATTAGCGATATCAAAAAGTGTAAAAACATTTCCTAGCCTTCTAGGACATAAAAGTGATTATTTGAGGAAACTGGGAAGCGAGTGGGGTAAGTTTTCATGGTTTCGTAACTTTTGTAAGCTTTGCAGAGGCTGTTAGAGGAACTGCGAAGGTGTATGTGGCAGTGCCAGTGTTTTGACAGTTGCCCCTGATAACACGATATTGATTGAATTCTCACAATTTGTTTATATTTTCAGGGACCCACTGTTCACGCGAGCCAGAATTCACAGAAAAAGGGAACCATCAATGTAAAAAAATGATAAAAACTAACAGGATCCACCCGAATGTTTGCAGTCATGGATGCTAAAGTTCCAAGAGCGGAAACTGCGCTGGACGGACACAATAACAATGGCAATATCAATTACGCGGCGGGTGACCCTTCGTTCCACTATGCTGAAAAAAACAAGTCATATCATGATATGGGATCAAACACAGTGCCGAAAGTGGAGGTCCCGCCGTCGCGGCCGTGCGCCGTGGTAGGGCCGGACCGCGCGGCGCCGCGGCCGGGGGAGCCCTGCGGCCGCGCGCGCCCCGGGCCCTGGCCGCACCCGCGCCCGCTCGACTACCCCGCCAAGCTACCCGACTACCAGCAGCTCAACAGAAACATATCACCCCGACAAACATTCCAAGAAAACATGCAGAGAATCATGGTGCCTCCCCGCTCCCTTGCATCCTCTGAAGATGCTATATATACTAGTGACAAAAATGTACAAACGTCCAAAAATATTCCAAAGTTAAGTTTGCCTTCAGAGGCGAAGTACTGTGATGTGCCTTATACTATTAGCCCATTGACTAATGAACAGAAAAGTGCTAGGACCTCTGTGCCTAATGTGAATCCTAATATGATGAGAGGTGGTTGGCCACCTGGTGGGGCAGCCATCCGAGGTGCCCCACCCTATGCAGCCCC
Source organism: Plutella xylostella (assembly GCF_932276165.1). Taxonomy (NCBI): domain Eukaryota; kingdom Metazoa; phylum Arthropoda; class Insecta; order Lepidoptera; family Plutellidae; genus Plutella; species Plutella xylostella. The sequence continues at coordinate 11,674,740 of NC_063985.1, forward strand.
TGAGATGTACCAGTACCCCGAGTACTCCAACTGCATGCCTCCCCGAGCCCTGCAAGCCGCCCGACCAGCTCAGCCAGGACATGAAGAACAAGCACATGTGTACACTGACCCCTACAGAGGTGGAAACATTCGGTATGAGCCATACCCTTCTGTTAAAGATAGAGCACCAAGGTATGAGTATATTAACTATCCAACTTACTCACCTCATCATTACCCACCTAAATATCAGGTTCCAAAAATGGCAGGCAGTCCCGCAATCCCTCCTGCTTATCCTGGCTACCACCATGTAGCCCACAAGTATGTTAGGGAACCTCATGGATACCAAAGATCTCCAAATCCCCAACCAAATTACAATGTTCCTTATCATAATCAAGGAATGTATCCCAACTATGGGCCACCCCCAGGGAACTGCATGCCCAACAAAATGTATGCATATCCTTCTGATAGCCCATACAATTCAGTACCGGTACCAAAGCCCCCTTATGATAATAGTAAAACATATGTAAAGTATGACAATTTACCATCAAAACAGTACCCTTCCGAAAATATGTATCTTAATGATTTGACGCGATCTAAGATGCCAATGAGTATGCCTAACTATCCTCCTGGGAATATGCATCAGATGCCATCTTATCCTTACTATAGGAAAGATGTTCCCCTAAGAACCTATGATCTTGCACAATTCAAGAATGCTGAAGCAGCCTATAATACTCAAATGTCTAGAATTCAGCCACAGTTTTCTTCTAATGTCATGTCACCAATGGAATCAAAATCAAGCAGTGACATTAATACATTTGCTATTTCACCTGAAGATTGTGGTTATGCTAGCCAATCATCTACTACTAGTATTAGAAGCACTGATTCAGCAATGAACATGTACTATCAATATGGTCACATGAATAGAGGCTCTCCAGTTACACCAAGAAGTGAAGCAGATGCCAAAAGTAGAAATAAGGACAAAAAGGGAATAGATGTACGACAGTTCCTATCAATGTGGAATGAAGGAGAGGAAGAGAACACTGAAAATACTAATAAAGAAGGTATAAAACAAACAAATACAACTGATGCTAAAACAAATTCTGAGCTATATGTGCTAGGTTTAGTTAATGTTCCCAGTGAGGAGCTTGCAAAATATGAACATATACAGAAAGTCTCAAAATTACCTGAAAATATTAAAGGTTACAGTAGCATTGATTTGTTGAATCAGTTTGAAGAGGTAATTGAGTCTTCAAATATAAATAATTATCGCATAAGGACGCCAAATACGAAAGAAGTCCAAATTGCAAATAATACAAACATTACAAAGACTGTGAACATGCAATCGCGGCCCCTATCTCCTTTAGATGTTGAATCTAAAATAAGCCAATCGGTAATTCACAAAGAAGTAGGCTGCAACTTTGAAATAAAACCTTGCAGCCCTAAAATGCTAAATGTGGAGATGGCTGCTCCAGTGCAGACTATAATAGAAGAAAGGATTATAGAAAAAGTCACAAACAAAATAGTTCAACAGGCACCAAATATAGTGCCTACCAGTGAAAACAATAAAGGTAACACTCATGTCATAATACATCAGAATAGACCATTGACCACTAATGAAAATTCAACCATATCAAGTTGCAAAATGGCTAAAACTCAATTTGTAACTGATGCATCAAGATTGCCCGAAAAATCTAACTACAGTCTTCACGACCTCGAAAGTAATTCTGGAGTGTGTTTGGCTTCATTACCACGGCTTGACAATGAAATTGAATTAAGTTTCCCTGAAGTAAATCAACAATTCATTAATGCTAACAAAACTGATTCTGTCATAGCAATGACCAGCAATGACATACCAATAATATGCACACAGGGTGATGAAACCAAAAACAAACATGATAATGAAACCAAAGAACCAGTCAAATCACCATTCTCACCGGGTTTAAAAGAGCAATCTAGACTAAGTAAGTACAGGAAAAGTAAAACAAATAAAGAATTCGAACATTCCTCATATATAAATGCACAGGCATCAAGAACTGATAGTGTTATTATTAAAAACCCAGAAAATTATGAGAAATCTGATAACATCCCAACAAAACCCATGATCCTAACTGAAAAAAGTGAAACAGTAGTGAATTTAGGAGAAGTTATAACTTCACCTATTAACTTAGCATTAACTGTTAACGAAAATGTTAGTACTTCTGAATCAAAATCTAACTGTCAAGAAATACCTGACTGCAGTGAAAACTTTGATCAAAACAGAAGTAGCTGTCTTGAAAATCATTGTGCGATTAATCTTAGTTTGGACTACTCTAATAAAAATTTGATCAATAACTGTGAGGAAAGCGAAAAAATATGTGATTCAAACTCATCAAAAGTGGATCATTCCGAAAACAAGGTGATTGAATTCATTTCTAACAAATCACAAAGTTCATCTGTGTCAAATAATATGACAACAGAAATGAGTGAAAGTGTAAATAACATAAAAAAATATTGCCCGGATAGTAACCAAGTTTTCTCAAACGAATTAACCAATGTCAATTCAGAAAATTCTGAATATGACTTAAATACCACCACAAAAGTCTCATGCCAAGGAAACGACTTCAAAGAATGCAAAAGTAACGATTACGAAAGCGATTCTTTTGAAGACGAAGACAACCTTGATAAGCCACTAGATAAACCAGGTATATTAAGACTTTTAGAAGAACGAGTAAATGATTTACCTGATACATTATTAACACCACTATCTGACTCCACAATAAATGATGCTTCGCAGGATGCTATATTGAGCGACACAGATAATTTTGACGATATTAATGAAGAGTGCATTTTAAATTGTAGGACAGAAGGTAGTGAGGCTGCTTCTTCATTTATTGGTGCTTTTGAAAATAGGTCACCGAGGGACTTGGATCAAACTGAAGACAGATCATGTTTTATTTCCGAATGCAGTCGAAACATCTTACAAAATGGACCTGAATTTACAACTGATGGTTCAGATAAACTAAATATGATTGAACCCAATAAGATAATGGATTGTGGCACTCCAGGAAATCACGATTTTCAAGATGAAACTAAAAGAATGGAGAGTGATGTAGTTGAAAATGGGTCAACTGACATTCCGTCAAGTATAATTGAGGATAAGTTCAAAGTTTCGGACGAGGAAATAAAAAATGAAATAAATGTATTTCTAGATGATCATAGTAATGAATCAAAGGATGGCTTAGAAAATATAGATGATCATGATGTGACCTTTACGCATGCTCCTGATGAAATAATTGACGCATCAGTACTAGCACACGTTACCAATAATACCCTGAAAAGTCAAGAATCAATAACTGATTTCAACTGTGTAGACTCTTTCAGTGAAAGAATGTGTGACAGTAAAATACCAAATAAACCATCTTCGCCAAAATCTTTGAATTTTAATAGTAATGACGATCATAGCATTACTGTAAATAAACCAATTTGTATCCCGAAAGCATGTAACTGGTGTAATAAAAGGTTACTGTCATTGGTATTGCAAAATCTCATCCTTTACCCCGAAGGTTTTTGTAGCATCAAAAGTAATTTGCAATGTACAAATGGCAATGGTTTAAAAACTTTTGATTCAGATATTGAAAAATTTGCTAACCAAATTTTACCTGAAGAATCTTATCAAAGAGATAAAATAATTGTACTTACACCAGGAACTGATACTTGCAGTGAAAATGTTATAAATGAAACACCAGAAACTGATACTTACACTGAAAATTTTATAAATGAAACACCAGGAACTGAAACTTGCAATGAAAATGTTATAAATGAAACACCAGTAACTGAAACTTGCCATGAAAATGTTATAAATGAATTTCCCGCAACTGAAGGTTGTAATGAAAATGTTATAATTGAAAATATATCGACCAAAGTTGCCGATAGCGAAGAAGAAAAGGAAAAAAACTGTAGTGCAGATTATAATGGTGACTCCACAATAAATGAACCTGAATTTTCACTTCATCATGAAAATACGTGCGATAATATTGATGAAATAGGTGACAAAGGTACGGAACGTAATGAAAATAGTAATATGCCGATTGATAACACATGCGATAATGATATAAATTTACTAAACAATGAGTGTGAAACAAGCCTTTCTAGTAATCCTGCAGAAAGACCTGACGTGCAAAATGATACAAAAGATGATACTCATAATAAATCCAATAAAAGTGCTAGAGAACAAAACGGCTCAAATTTTCCTCTTGCTTGCCGCCGGACACTTAAAAGATCTTTGTCAGAATCAGCTTTAAACACAAACTCATATGATGAATTCAGAAAACAGACAGATTCAAATTGCGGAAACAGAATTTCTCTATGGCCAAATAAACGGAAGCGGACAAACGATACTTCTGATGATGAATCAAACTCTTCAAGTAATGAAAACAACACAACTATAAATCGACGAAAATCTATGTCGTCGGCATATCATGAAGGTAACATTTCTTTTTGTATACTCATCGACAACGATTGTATCTTAACAGAAGATCAATATAGTGAAGGAACAGTTTGTTTTGCTAATATACAAGAAGAGGATTACGATACTGTAGTAAGTAATCAATTTGAGCCTGAAGATTTGGAATGCCAGTCTGTTGATCCTGTGGCCCAACAAGATGTAGTTGGTGAGTTTTCTGAACCATTCGAAATGATAGACAAGGTAATAGATGAAAATTGGGTTGAAGATGTTGCTTGTGTTGAAACCGTGGTGACTGACGATGCAGTGGAAGATGACGACGATGAAGTATTCATGGACAGATCTTCGAGATCTTCGCCGGGCGACGACATGTTTGATCATACTGATAAAATTAAGACCATATACGGAGATGAAATGTGTAGTGGTGATATTGATCTTATAAAAACTTTATACGCCACCCCACAAATGAATATGAACAAAACACTCCAAGGTAATGAATCTCTCGCTGAAAGTCCGAACCAACATGAGGATGATGAATTAGAAAGACTGCTTTCTGGTCCTGGTGACAACAAAGATGATAATGAATCGCAATACGTCGAATCTGAAGATTATGTTAATGACCATGAAGAACAGGTCGTTTCAACAGAACATAATGATGTCGCAGTTGTTGATAACAATGATGATGTCAATGAAAATGAACCTAGTGAAGTTTCTACAAAACAATTATCGTCGAATGATGCAGTACATTCCTGTGAAAATGGGCTCAGTGAACCTTTCTCAAGAGCTCTGGTGAAAAATGACCCTAAATATAAGCGATCTAGTGCTTCGCCCGAAGTATCTTCTACGACAGAAGAGAAAAAGAGTGGAATACTATTGAAAATTACAAACTATAACGGATCGCGCATGTCACATCTAAATAACATTGATTTAGATTCAAGCAAAAGAATACGATGTAAATTTACGGAGAACAGTGATTATTCTGTTTGCAACAAAGACAGCACGGCACGCCCATTAATTACAAAAGCTGCGCAAAAATATATACCACCGATAAAAGAAACAATAAGAGACCTAAAAGTTAAATTATTTTTACCCCAACCTAATTTAATGAAACTTAAACAATTGAAGCTGTGCAAGGAGGAACCTAAGGTCGCCGTGCAAAGGCATTTGAAAAATGGACGACCAAACTTCAACAGAAGTCAATCTGAAATTGTGAAAAAGCCCAAGCCGAAGTTCGAGGATGTGCTGATGAGTATCGATGAAATACAAATTAAACAGCACAAAGAGAAAAGTAAAAAGAGAAATTCTATCCCTAAGGTGATAATAAAAAAAACGGAGAATGGTTCCCATTACGCGAGCTCGTCGGCACAGGCCTACACCCCCGACCTCACCGGGAGGAAGTGGCAGCCCTGGGTGTTCCTGGACAAAAATACATTTATCGACAAAATGGCTCTGAAAGGGAAGAAAACGGCAATTTTCTGTCGCAGAAAAAATACCTACGTATTGAGTGAAAGTTTTCACAAATACAAAGCAGTGGGTAGCGCAAACTTCGTGATATCGCGACCGAAGCCAGGTGACTCTCCCGCGCCTTTGAAGTATACCATAAAGTTAAAGCAAAGCTACTGAGTAGGCTTAACCATGCAGTTCCCTGGGATGTAGCTTTGAAAGTTATTTATTTATTTATCCACAATAAATATTTTAACCACTTTACCGTGTGCATTCTTCACGCATCATTCCGTGAGAGTGCCGTTAGCGGTTACCTTTCCAAAGTTAGCTAGTTTAATTTTAAATATTATGTGTATCTATACAAAGCCAAAATCGTTGATGTGATATGATATGAAAGACACAAATTATTTACCATAATGTTCAAAAATATTAATTCGATCTGAAGTTATTATTTTGTTGTTATTTGCAAAGTTTATTAGTAAGTAATGATTTGATAATCATTCCATTTTTACGTAAAAAATATATGCTTGGGTGTACGTGCAGGGTGGGTTTATATCAGTGGCTGACCCTTAGGCACGTCATCAACACCAATACCTTCGGGTCGGCCACTGTCCAATTTCAACCCTGTACCTTATACCTTTGTGTATTAAAATAAGTGTTGCACCAACGCACGTTTTAGCCATAATGAGTATTATTGTATTTATTTCTTAGCTGTCGGAAAATAATTGATATTGTTAAGTTATATTGTAATTATTCTAGATGAAGTAGAATCAAACATTGCTCAAGATGAATGTCTTTTTAAACAATAATTTTTTTTTATCATGCCCTTAATTGAGGACAAATTATATATAATTTATGTACATATTTGGGAAAAACATGTATTCGTGTGAATTTTTGATGTGTATATTGTAATGAATGTAACGTTGTTGTCTAATTTTATAGAGGAGGTGAAATGGTATAATACATACATTTCTGCAGAAACATTGGTAAACACACATGTAAAGAATGAGCTTAATCGCGATGAGTGCTTTCTCTAATATACCGTCGTAGTACAAATAGCTGCAGACCAATACAAGCTACAAACATTTTTAAAGCTTATATGTATATTAGCTTTATATATTACAGATAAAAATCATACAGCCCAAAGGGCCACAATCATCCTATAAAATCGTTCCCTTCTGAAGGAGCTTTTAAATTGGAACACCTAATATTTTAATTTATAGATGCTCCTTCTTGTTAATCTAACTTTAGCCGTAACATGTAAGTTCCTACATATTGTACCGAAATAAACTGGTGTTTTCAAGAAATAACATAATTATATCATACTCTAATTCGGAACCAAAACGGAAAAATATACGAAAATATTTTTTTAAATGTGTAGCAAGAATAACTACTAATATAAATAAGCTTACGGTTCAAAGTACCTCCCTACCTACTGAAGCATAATGTGTACCTTTGCATGATCGATAAATTTTATATACGACGTAGGTAATTTTATGTATGTTAGTGGTGTGTCGCAAGAGTAACATAAAAATTGGGTGCAATAAAAGTATAACCGTGAAATGACTAGAGTGATATCGAAGATTAACAAAAATGCGATGTTGGTTTGGCGATGCCACGTGACGTGATAACTTAAAATGTACCTACCATTAATGTGCCTATATGTATTTAATTTGCAAAATATACCTGACTTACGATGTTGCAACTTTTTGTATTGTTAGTAGTTTGTTAAAGAATTTGCAATTTGTTCAGAATGTGCTTTGTCTGCACATGAGTGCCTTTACACCGAGCTCTTGTTAAATATATATCAGATTTTAAAAGAATTGAATTTTTGAGAAATATCTACTGATCTCATAATAGGGCACACGCCATTTATATGTATATTGTAAAATGCCTCATTGTGCCTATAATCCATGAAAATACACTATTTTTGTGTCATGTACAGGGTGTTTAAAATCATACCAAATTAATGTGCTTTTATTTAATCCTGCAATATATTATAATTTTTGCCTTCTAAGCTATAGAAAAGTAATTTGTAAATAGTAGTTGGAACCTACCTAATGTGTGGTAAATTATATGTTAATTTTTTAACTTGTACCTATCTTTAATTAACTTAATTTTAACAGTGTAAAATTAATTATTTTATTGAGTTAAGTTAAAATACTTCGTTATGAAAGAAGTTCGTGTTTTAAATCGTAATAATAATCATGTAGATTAACTGGATCAGTTTGGAGACAACAGGGCTGAAGGCCTAGCACGGGGCGCGAAACGCGCCCACATTCACCGCATTCACGAAAGACGCGCGCGTCTCGCGCCCCGTGCTAGGCTAGCAGGATAATATACTCTGCTTTGTCTGATATACCTACCTATTTTAAATTACCACCAGACAACATATCCATAATACTATTTGTAAATAAGAATTATATTCGCCTGCGGGCTTATATTTTGAGGCTGATATATAAGATATATTACTGAATATTCTGTATATCGCAGAAATTATCACTTATATACACATAACTAAATACGTCCCCTACGACGAAAGGTTTTTATGTTTTAAAATTTTATTTATATCTATTTTTGTTTACTATTAAGTATGTTTGTTATGCACTGTTGAGTGGTCTACATAAATTTTAAAGCACTTTGTTGGTCGTTGTTTGAATTACCTTTATTATATTAATTAGAGAATATTATGTGGTTGGATAAGTTTATTAAGGGTAAAGGATTTATGGTAATTGTTAATAATATATATGTTTCTCTTATTGTTTAAATGCCAGTAACGCACGTGATAGTGTTCGTGATAGATATAATACCAAAACATAATGTCAGGCGTCCCGGGTATATACTTACCTAATTATATATTGTAATAAATTACATTATATACTCCGAGCGGCGTACGCCATAAATGTGTGAAATTTTCATTTGTTTTTGGATTTCCTTTCGCGTGATTCCTAACAGATATTTTCAGAAGTTGACCAAATAAATGTGTTCTTGATAAGACAAAACTATCTTTAATTTCATGTTCGTTTTGTTACATAGTAACACGTTATTGTAATACGAATGGCTTTTGTTCATACCTCCAGGGTATTATTTGATATTTATTGGATTGTAGTGTCCATATTACCTAAGTACCTAAAAATTTCATAAGTCGTGAAACTGAAGTAGGCATATACAACATAAGTAGCTATAGTGCCACAAACTTATCTGTTCCGGTGAGAGCGAACTAAATTGGTCCATACCTCATTACTTAATAAATGAATTTCATATTGACATAGATTATATGGACCAAAAAGGGACCAATTTAGTTCGCTCTCACCGGAACAGATAAGTTTGTGGCACTATATACATTTTTGTACCTTGTCAATCTGAAACCGCCTATCAATTCATAGAAACATTGACGGTTCCTCAGTTTGACAAGGTACGGCAGTGTATAGCTACTTATGGAGCTGACCGTACTTAGTACAGAATCATGAGTACTGTGGTACCATGGACCTACCTTTCGGATTACAGTTACAGTAGGAATGGAACAACGCGTCCTATTTTTCAAAACTGTCTGAAACTTACTTCTGTGACGGTCCATCCGCTTGTCACCTTGTCAGGGCGGTGGGTCAAAAGCTGTTGGCTTGGGAAGCTTCAGAGCGTTCCTGTGACAACCCCGACTCATCTCGTTGGTCGTTGCATTAAACTTTCCGATTGCATGATGATAGTACGTTCGTTAGTTTTTTGTAAAGCTAGAGAGAACCCTTCAGTTATCTTAACTCAACTTTATTCAACATTACCTACGATAAAAAATATCTTAATAAAAAAGGACCTACCTATTTGTAGTTATTGTAGGTACCTACGCGACGTAATGTTAAATCTAAAAGAAATAACAGAAGCAGAGCTATCAAGCTCAATCAATGTAAATAAAATCTATTACATGAATAAATTAGCATAAATATGTTTGTCAATTCCTGATTCGTTTACACAGGTGCTTGTCAAGTAGGTAAAGGACAAACTGCTGAAGACTTCAGCACCTACAGTTAAGGATGATTCGCATACTGTTAAGTGCGAAGTGCGAGTGAATAGAAGAGTAACCTCTGGACATACATTGCTGGGCTTGTTGCGTAAGCATAATTACCTACTTTTTAACCTATCCTATCCATCATACATACCCCGCAATGTACCTAGGTACGTACCTAAGGTAAAACTGCACTAAACAGTACCTATGTGGGGTTCGGCTTTTAGTTCCATCTCAAGTTGGTTTAATTACGTAGGTACCCATTGTACCTACGCTCTCGTCTCATGTTTGGCGTAGGAATCAAAAACACCTACTTACTTATAATAGTCAGACCTACCGCAACCACAATGAAAGTACCTACCTAACTACTGTAGGAAAGTTTTGTGATCGGAAACCAGGACATGGCCACCGCTCGATAAGCTTCCCCTGTTCAGTGATTGGATTGACATGACATCAAGTAGGTAGTAAACAGTATGTTTGTACTGTTACTGTACGATGCATGTTGAGGCTTGTAGCCAATCACATCGAAGCTTATAGCGCGGTGACCATGCAATGTGGCGGCGTTTTAAGCGAAGCGTCCACGTAGGGCATCGTACGCAACGGACGCATCGCATTCAGCATTATTTGTATTGAAATTCACACAAGTGCGTCCATATCATCGGCATTGCCGACACCGTTTCTAAATACATTTATGAAAATCTGTTTGGTCCGATACATACAATACCGATAGGTGGGACCCATACCTTTATACATCATCATCATCATAAGGCTAAACATGATGTTTTTGTTCAACTAAAAAAAACAATACTTACAAACTAGCTAGCTAAGTAGCTGCATCTCCTGTGCATTGATTTGTCGTATAGGGCACGAAGCACATAACTGACGCTATATTCTCAGGCTTAGCAATATCGATTAACTGGGTAATTTATATTTAAATGAATAAAAAACACATTTCACTTAAAAGTTTTTATATTGAAAATTCGGTATGTGAGCGCTAACAGATACACGAAAACTTAATATCTAAAGTAATACTGAGTAAGGCAAGTTCACACTGGAATATTAACTTTGACGGCTTCTTGTCTGATGGCGCTGATGAGCTCCTGGTTGATCAGGAATATGAAGCGGAGACCCGCGATCTGGTGACAAAAAACATTATTAAATTATGAATAATACTACCCAAACTTCCCAAACTAAGAATTATGAATATTATCAGGATACCTACATACCTACCTGGCTACCTATAAGTACATTATTTTAAGGCTAGACTAAAACTTATTAATCTCAAAATATGTCACAAAAATCAAGCTTTCATTGAAGAACTTTTTGAAGTTATGTATTAAATTTAACAAAACGAACGATAAAATCTTACGTATATAAATTAATATCCTTGAAGCAGGTAGGTATTTCACAAGTGATATAAGTGAATTACATTTTAAAATTATAGGAACTCGTATTAATCTATGGATTTCAATAAATACCAACGAAATTAACGATACTGTTAATTTCGTTGGTATCGTTATCTTTAAATCTTTTAGTTTTAGGTAATAAAACGATTAAGGATGATTGATAATGATAACATATTTCATTTCAGAATTTTTACATCTATCGATTTTTTTTTGCATCTCCACCGATTAGTTAGTAAACAGGGAAATTTTAAGCCACCGCCACACGCTCACTGTACTTAATCGTATAACTTGCAGCGTTGAATAGTTATGAATTCTGAGCCACTTTAGAAACATTATTACCAATTCGAGTAGCAATAGCAACGCGTAAAAATCCGACAAAAAGATCCTTTCAGTCAAAAACACTGTCGATCCATTCAGTCAAAACACTGTTGATCCTTTCAGTCAAAAACACTGACACACCCAGCCCTTCGCCGCATCGACACAAACTCGCCTCGGCGCACTAGCGTCATAACCCGGAACATTAGCTAAACACAAAATTACATATTCTAAAACATTCTAAACACTCGCGCGATTTGCATATCTGTATACCTAAATATATCGGACTGTCCGATACCTATTTAACTACAGGCTCTGCCTAGCTTGGGATCCGATGTCCGTGTGAGAAATGTCCCCACATCCTGCTATAATATTAAAAGTTTGTGAGTGTGAACCGATTTAAATGAAATTTGGTCTGGCGTTAGCTGACACCCTAGATTAACACATAGTCTACTTTTTATCGCGGAATTTCCACGCGAAAACTTTTTAAGGCGAAGCTTGCGCTAACTGCTAGTATTATTACAATGACCATACCTCGATGACGCTGTTGTGGTTGAGCTTGACCTTATTCCCCTGCAGCACGGGCCGGCCGTTGATGAAGATGGGCCGCTTCCCCTCCGAGGATATGAAGAAGTCGCCGCTGTTGCGCAGCCGGATGGTGGCCTGCCGCCGGGACACCTTCGCCGACGGCCCCTCGAGGCTCAGGTCCACGTCGATCGAGTGGTCGCGGGTGCTGCGGCCCACTGCTATCTGGAAATGCCCTTGTTTTCGTCACTCTGGTAGATATTATGGAGATATAGCGTGGCAGGGCGCTTAAGTGTGAGGCCTCATTGGTTTGGGTTGCGTTGCTTCGGCCCAAACGGAAGATCGTCCAAACGTCCGAAAATTTATGGCAGTGACGCAACGCACCAATAGGGCCTAACCCTAAAGATTGGCCTACAGCCTACAGGGCCCAGGGTGCTGATGCCAGTATTGATCAGCTCGGAACAGTTTAGTCGTTGATGGTATCTAGGATACGTTTGTGTGGCCGTGTACGGGGAAATTATGATTTATTCGAGCTTGTAATTGGAAACACATTAGTCGGCCTTCATCGATTATACACACATAATACATAACAATCACCCCGAGCTACAGGGCGCTATGTGAAGAAAGACAGCTAACTGACGGAAAATAATAGTTACCTATTCAAATCACAGTGGTATGGTAAGTAAATGGATACTTCGTACTATAATTACATTTTGTAGCTACTAAAAGGTGTACTTATTTGTACATTGTACGCAAGTTCCTAGGTCCTAGGTACCTAAATAGTTTTGATACGTAGTGTCTTGGCGGTAGCCTAGTCTTCAAGTTAAGCCTACCTGATGTACTTACCTACCTAGGTAAAAAACAATAGCATCATTTGGTACGTGTTCGATTTCGTTTGAAGCTGATTCGTAATTAGGTACGCAAATTTCATCCCTACTTCGTTAGGTTAGCGTAGACTGTAAACTACTGAAAATTACATAACACATCATTGTTTCCCCAATATCACGAAACTTACGCAATTTTCTTTTTTAAACGTGAAACTCTTTTAAACGCAGCAGCAGCCTGTATATGAAACCGCTGGAATATTTAAACACAGAGGTGAGGACAGGTGACCTCGGGGCCGGGTCGGCGCCACTCATCACCTAACTAAACAATAACGCTTGAAAACAATACCTACACTCATTTCGCCTCTAACGCTCTTAGCTGAAAAGAACTTGAACGCGCATTAGTTACGATACGACACGACGCGTGTTAGGTACGCACAGAGGTGGTGATGACGTCGAGGCAACGTTACCGTGCCTGTTTTGTTACTTTAGGGGAGACGGGCCTAAGCTAGTAGACAGTAGACATAAATACAATCCGCCTGCGACAGCGGCCGCTGAACAGGCTCGTTATTCGACGTTGATAAATCAAAGCACCGCAACTTCAACGGGAGTTTAAAGTGTTTAAATTTCATCTCGAAAAGGAAAATGAGTAAATGGAAGACGTTTCAAAAGTGGGAGTAAAGGCCCATACATCTACAAATTGATCTCAGCGCCACCGCAGACTGTCATTAAATAACGCCTAAAATCACTGAAATCTATTTGCTTATTTCTTCTATTCAAGAGAGTTCTCCCTTGTCACAGACGGTATCCAAAACCTAGATACATAGTGCCATACCTGCCAACTGCCAACATTATTTTGTCTAGGCACTGCAGGCATTGGATGGAACCGCAATATATTTTTACACAAGAGAAAGTTGATGGTTACAACATTGTGATGAATTTACCTTTATAATAATGATTCCAGTACCATAACTACACAATAGAAAATTGTATTAATATGTACCTACATTGTGGACACCAGTGCTACTATAACAACTGTACTAAATATCTATAAGTACCTACAAATACTACGTATATCAATATAAGACAAATATAATAAGTAGATAGCCACTTATTACGATTATTTGCAAAAATGAGTCATTATAATTATATCGATACACCTACACGTACACTGCAACTAAAAAGGGCAAATCAAATCGTAATACACAAAATAGTAGTCTTCTTTTTGTTAGTTTCACAACTATCACATATCATGTTAACCAGAACTTGCGTATGAAATGCAGTGATATCAAAATAGTATGAAAGTAACTACCAGTCATCGGTAGATAGAGTTAGTGAAACTGGCAGTAACTGGTGTAATCAGAAAATCTGGGAGTGTAAAATATACCTTAGAATGTCTGTAAATAAGTCAGAAACTAATACTTAACCGATTTCTAAAACTACATATTTCACTACCATAATGCCACAACATTCATGAGTGCTACAGGCTCATTCCCACGGGAAACGCGTATAATAACTGCAGCCACATAATAATTCCAAAAACTGTGTATCTGCATTATTCGAAATCATTGAGAAATAAGTAGCGATGTAGCAATCAATATTTAGTTCAATACCTACATATAAATATTGAAAAGTACGCGAAATGTTCGTATTAAGCAAACGTAATGTAATATTTTATGCCTGGCGCTGCCTCGTCAGTTAATTCAGAACTAAATTGAAATATCCAAGTCGAACGAATCGTGGTAATTACAGAATGTACTATCAATATCGGAAACTGTTAATTCATGAGTAGCACGCGAGCTGTAATCATTTCATTATCTGTCGTTCGTTAAATAAATTAAGACATCCTTAATGTTCGCTAGTATAGGTAAAGATATAAGGTGAGAAACAGGCAGGCAAGCTGTATTATTTAATAGATTGTTCAAATTTCAATATAAAACCTAGATAGTCAGGTATAAACGCTAGAGTAGGTATTTTTGAAGCTAGAGACTTTATTTTCTAGTGTACTTATTTATAATTTTAACACTGAGTGGATCTCATAATTTTGTGGTATTTTTTTTTATTTGATCGATTTTTAACAAGGACAGGTTTGGGTAATTTAAAGTAATAAGTGTTAAAGAATATCACTTTTCTCGTTGCCAGTACAATTAATATGTACACAACTATACAATCAAGTGATATAACGCACAATGCAATCGCATAAATAAACAGATATAAATTTATTGTTGACAATATAATTGCCTGATACGTTATCAGCCGAGTACTTGTGATAGCTCAGAAATAGACAGGCAGAGAGTCAAACGATATTGGTGTAGTGTGTTCATGTACTTATATGTATTAAGAATTAGGTAACCTGCTTTTGTTTTATGTTATTTTACGAGTAAAAGGTGCGAGCGTCTAAGAAGAACGGCCGAAGGGAGGCCGATATTATGCCAGGGGCCTGTCCATGGCAAGGTTCGGTGCGCAGGTCTCCTAACTAAAGTGCATGTGATGTGAGCCAAGTGTCCACTTGGCTCGTCGGTAGGACAACATGTTATTGTGTATAATCGCGGTCACAGAAAGATGTCTAAGACGGTCGCAGAGCTGTTGGTAGATGGTCAGATGACATCAGCAAGGATGCGGGGAAACTTTTAGAACAGAATTTGAGGACTCTACGCATCACGTCCCCACTGCTGGGGCACGGGTCTCCTTCCAATGAAGGAAGGGTTTTCTGCCTAGTCCACCACGCTGGCCTAGTGCGGGTTGGTGGACCCCAACGCTAGGAACGTTTATTCCAGGTCAATATGAAGAAATACCGTACACGGAACTATGTTTCGGTGACAACGTGAGCCACTCTGGTGTTATTGAATGGGTGTTATTCCGCGCTATCTTGGCATTGCGTTAATTACATTAAATTATCACATTAATTGTCCATGTTATCTGTGCCGGTACACTCCGATCCAATGAATTTGACGTTTTGAATGAAACTTAACTGCTTTCTTTAGCCATGAACAGTGCAACGGTTAGTAATGAGGCTCCTCAACCTCTAGAGCAACTACCTACATTAGTAGGTAATAGGTATATAAAGCCTAAATGGTTGCCAGTGAAAAGTTTACATAGCCGTGTTGCTAGAGAAGGAGCTTATTAGCAGGTGCTATGAGATAAAAACTAATAGGGTAGTAGACTTACGGAACCCTAACAACGATATCCTGATAGTGGTCCTACAGGAATCTATTGTTAGGTCTGTGTATGTATTTACAATACCCATCTGAAATCCCAAATAAATGGTTTTCGACCACACGGTTTTAAACTAAAACGGTAACATAATTTGCTGTCGATTGTACTTATATATGTGTACTGAGCCAAATACACTATGCGAATATATATTGTAATGATAACGACCTGTTTTTCTTCCTTTTTTGCATTTCGCGTGCGTTTTTTTAACGTTACAATGATTTAAATTTTCATGAGAGCACTTGTCGATTGCCTTGTGTCCGAATGTTGTTTTAATCTATTTTATTAATATTAAAGTTCAATAATTATTGACAACCCAGTTATAGGTGGGTTGAAAATGGCCTCAACTACTTCGAGAATCTTACCCACTTACCGGACAACTCTCTCAGCACAAGCTTGTTTGTGTTGGGGTCCACCAACCCGCACTAGGCCAGCGTGGTGGACTTAGCCTAAACCCTTCCTTCATCGGAAGGAGACCCGTGCCCCAGGAGTGGGGACGTGATGGGTCGTGATGATGATGACTTCGAGAAAAGGATGGTGCCACTATTTGGCTCGACTTGGCAGATATACTGTCTGACACCCATGCATGGTTACAGGCTCTGCTGAGCTACTGAGTTTGAGGTCCGGCCAAGAGTCTATGATTCGTAAAAATAACTAACTAAGTATCCAAGTTACACCCTCACTTTCTAGCACCCTCACTTATTATTATGTCCTATCATCGGGGTTTTTATAGTTCATTAAGCTAAGCTGAATTAGAATATGAAATAAATATAAAAACAGTACCTACACACGTTATCAGGACGGTGTGAGGTTAATCAAACTCCTGCGCAATAGTTGATACCGATACAAATTAGTACGAGATTACAAATTTCCAAGGACGACTGATTAATATTATACTTACTTATTTAAAAATAATATCCGTAAACAGCAATTTAAACATATTCATACTTCAAATCACAAAGTGAGGAAGTTTAAAGTCAGTGTTCTAAAAGATAAAATGAATACATAAATCACAATAACAGTTCAAAAGACCACACAAAATAAAAAAAACTACAAGTATTAGCAAAATTATTACAATTATAGAGATCTTATCGGAACTCAGTTCGACAGCAATGATACATACATAATAACTGAATTGGTATTTCGAACGAAATAATAAAGGATACCCAAATTACAACGATTTCCTGCTTTCTGATTAATCAGTAGGTACCTACTCATCCGGCAGTCTGAACCATCATATGTTTGCTACTGAAACTTAATTCTGGTATTAGCAGGTAAGAAGAATTTTTCTTAGTGTGTTGGTTTATCACCGGGGTGAAAGAGCCAGTCAGAATACCGTATGTCGCCTACCACGGTACCTTTCATGCACCCTAGGTTTATAACTGTGGATGGATGGATGTTGCTTTACTATTTCACAGAACTAAAAAACGGTAAGTATGTTTGAAGCTGACACATAGTACAATAATATGTATGTAGTGGATAATATTTGATGAAATAAGAATGCAAGGCGAGGGAAATTAATTATCGCGGTACTACATTTTATTAAGAAATATTTCATTGACTCAAAGACATGTAAATAATTACGATTCGTTCCATAATACAATCATACAACGCTTACTTACTTAGGTACTAGGCAGAATACTAGAAGTTGACTAAAACTAGCTGCCATACCACTATGAAAATGTTCAGGTGTTGTATCTTGGGAAAAGTTTATCACAGCGATCTAGTGCGCGTAACAGGGACTACAATATGATACCTTTGCTTAACACTTTAGATACTTACAGATTATATTTATGTACAATTAACATTAATTCCACCATCTCAAGACTCACATCTCTTTTACAAACTATCTGAAAAGGGGGAGCCACTGTCTACGCGAATGATAATTTCAGACAACATACAAAAGCAAGTAACATTTCCTGCCGTAACCGAGCAGTATTTAGCGATATTGTTATGAAAATATGGCTGATGAATGAAAAACAGAAAACAATGGATGTTTTGTTGTTGAAGTGGCTCGAATGCGTTTGTTAAACATGAAAACATAAGGCTCATTGGAGAGCATGGTATCGCTGTAAGGTTGTAGTTGTAGATACTTTGGACTTGATGAAGATTTTTATCCGTGAATCGTAATACCCTCATTACACCTACTGAGTAGAGTGGCGAGACAGTATTTTCGGCCGATCCTCGACCAATGAACGGCTAGCAATTGACCGAGTGCTCGGCCGAGGATACTGCTCTACTCGGTAGGTGTAACCAGGGTAGAAGTGTTAAGTTTACCATAAAAGTGTTACATTGAGATGTCTTCTAGTGTTAAATAAGATGTATTTGATTTCTTTCTATTTCCTCCCAAGAGACGGTAGGCGTACCTATTAATATTTCATAAAGATCTTATTCACAGGAGTTGCCACTTTCAGTTTATGTTAGCTTTCAGCTTGTGTCTAAATTATTCGCTGCACCATTATCATTTCGATATATGAAAAGCTATTATCAAGAACACTAATGTTACTATAACTGCCCTTTGAACTAAACGGTAAGCACTTGGCAATCAAAAGTGGATTGATCCATCCCTGGCTTCTAACATTCCTACACACAAGGACACTGACATCTAGGCCTATAATTAAGGGACATGGTAGTTACGGTATATTTTATTAAAATGGGGCTAATCGATAGGTATGTGCCCTGTCACATACTGTTGTGTTTAGTGCCCGTTTCGTATAGCGGACAAAAGTTTTTTTTAACATACTAATAATAATTTTACCTTTTAAGATTTTGTTCTCTGTAAGTTTCGAATCTTCTATAAGAATGAACATGCAGTCTTTTATTATAAATAAATCATTATGGGTTTAAAGATGACCAAATATTTGTGCAAACTATGGCATTGGATCTGGCTTTTGAAACAGCAAAAACAATAAAATATAATTCATACGATGATGACGATAATGTCCAAGTATTAATGACAGTCACCACTGATGAGAACTACATCGAAAACATGTGAGAAGCAGAGGAGGAAATATGACGAAGACTAAACTTAAGCTTGGATTAAATAAAATGAACGTGAATAAGATGCACATGTACCATACCTATACAGGATCCGTTCAGTAACTAAATATAATATGTACTTAGTCCTCGTGACACCGTTAAAAAACGTACAATAATTGTCACTCATATGAAACGGGGCGGCTTGGGGTGGTCGCATGATTATTTTTCAGTGCCACGATCGAAGTGTACCGCCAGGCTGCGGCCTTGAGTGACCTACTCCCGTGACACGACACCGATACCGTAATGGACATCGCCACATGGGGAGGCTTTCGATTTTATTGACCGACTTTAAACTAACACTGTCTGTCTAGTAGGTAGTATACCGTATACCTCGCTTCACTATTCAAAACATGCCATTCAGGGAGATTTGTTTCAGGACTTTTTTTGCAGTTGTAGTGAGTGTCTGTTTCATTACTTAGTAGCTTTAGCTGAAGCCAGTTATGAATAGTGTAAAACATAATAATATTATCATTATTACTACTTATACTATTTATAGTCTATTAGGTACAATTTAGCATCTTATTTTGTCTTTTGAAGTGATCTTAACGCATTGGGAAATAAATTTTAACCCGTAACTCAATAATTAGGTAGATGGATACATTAAATGCGTATGTGAAACAGATAAGCGTTTTTGAAGAGGCTTTGAATGTGACGGAACAAGTATGTAGTAGTAGTATAACTTTATTATTGTAAATAAAACACTTAGGCCCTGTTTCACAATGTCTGGTTAGTGGCTACCTGTGAGATAAAATACATGCTGTCACTCTCTGTTATTATTTTTTTGACAGTGACAGCATGTGTTTTATCTTACAGGTAGCCACTAACCAGACATTGTGAAACAGGCCCTTAAAATAACATTTAAGACTTAAAATCCGGTCTTATCGCTAAAAGCGATCTCTTCCAGGCAACCCTACGAGCTGAGAGATACAATTCATGAAGTATGAAGATCCACATCTGTGTATACTGTGAATAAATCAAGATCCACAGGACACAGGATCCTATCTAGACTTTTATCAATATTATTGCAATAAATATGTGCATTGTAGGTATTTTAGTCCAGTCAAGGAATGAGGTGTAGAGTGCGTGAGCAGGAAACTAAGCGATTCCTTCAGAAACTGGTTCAGTGGGCTTAGGTTGTTAATATACCAAAAGTCCTGACTCCTAGGTGATGAGCGGGGGGGGAGGAGGGGGGGATAAAGGTACGAATTTTTGGTTTTTTGCTTATATCTCAAAAACGGTGCATCGGAGACAAATATTATAAACTAGTAAAATAGAGCTCTTAAAATTATCTAAAACTTTTTTATCATATGTTTTTTCTAATTCCTAACCGTTTTCGAGCTATTACCCTCGGAAAAAGTTGAAATTTACAAGAAAAATGTATTCATGTCAAAAAATTCATAAACATTGCATCATATTGTCTTAACCAATTCATAAACGAAAAAAATGAAGAGGAAAGAAGTTGTAGATTTTTTAATTCCCTTTTAGAATATATTACATATGCTGGTCAATGTCTAACCCGCCTAAAGTTAGAGCTACTTTAAACTTGCATTTTGGTAAAGTCACTGACATAGCTCACCGAATTAGTAAGCTTAAGTGTGAGTAAAATAGCTGTAACTTTAGGTGGGTTGAACATTAACCAGCATATATATATATATTCTAAAAGGGAATTAAAAAATCTACAACTTCTTTTCTATTCATTTTTTTCATTTATGAATAGGTTTAGACAATATGATGCAATGTTTATGAATGTTTTGACGTGAATACATTTTTCTTGTAAATTTCAACTTTTTCCGAGGGTAATAGCTCGAAAACGGTTAGGAATTAGAAAAAAACATATGATATAAAAGTTTTAGATAATTTTAAGAGCTACATTTTATTAATTGATAATATTTCTCTCCGATGCACCGTTTTCGAGATATAAGCTAAAAACCAAAAATTCGTACCTTTATCCCCCCCTCCTCCCCCCCGCTCATCACCTAGGAGTCAGGACTTTTGGTATGTTAACAACCTAATCCCCCTGAACAAGTTTCTGAAGGAATCGCTTAGTTACCTGCTCACGCACTCTACACCTCATTTTGAGTCATTTATTGACTGGACTATTTACTATAGATCTAATGATGATTATTGTGGACACATGTCCTCGTCACAATAATTTTCCTACGATAGTAGCCATGGATACGACCATAGACAACATACCACACATACAGGTTATTAATGGATGTGTATTATAAATCAATTTTTAATTACAATGATCCATTTCACTTTACACAATATTTTAAGAGTATGGGTTGGTAAATATTTTATACACATGTTTTTACTGTGTAAGTGAAATAAATAATTGTAATTAAAAATGGTTGGTAAATATTTTGTAAGTAAATGTTTTTGGTGTGTTATTAGAACAGCAAATCATAACCCTCGATTTGGCTTCGCCGTAGTCTGGTAAATAAGTAAGCACCTAATTAATTAAAACCTAATATGTGAGATTAAAAAAGTAAATAGTTTTTCTTTATGATATTATCATTATGCATTTGTGCTAGGTGAAAGGATTAGTCAGTCAGAATAGAGTCAGCCGCTGACTATCTTAGGTGGCGGTTCTGATGGATAAATTATGCCGGTACGAGTACAATCTCAGATACTTACATAGCCACCATCGCTTAATTTTACTATCTGTGGCTATAAATCTCTGGAAAAGTAAGAACCCAGAAATTCCTTTCAAACCACTTTCAAACCCATATTATAGTGGCATCAACTAACGCCATCTGTAGGGTAACTCAGTATTTAAATTCCGGCCTAGACTTGACAGCAGCAGAAACATACGAATTTCGGAGGATCGGTAACACGGCACCGTTACCGACATAGACAAACGTCTCTATAACTCAATTCGCGATCAACACCTTGAAGCGATTTGTGGAAAGTCTATCAAACAACTTTATCTACGTCGACAAAGATGCCGTGTTTGACGGTTCACACACTTCAGCGCCTCACCGCGCGGATTGTAGATTTAACAAACTAAATCATCGCGCGGTGAGGCAGCTGCAGTGTGTGCGGGTAAGCGTTTTTTTTCTATATAAACTGCAATTTTTGCATACAATGATAATCCGCCCACCGCCGCGGTACGCGGTCAAGTGTGTGAATCGCCTTTCCCGGCCAGCATGCTCACCTCTCTCGACCGCATGAGGTAGGTGCTTGTCCAGCTCGGCGCCGGTGCGTCTATGTTACTGACACTAGCTCGCATGCAGCTGCGTCACTCACCTCCCGGGAGCGCATGAGGTAGCGCACGAGCGCGCCGCGCAGCACGGCCAGCGTGTGCTTGTCCAGCTCGGCGCCGGTGCGTCTATGTTACTGACACTAGCTCGCATGCAGCTGCGTCACTCACCTCCCGGGAGCGCATGAGGTAGCGCACGAGCGCGCCGCGCAGCACGGCCAGCGTGTGCTTGTCCAGCTCGGCGCCGGTGCGTCTATGTTACTGACACTAGCTCGCATGCAGCTGCGTCACTCACCTCCCGGGAGCGCATGAGGTAGCGCACGAGCGCGCCGCGCAGCACGGCCAGCGTGTGCTTGTCCAGCTCGGCGCCGGTGCGTCTATGTTACTGACACTAGCTCGCATGCAGCTGCGTCACTCACCTCCCGGGAGCGCATGAGGTACCTAGCGCACGAGCGCGCCGCGCAGCACGGCCAGCGTGTGCTTGTCCAGCTCGGCGCCGGTGCGTCTATGTTACTGACACTAGCTCGCATGCAGCTGCGTCACTCACCTCCCGGGAGCGCATGAGGTAGCGCACGAGCGCGCCGCGCAGCACGGCCAGCGTGTGCTTGTCCAGCTCGGCGCCGGCGCGTCTATGTTACTGACACTAGCTCGCATGCAGCTGCGTCACTCACCTCCCGGGAGCGCATGAGGTAGCGCACGAGCGCGCCGCGCAGCACGGCCAGCGTGTGCTTGTCCAGCTCGGCGCCGGTGCGTCTATGTTACTGACACTAGCTCGCATGCAGCTGCGTCACTCACCTCCCGGGAGCGCATGAGGTAGCGCACGAGCGCGCCGCGCAGCACGGCCAGCGTGTGCTTGTCCAGCTCGGCGCCGGCGCCCGCCACCGACTGCACCAGCACCTGCCAGCGCGACCAGCTGTTCTCTAGCTGGCGGATCTGGTACTTTTCCTCCCTGGGGTGAAAAGGGTTGGAGGTTAACGTTTTTGCTTCAGCTATGCAGGGTGTTGCAAAAGTGGTATGGTAAGCCTAAAGCCGAAAAGGGGTAACTTAGGGGGACACTGAGATATTTTTTGGTTTCATACACTTTTGCATATTAGGCTTGTTTACCTACTATCTCTCGTCTGTTGATCCAAATCATCCAAACGACATTATTACATGTATTTTATGCAGAGGTGCGATTATAGAGGGCTGTTCTATTGCCATTTTCTATAGGACGAAACCTAACGTCATTGCTCCAGCAGGAATTGAATTGGAGACGCGCTCTTTAGTCAGTAAACAGTCTAACCGCCTACATCGTTCATACAGCGTGTCTAGAGGTGGTGTATAGTATAATACAACAAACCTGTCAGCCAACTGCAGCTCTATGTCCATGCCATCCTCCCTCATGTCCTGCAGCTCCGCATCGTTCATTGTCTCCTCAGCATCGGAGAATGTCGTCACTTCATCTGAAAAAAATACATCATTTAAGTTTCTTTCGTTAATGTTCTGAGGTGTCTATCAACAAAGACTGCCTTGGTATAAAGTACAATCATTTTGTCGTAGCTTTAATATAGACTACCAAAGAAATTATGTCTTCAGCCTTCCTTAAATACCATTGACAAAGGAATAAAGAGAGGACATGGCATATCCACGAAAAAAATGCGCCTACCTAAACTTTGGTGTCAATTAAAATGGCGGCTTTTTTCTTGAAAAATGTAAACAAATTGTTTGACAGCTGAAGTACCTTGTGTTTGGATGTCAATCAACATGGCGACCGGTCGCAATGTTGTAATTTTAGGCAAAGACAAAACTACTGTTGTCCTTTTTTACGTAGGATAACACCAATAAGTTAAAAAGAGACGACGATATATTTTTAAGTACCGATTTTTATGCCAGGTCCTCTCTTTATTCCTTTGTCATTGTTATATACAGACTTGAGTGAGACCGTGAAGTAGACACACCTTGACACCCTAACAAATGGAAAAAAAACCAAATAGTATGCTGCCACGCTGCCGAGGATAAAGTTATAATTTATGTGATAAATTAAATTCTTATAAATAAGTTAATCAAGCAGCATAATTGATAAATTTACACAGCTGAAAAAATGCCACACCGATTGGATTTGGTTTCTGCCGATTTATGGCGCAGTTTGCATTTAATCACATGATTCGCTTATGTTTTTATTAACTTGTAATAACTGGCACCTAAGTCAACACATACATAAAAATAGTAGCATTCATGCATGCATGTATTCAAACATATTTAATAGGTAAGTTTTTTTTGTTGTAATTGGTGACAAAAAATGGTGTAGGTATGTATAATGATATTGACTTTGTTCACGAGTGGTGAACAAAGTCATATACACAATAATTATTGTATATTGTTGCCATCACAATCATAACCTATGAGAGCAGCTCCAGCTCAGGAGTCACCCTATTAATATTTCTTATTGTATTACAAATTATAGTTTAATCTGTGTACCTTTGTTCAGCGGCTGCACAGTCTGGTCTGGCAGAAGCTGAGCTGGTACTATTTCAACAGCTGCCAGAGCGCCTGCAGCGTCTTGGCGGAGCGCGTCTGGTAGAACACGTGTACTGTTCTAGCAACACACTTGACACATAACAGAGGGCCTTCAAAAGAGTGCTCCACACCTGTCCCACAGCTCAGGCGTGTCACACGATTACCCTGCACTAGCCATGACTCTATCTTGTTGCATAAATCATGCCTATTACATTACAGCCCTAATTCGTTCATTCAATAGGATTTACATGAAAGTAATCATACCTTTGTTCAGTGGTTGCACAGTCTGGTCGGGCAGCAGCTGGTACTGCTTCAGCAGCTGCCAGTGCGCCTGCAACGTCTTGGCGGAGCGTGACTGGTAGAACACATGCGGGTTCTGCTCCAGTAACTCCTGGAACTTCTCCACGCCCGGGTGGGAGTTCTGGAATGAGGAACGGTGAATTTTAATTGAATGTCTTGTTAATAACAGAATGGTCATCATTCTAGTTCTAAAGATCTATGCTAGAGGATTCTACGACAGCCGAGCGCCACTCACCCGACACTATACCGAAGATATTCCGGACGTCAGTCTAGACGAGATTAGTATAGCTCTCAAACAGCTAAAAAACAACAAAGCTCCGGGAGATGATGGAATAACGACAGAACTTCTGAAAGCCGGCGGTAGACCGATTTTAATAGCACTTCGGAGGCTGTTTAATTCCGTCATACGCGAAGGCACAAGCCCGGAGGCATGGAGCAGAAGTGTAGTGACTTTGTTCTTCAAGAAAGGCAACAAAGCCCTATTGAAGAATTATAGACCCATTGCACTTCTGAGCCATGTGTACAGTCAGGTGCAGAAAAACCTGACCCCCTGCATTTCAAATAGAAATTCAAACTACGCAAAGCCAATTTGTCGGTGTGACGTATGTTGCGGTAGTGCTCGTGTCTATAGACAGACACAGAACTATTTTACTATTCTCCTATTTATATCCATCATTTAGATTTTAGATAATATCCATCATTTACACAAACTAACGAATTCATAGAACAATAATATTATGAAATACAAAATTTAAATTATTTTTGTTTTTCATCTGGGCTCGAACCCGCGGCCCAATTATTCGCAAACCAACCATTTGCCCGCTACGCCACGAAGCTTATTGAACTCGTTTGCAAAATAGTGAATATGTTGCGGTTCATTAGCAAAAGTATAGTCTATGTAGTGAATAGTGATAATTGTTTACAATATGAAATATTATAAGCGCAGAGGGTATTTTGAATTTATTTCTAATTTGAAATTGTAGACTTGAAGAGAATGTTTTGTTGCATTGAGATGGGTTTTGTTAATTCCATCTGATTGATCTGATTTATATTTATACCTATAATATAATCAAAATTATTGATTTGTAACGATGACAAACGAATTTATTAACAAGGTCATCATTATTAATTGAGTTAAGTGCCAGGACAACATTGGGTTCGTATTTTCTCTTTATAATTTTATTGGTTACTTTATATATTATTGGCTTTCATTTATTTTACTTATAGATTATCATAATATACTTTTTACGCTATAGTAATAATGTCACAATTATTATATTCATTAAGGCATGATCAAATTATTGTTTTTAAAGGTTACCGAAGATGGATGTCCTATAATGGGCCCTGAAGAACTGTTATAAAATAGCTAACGCATGACAAGATTTAATTTGAGAATTTTAAGGATGATATTATGGTTGCTGTTTGCATTGCGTGAGAAATATCTTCTACACGATAACAGCACAACTCGCAAAGAAGAAATGGAACATTATAACTATGTTATTATACGTTTAGTAGGTATTTAACAGGTCCCCAGTTTAAAAATGAGTAAAATTTATTTAGTAGTAAGATAATTATTTGTTCATACTGTTAAGATAATTGATTACATATTTATAAGTAACTACTAAGTAATAAAATTGTTGCTTATTTATAATTTAATTGTAGAAAACAACAAGAGATGTAAATTGTGAAATTTAGTAACATGTTGGTTCTCATTGTTGTAATTCTACAATTTTTGAATTTGTTTACTTTTGTTCATAATTATTCTGCATACAGACTAATAATATTTACTTGTTTAGTGAAATAAAGTCCTTTTTCTTATATATTATGTTTTTATTTTATTTCCTGTTCATATTGATAAAGATAGTCTAAAATAACCTATCTATAATGATTAACAAAGTAAAACATAAAAATAAATTTTAAAAGTCACCTCCCAGAGATTTGAACTCTGAACCTCCATATTGAAAGCCGAATACCTTAACGATTACACCACACCGTCAAGTAGTTAAACTGGTGAAAAATGCAATCACTTCGTATCACACTGAGCTGGCTTGCAATAGTTAAAAGTGAACAACACAGGTTTTAACATTCTGGCATGAACTTTATGAAGCTAGTTCCAATATTTGATTTAAGATGGCGCTTAAATTAATAAAAGTCGATATTTAGCGCCATATTTTAACACACATACAGAAGTCTTAGTAACGAAACAAGGTGTATGTAGTTCAAGGTTATTTTACATAGGTGGCGCCTATGTGGGAGGGTTGTAGTTATAGCTATATAGGGGATCAGGATTAATTGCACTTGACTGTACAAGCTGTTTTCGAGAGTTATTACGAATCGTCTCGAGCAAAGACTCGACGACTTCCAGCCACCCGAACAAGCCGGGTTCCGAAAAGGCTATAGTACCATAGATCACATACACACGCTTCGGCAGGTTATACAGAAGACCGAGGAGTATAATCTACCTTTATGTCTAGCGTTTGTGGACTATGAGAAAGCCTTTGATTCTATTGAGCTCTGGGCGATGCTTCAATCCCTTCAGCGGTGCCATATAGACTATCGCTATATCGAGGTGTTGAGATGTATGTACAATGCTGCCACAATGTCAGTTCGATTACACGAACATAGCACAAAACCGATCCAGTTGCAAAGGGGCGTGAGGCAGGGAGATGTTATTTCTCCGAAACTGTTCACCTGTGCACTGGAAGATGTTTTTAAGCTTGTAGAGTGGAAAAGACTGGGCATTAACGTCAATGGCGAATATATCTCGCATCTACGATTTGCTGATGACATAGTTATTATGGCGGAAACGCTGGAGGAGTTAGGCGAAATGCTCACAGACCTCAATGATGCCTCTAAACAAGTTGGGCTGAAAATGAACATGGACAAGACAAAGGTCATGTCGAACGAACATGTTTCATCATCGCCCGTAACTGTAGGAGGTGTCACCATCGAAGTTGTTGATCAGTATCCCTACCTAGGACAAGTGATCCGATTAGGTAAATCCAACTTCGATAAAGAGGTAACTCGTAGAATCCAACTCGGATGGGCAGCGTTCGGGAAATTACGACACATCTTCACTGAAAACATACCTCAGTGTCTGAAAACAAAAGTTTTCAATCAGTGCGTGTTGCCAGTGATGACTTACGGAGCCGAGACGTGGTGCTTCACCAAAGGGCTTATCCACAAGCTCAGAGTTGCTCAGCGTGCTATGGAAAGGGCTATGTTAGGCGTGTCCCTGCGAGATAGGATTCGTAATGAAGAAATCCGCAGGAGAACTAAATTTACCGACATAGCCAAAAGGATTAGCACGCTGAAGTGGCAATGGGCTGGCCACGTAGCCCGCAGAGCCGACGACCGCTGGAGTAGAAAGGTTCTGGAGTGGAGACCCCGTGTCGGCAAACGGCGTGTCGGTCGCCCCCCAACCCGTTGGTCTGATGATCTGCGGAAGGTAGCGGGAAGCCGCTGGATGCAGATGGCGGGTGACCGTTTGGGGTGGCGATCGTTAGGAGAGGCCTATGTCCAACAGTGGACTACGGAAGGCTGAAGTACACAGAGGATTCTAAAGCAAGCAGTCACTTCTTTAATGGGGTGATTAAGTACATGGCTTAGCTTAACCAGCTGACAGACACCAAGATAAATTGTAGTAAGGTTGTTGGTAGGTAAGGTTTATTTTTTGTTGTTCCAGCCACAACCAGCATGTCGCCAGCGCCACTAAGAATTAAATGTAGCATTTGATGTAAATGCCATAATATTTTCATTACTCCTGAAACTCACACTAGCCAGTGTGCCAAGCAGCTCTTCCTCAGCATTAGAGTACAACGCCTGCTGCTGCACGGCTGCAACCAAGTCCGGGTGCAGGTTCCTCATGGCGGCCACGGCCACGCGGGACACCTCCGCGTTGTACAGCAGTGCATACCAGCGAGACTGCAGCTCGCCCACAGTGAAGCGGCATGAGAACTTGACGCCACGGTGCACTGTGCGCAAGTCATTTGTCTGGAATATGCATAAATAATCTTGTATGAGCAACATAAATGTCTTGATTAATTACTGTCTGAAGTTGTTTCTTAATGTCCAGGTCATACACTAGGAGTCATTCTCAAATAATAAATAGCTACATCTGATCAGAATTACTAACCTGCTG
The DNA here is from genome assembly GCF_932276165.1 of Plutella xylostella. Taxonomy (NCBI): domain Eukaryota; kingdom Metazoa; phylum Arthropoda; class Insecta; order Lepidoptera; family Plutellidae; genus Plutella; species Plutella xylostella. The sequence goes on from NC_063985.1 coordinate 11,704,064, forward strand.
AACTCCCAAAATGAGAGCCAGATCATCAGTTGGCTTCCATCGGCCGAGATCCTTCGTAGACAACTGACTGAGTTGTCCTTTACGCCGCGCCTTCCTGCCGAGGCTGCCACTGATGGAGGGCTTGGAGACCCGGCGTGCGGGGGGCGGCGGCGGCGGCGGCGCGGCGGGCGTCACCGGGGTGCTCGGGGCCACCGGCAGCGGCTCAGGTATCGAGCTGGTGTACGACTGAGTACGCATCCTCTTATCCCCTTTCCCCAACGAAGCCCCCGGCAAGTGCAAGCTATATTCCACCAGCTCATCGTCGAAACGGCGCCGCTTTATTGATCTAGATGAGCTGAAACACACACTTAGTATATTAGTTCCTGTAAACATTGGCTTACGGCAATAGTTGTGCAATGTATTTAGTTTACCTCCGCCGTTTCATATTGTCGTGAGCACTCTCAAGCGGTGATGGTATGGCTCCAGGATATTCATTGCTGTCCGATGCGTTCGAAGGAGTAGCAGGGAAATCCATGAATAGGATGAAGAATTGCTGCTGAAAATAGAATTAATTGAAAAAAATGCAAATACTGCTGCGTGTTTGTGTATTTTTTTGTTAATTTGACATTGACAAGGAGTTCCAAAGTTTGACTTTTGACAAGTCGTGAACAGAACAACTCACTCTGTGTCTCATTAACATACTCTGTGATTTTGACTTGACACTTGTGGACAGTTTCGACAATGACAGTTCCACAGATTAAAAAAGGACTCAACAATTTTTAGGTTATGTTTTTCTAAATTATATTGTGAATTTAACAACAAAATAATTGGGTAAATCAATTAAATGGCTTGCATACTGCGTCGTATGGCCATCAGGCCGCAGATACTGGCGAGATGCTACAACAAGATCGTATTAACAGACGACGGCTCAACAATAGTTGCTTTGCATCGCGACAAGGAGTTTCCATACGAGTTTTCCAGGCCTTTGCCTGAGGAAGTTAAGGATACCAGCAGCGTTTTGAAGATGACTGATATCAATGAGGTGAAGCGAGTGTTCAAGAAGATGAGCCCGGAGATGGCGCGGCAGGAGCTGTGCAGCCTCACGCTCACCACCAAGCACCGCTGGTTCCCGCGCGCGAGGGACAAGAAGGCCAAAAAGACTGAGATGAACCGCCCGTATTTGTAGATTATTGTTGTTATATTAGATAGTTTGTAATAAATAGTGTATGTTATGTAACTGTGATGTTTCAATCTTTGGTTTATTTGGTTGGTTGATTCTGTCACTACTTACTGTGCAAAGATATTCCTGCATATTTTATCAGATTATTCCATATCTGCTAACTAGTTCATCTAGGTACCTATATTTTATTTTATAGGTAGGTATTTAGTTTCTATTAACTTACTCATACTAATGTGATACTGCATTACTAAATTTCATGCACTATTAAAATTCTTCTACACAGATACTACTTGTGGTGTACTGGGGATCTCCTCCTATGAGTAAATAAATAACACAAAGATCCTTAATAAGTAAATAATTTATTTCCAGTTCATAAATAATATTAATAAAAATATTCTGTGTTATTCTTGTAGTTTAAGAAGACATTTTATACCATCTCGGGTAAAATATATGTATATTATTGAACTTTATAGTTCAGGTACAGTGATGTGTCAATAATTGTACTTAATCAATAATATATTCTCATGTGACAGTGAATTAATCAGTGCATTTAACAAATACTAAGTTATTAACTAAACTAAGAGTACATTTCTTTCATGTTTCATTATTCAAAATAGCCAATTTAGTCTAAATTAAGACAAGAGTAAATGATTCCAGTTAAACTCTATCTAGAGGAGCTACTTAATATTTTCTTTACACCATAATTCATATTATCATTTATCACAATTTAAATCTTTGGTGTTACAACCCTATATTTTTCTGTAGGTATTGCACTCAATAGACTAGCTGTCATGACATCACAATATTGAATTTTAACAGGTACTTCACAACTATACATACACTAATTAACTACAGTTATGTATATCCTTAATGATTAGAATAAGTTATTTTATATTATGTGCTATTCTAGTAAATTTGCCCTTAGGTGTATAGCTTAGACTTCTGTTGACGTGTGTATTATTTGTTATCATACCAAATTAAAATGGTTAATATTTAATATACCCTTCAAAAATTAGTAAGTATGTTGTATATCTAACTTTAATAACAACAAAAAATATAGAAAATAGTATACAGATAATCAATATAATCAGTAATACAAAAATATATTTCTTTCATAAAGTTGATAAAACCACATTTCCAAAGCCACTTATAGCCCAGACTGAAGCAAAAAATTAAAACAGCATTGTCTTTACAATATAGATTAATAAAATTGATCTTGATTTTCTACCAGACCACTAGAGGGCATTGATTTAACAATTTCAAATTAAGAACGTCAAAGATTGATTAATAACCTGTCTAACTAGAGGCAAGGGCTCAATCGGTGACACATTTGTTCATCCAAATGGGGGCAAGTGTAAAGGGTGGGTGCCAACTAGGGCGAGACTCTGGAGGGTCACTCTATATGACGAAAAACAAAGTTGGGGAGCGTTGCTGTGCGAGCAACGACTCTATGTCGTTGTATTAAGCGTGCCGATAGCACGACAGCTCTCGTTCGTCAGTATAGAGTAACTCTCATGTTCATGAGAGCGTCCACTGTGAAGCTGCGAGGCAATGACACACATTGTTCACTGAATTCCGCAGCCCTTAATGGCTTAGGTACCTGTCAGTCAAACTGAGATTAAGGCCCTGTACAGGGTGACGTGCACCGCCAAATTTGGGTTTTCAATGCTCTTCACACAGCACACGCAGTGACACGCACACATGTAAGTTTGCACAGTGGGTCGATAAACTTTTACTCGCCAACTTTATTGACAATTATGTTCAAGTATATTTTGGGTGATTTTAGGGTAAGTATAATTTTTAATTACACTGGTAAGCACCAGGAAAGAGTAGAAATTAATAGGGGTGTCACTTTTCTCTATACTCGGAACCCGATTAGATTTCTAAACAAATGTGGTATTTACTTGTAGAAAGGTAACTACAGGTATTAAAGTATAGATAATAAGTTATACTAAACCGAAAGGGGATGACTCAAGGGGTCATTCTGAACAACTTTGGTTCTACGAGTTTTGCAAATTCGAGAAAAAAATAATCGTTTTCCATGGTAAAAAGTCACGTGTCCACAAAGTTTCTATGAAAAAGGTTTTTTTTTTGTTAATTTTTAAAACTCGTAGAACAAAAGTTCAGAATGAAACCCTGTCTCACTTGTTTTTACCCCACTGCCGAAGGAGGAGAGTAATGTTTTTCGATTGTATGTATGTATGTATGTTTGTAAGTATATTTTTGGTAGCAGAAAAATATATTTTATTATTTTTAGGGTTTCGTACCTCAAAAGGAAAAAAGGAACAGTTATAAGATCTCTTTGTTGTCCGTCTGTCTGACTGACTGTCTGTCACCGCCTTTTTTCTCAGAAACGGGTAAAGATATCAAGCTGATAGTTCGCATAGATATGGGGAGTACCCAAAAAAAAAATGGGGTACTCCCTCTCCCATACAAGTAAATTGGCGCTGATATTTTTTCCGGTTATTTTGATGGTGTAGGTAGGGTATCGTTGAATAGGTTTTTTAATATAATAGGTATAAAAAAGGTTAAAATATAATTATTTTGCTTTTACCCTTAAATTTGAGGACCACACCATAGACAAATCCTAATTTAAAAAATGATTTCAATAGATGGCGTGATTTTATGTTGGGTAACTCAGAATAAGAAGTGATGATATCTCAGAATAATAATGGTTAATGGTGCTATTCCACTGAGCACCGAAACCAGTGGGACGCTAGTGAAAAGTGGTCATGGAAATGCACCAGGGTAGACCATGCTCCTAGAACAGTGCATGAGTTTGTGATTTGTGTACGTGCGTGAAAAGCGAGGATGGAAACTTTGAATATTTTCTTGATTTTTTTATTATTGATGCAATATCATTGAATTTTGTAAACCCAGTAAACCTAACTAATCCAGAGAAAACCTAAAATATCTTTCTCTCTCTCTGAAAAACATACTGAATAGCCCAAACTCGATGCTTTTAGCTATTAACATCTTTGAAATAAAATTCAATCACCACCGTGTTACTGCCCTCATCAGATCCTCACGAGACCATACCTCAACCAGCACCATGAAACTGTGTTTTTGAATCCTTACCTAATGTTCCTACGTATTGTCATCACTTAGATCCATTCGCTATATTCCTGCTCCTCATCCCAGGGCCGTGGGGACCGGAGGCACGTCAGCTTTTTAAAGACATCAGCAGCAGACTAATAGAAGTCTCAAGGGACCCTAGGGCTGGCACTTACCTATCACAAAGGCTAAGCATCGCTATACAGCGGGGTATCGCGGCCGGCGTCTTGGGTACCCTACCCGACAGTGGCAGCGATCTGGCCAGCATCTTCTTTTTAGTTTAATTTTAATTTTATATTAGTTAGTTTTAGTTAGGCATTAATAATTATAATTTAATCAAGAAGTACCATGTAACTAATAAAAAACATTTAATGTATTGAGTATATTATAAGAGTTATACTTCCTCAATTTCAAATCAAATTATGTTGGTGTCATAAAAGTTGAAAAAGTGCAATGACAACCAATGTGCAGTGATTTTGTGTCTGTACACAATCAGATCGCGAGCTGTCAGTGCTGCCTAAACCGACGTGACCCTTCTTTGGAGGCCACCGGCCGACTGAGTCAAACGTCGCTTGTGTTTATGATTTTATAACACAGAAAGCCGCCATAGATATTTGTATGAAGATTTGAGGGAAAAAAATTGCTCAAGTTTGGGATTAATATACACAAAATAGGTGTGTGTTCATTAAAAAACAAGGTATTTAGCGCCTAGTCCAAGCATTTATCTTTATAATTTGATAAGAATTATATGAAAATTCTTGATAATTACGACACAGTTGTTACAATACGGGAGTGTGATTTACTGGTTTTTCAGATTTAATTTACAGTTATCCATAAGCATTTACTTAAATTCGAATGATTCAGCACCTAGTTAAACTCTTCGGCTACCTGTGTGATTTTTTTCAAGGCTGTAGAGCATCATTTACTACATAATTCTATGACAATGCCAACCCTCGATTCCCTATTGCCGACCCTTAATGTCCAATACGGCATTGGGTGAAAGAGGCGTGTGCGACAATTTTAATTATCATTGGCAACTGATTTTTATTGAGCCGCGGTGATATTATCAACCATCCGCCTTTTAAGTCGGACCCCTGTTTTATTTTACTAGTAGAACCTATTTTTATTTAAAGTATCCACATCATTCCTATAATATTATGTCGTTTAATAGCTCTTACAATACAATATCTTATAGCTGCCGTCTATCTCTGGTGTAAAGGTGCATTCTAACTAGGAGAATTTGCCTGTAATGCACCTACATTATTACCTAATGGTAACAGTTCAGAAACAATAAATCCGATAGAGACCTCTATGGCCCAAAAACTAATGTAGCATTACAGGCGAAAGCTCGTGGTGAGAAAGCAACTTTAAGCATAATGCCCAGTCTTGCAGAACAACTTAACACTATCATCTATCAAAAATAATTCGATATATTTCTACTAGAATCATCATTACGTTCTAAAGTTTTATTTGTATTGGATAAAAAGTCGCGTGACTGTAATATAAGTAATAATGTAAGGCTACAAGTTGTACTATAGTGAATTTTACGTTACATACCTACTTCATTACAACTAAGTACCTATATGACCAAGCCAAAATATTTAAAAATTCAACACAGCTATATATATGTTTAAAGAACCAACTAGTAAAATATACTTTACAAAAAATATCACTGTATTTTATACATTTACTAACGTTTCAAAATAAAATGGCACGAGAGTTTGGTACACATCTCATCCTATAAATAGAACGGGGGACGATTCTGAAATCACTACAATTTCTTCTTCAAATATCGGCTCACCTTCACATCAAAGAGTTTTCCCAGCTACGAGCATCACCCCCAAACAATTTAGGACTATGTCAAAGTACTTGACGGTCAACGAACTTGCGACAATCTAGCCGGATTTTAGATTCTAGTCAACAGGAAGAAAGCTCATTTTGTTACAATAGCTACTGTCGCGTTGGCGTAGCGTGACATTGAGAGACGGTTTTATTTATAGGTCCTTGAAACAGAAAATCGAAAGCAAAGAATTCTTCAGCCGCTTGCAAGTTTCTGTTACAGGGTTACATTTCCAGTTAGTTACATTATTTGCATATATTTAGGTGACGTAATATTGCCGTCTGAAAACATTTTCAGTTCTTACTAGACATAGTACCTACACACCTAAATGGAATCAACATGAAAATGAAATGGTATGATTCAGTTGTTTATTCATACATAATAATATCTGTAATTTGCTCAATAACGACAAAATTAAGTGTACCTCCCCACACCCTGAAAAAGTTTTCAGACGCTCAACATTATGGCTGAAAGGCATATATCATAAACACAGTATTCTTCGAAAGCTTTTCGAGGTCGTGATTTAAGTATCTTATATCGATGTCGTGCTATAAATAATCAAACACACGAGACGCTCGTAGCCAGGGCCATACTCCGGATTTACAAATATACAGACGACCATGCTCCGTTATTACATAAAATATTGATAGGAGAGTTAAATCCGAACATTTATAAAACCGGAGTAGGACCTCAGTATAATTTGCATAAGTAACAAGAAATCACGGGCTATCAATTCGCATTCTACTTATCATAACTTTTATTGTAACTCACATGTTATGTTACTTCTCTCTTCTTACATTATTAAACAAATATTAGACAATTTCGAAATCTATCAGAAAATGCTACAAATTTTCACCTCTAGCCTTCAGCATTCAAAGTCACGTCACGATAGTTTAAAATACTATAACAAGGTTAGATCTTTGACGCTTTATAACCAACGGCTTATAACTTCAATAACAGCTTCCATGTTCACTTCACTAGAGCTAGATCTTTACACAGAAAGCAGCAAAGTATCAGCCTTTAAATTCATGTCAACGTTACAGGGTCTATGAAACATCCTACGTTCATCCAGCTTATCAAAACAAACGAACATATTATTTTATACGAAACATTATAGGTATTGTCAGCGAATTAACCATAAGAACAACAACGATCGAACTAACACCGTAGCGTTAAAAAAACTCTCATATAACTTGTATAATGGTTCCATTCGAAAATTAAAGTGTTAAGACATAGCTGTATAAGAGTGTAGGAGAGTGCTCTAACTCACTTATAACCACGAAAGAGGCCCACGATTTTGAGAGTAAAGGCTTTAGAAAGTCTGTAAAACGGTGTCATTGAAGTGTTTAAGTTATAGAAAGCCTGTAGTACGGTGGCGTTGAAGTGCTAAAGTTACTATAGAAGAGCGTTTAATCCCTCTCAGCTAGAACTTTTGCCGGTATAGTTGTAGTTGTAGAACGGTTATTTGACTCCATGACTCTTATTTGTTTGGTAAAAAAGGGTTAAGTGAGTATGTTACCGTTTTTCGAATACACTTTTACCATACAAGTTGTATGTCTTTGAAAATAATAGTGTCAACAGCAATCATACGCGATAGTATTAGAGTGACAGTATTGATCATTACTAAATAACAGTAAATATAATATATTAACTTGACTTAACATGTTTTGTGAATTGAAAATAATATGCCATTGTAATTTTACTGTAATGTATACCATATATCCCACCTCAATTTTAATGCGCTCCGAATTTATTAAGGATTTCAAATGAAACATAAGTAAATATAAAATAGACGATTCAATTTTGTATTTTTTTGTATCCTTGCTGTATGTCCATTAGTTTCATAAATCGATTGGCATGACTGGAATGACAAAATTCACATAAATAAGTAAGTATTTTAAAGCAAAATATTGTTTATCCCAGCAATTTATAGGTTAGGTCGCCAATGTAAATGGCGAACATACATTTAAGACATATAGACTCATCTAAGCCATCTATTACACTTTTTGAAATAGAACACCCTTAGCCAAGGGTATTATGCAGTCTTAGTCGATCCGCACAGTCTTGCTTAACACCGTTACTTTTACAGTCTACTTGCATAACGCAATAAGCGTAAGTTAAGTTAACCTTAAATATTAAAACTGCATTGTTGAGTTTTCCAACACTGTAAGAATCTTGTCTTACTGCACTCTTGACAAAATCTCTTTTATAACCAATTCCTGCAGCCTAAATTCAATATGACACCTAAAGATTTATATGAGTATTATAGGAAACCACTTAACAACCATAAGTGTTAACAGGTGTCAGTGAGCGCTCTTGTATAGCTTTAGGTTCTAGAAACAGTTTAAACCTATAACATCTTAATTATAATTGCTTTGACTAATACCATTTTAACACTTAAACTTGCTGTTAACACTAATTTCATTTGTTAACTCATCTTTATCGCTTTATGTTAGAACTGAGATAATTATAACACAGTTATACAGGTTAAAGTTATAAAAATAGCTGTAACTGAGGGTAAAATGTTTGTTGGGCGACATTTCAAGTACGAAACAATCCAACACACCTCAATCCTCCCCAACTCAAACCCCTAACTCACTTACTCAGAAAACTGTGTATGGCATGGAAGATACCCTCGCGTCGAGGTCAGCGCACCCGCTGGAGACGCAGCTCGCGGTCGAGCTGCTGCAGCTGTCTCAGGAAGCCCTCGTTGGGGTGGATGTCACGGCGGGCGCGGCAGAGCGAGAGAGCCTCTGTCAGCGTCATTCCCCGCTTGATCATGAGGAAGGCGATGGCGCACGTGGCTGAGCGGGAGACGCCCATCATGCAGTGCACTAGCACGCGACCTGGGGTGTAAAGTTTTTTGTTAACGTCAGGAGTCAAGGACCAATTTTTGGGATGGTTACTCTTTCATATTATGGCCAGTATTTTGAGGCCAAAAGTATTATGGATAATGTGGTGTCATATTAATGAGGATACTGTATAATTTTATACATTCTTCAAGCAAGTGTTTTTTTTTTAATTATCAATAAATTTTTAATGCTTTACAAAACCGTCCCAAATAATGCACTAGCGGATAATTTTGTAAGTTACAGGAAACAAAAACCAGGTCGAGGCTCAAAACTGTTTACCATACCTAAGCAACTTATTTATAAACATCAGAAGCGAACTCATAAATATTGGCGGCCATTTTCGCTTCGCCTCTGAAAGTTTCAGCCCTGACCGGATACTATAAACTTGCTCGCGAAATGAACGCCGTCCTTGCAGCGACGTTTGTATTGCATCAACTTTGTTTACTGCCATGGCGGAGGCGAAACGTGGGAAGGGCAGGCGTCCACGTGGTTTAACAAGTGCAGTAAATACCTAAATACGTAGCAACAGTAGCAGGTAACAGATACGTATCCTATGAGTCACAAGGTACATACATAAGTGGGCATGCTCGTATATCTTTCATTCAACGTAAGTGGGTAGCCAGTAGCCACTGATATCATAGTGACTGTAAATTGGCAGGGATCCCAAACATACTTATTTTAGTATTATTTCAGTCGTATTACGCCTCAGATGTTACAAAATCGGGGATAATTGCTATTGTAATGTCGTCGTTAGGCACGCGAGTTAGATACAGAGAGGATCTTATTGAATTGTTACAAGAGATGCTGAAGAGTGCCTATGCCCAGATCACTAGTGATGAATGCCCAACACCAGAATCGTTATTATTGTCCAACTTGTGTACCTACTTACTAATTGTAATGTTCTATACCTAGTTAGGTACTTAAAATAGTTCTATACAGGATGTTACAAAAAGAGTTTTAGCGAATTTTGATATCCTGATTTCATTAGGTTTAGATATAACATGCTGCACGCGTAGGTTTCGGCTTAGCATACCCTTTTTTCAACACCATATACAAGTAATAATAAAACCCGAATTCTCTTACCTCCCGAGATCCCCTCATCGATGAAATTCGCCGCTATGTAGAAGTACTTGGCGATGTCGGTGGACGGCATGTCCATCATGGGGAAGCCCTTGTACCGTATGCTAGTGTCGCGGTAGTATAGGTGGTCGGTGTCCACTTGGGTGAAGCGCTTCCCTTCAGCTGTGTTCAGCACGTGTGTGATACCCATGCGACGGAGGAAGTTCTTGTCTTTGGCTGCCACGCTGGGTGGGAAATGTTAGGTTATTAATGCAAATACCCTTGTTATAGCTACGGAGTAAAGTGGCGACACAGTATCCCCGGCCGAGTACTCGGTCAATTGTTAGCTGTTCATTGGTCGAGGATCGGCCGAGGATACTGTCTCGCCATTCATTCAGGGTAAAAAGGCAGGGCAGGGTTGTTATAAATTAGAGAGTAGCAACAGTATTATAATGGCGTTGTCGCTAAAGGCAATCGATGTCGCGTTCGAATGGAAGAACACTTTCTTTAATTAGGGAGGTGGAGACTTATTGAAGCATGGCATCTAAATCAGGACTTCGGGAGGTTAATTCGTGGGCTATGCTCGAAAATAGACAGTACAGTAAAATAAAAACAAGAGATTTGCTTAGTTAATTATTTTTTTCATAGCTTTTGATAGTATGATGGTCGGCATAAAATTCTACAGGCTAGGAATATCTAAAATCAAATAAGATATGACTCAGAAATATATCTGTGAATCAGCCCAGATGTATTCAATTATCTTCAAGTACTATAGCTAGATAATATGGAGACTAGAGTCTTCACGCCCGAGGCACATCGCAGCCAGAGGGTTCATTATGCAATTAAGAGCAATTCTGCGACGCAATTCCAACGGAAATGCATTGAATACGACGAAATAAACGTAGGAACGGCGGGGGCGTCGCGATCTACGCTAATAGGTACATTTTTAATGGAAAACGGATGATTTTGCGTTACTAACAGGATGGTATGTAGGTTGTGTATGTACCTATGCAAAAATAGGCTAATCATTTGATGGAAACATAAATGATTTAGTGTATGTACCAATGTTTTGTTTATGACACGTCTATGGCTGCTATACTCTATACTAGTTATACAATAGGTATACCTATTCTATAAGTAAGTACATACCAATACCATGATGTCTACCTATTAGGTATACCACAAGGACTTGTTATGCCAAGGTTAGACATAGATAAGTAGGTACTAATTAATATAGTTAACATGATGCACGGGTTATCCTCGATACAAATAATTCAATCACAACTTATTAGGTCTGGGTAAAATAAAAAACACATCTTACTTATTCCAAATACCAAGGACCTTATTAAGTAGTTAGGTACGTATATTTTCATTATCCTTAGCCTTATTGAAATAATATAGCCGCCCACAGGCAAAACAGAAATAGCCGAGTTATCCAGGGACCCGCGGAATCATATTACAGAGCAACCTATGACCTTCAGTTGATGTTATTTTCAGTGGATAAATAAATATAAAATGCTTATATAGGTAGCTATACCTAAGCTGTACATAAGGAGAATTAGCGACCGTATGATGTCACTGGTTAGGAACTAAGGATAAGGAAAATCCTTGCCTATCTCTTTTGATTACCAAATATCATTTCAAGTGATATGGAAGATTTTCAATCATAGATTATAGATGACTTCATACTCAACTGTTGAGTATGAAGTCATCTATAATCTATGGTTGTTTGTCTATGGTTGAAAATCTCCCATTCGAGGGAATCGGGGGTTAGCGATACCGAGTCGGTTTCTATGAATTAATAATAATAACTCAGCCATCCAACCCCAAACTAAGCAGAGCCTGTAATATGGGTATCGGACAGCTGATATATTATCTACAGAAATACATAACCCAAGACCCGAGTAGGTACAAATATCTGTTCTTAAACAAATATCTGCAACAGCCGGGAATCGAACCCGTCGTTGAATTGCACAGAAAGGCAGAGCTAGATAGAATCGGTCATCATCATCAGTCCACTCGTCCTCCGCTGGACATAGGTATGAATCTTCCACGCGAAACCTTACGCCGAGGTGCTGTCCTCTGCCTACCTCTGCCATGTATGAATCGTTTTTAGATCTTCATTCTGTTGACGTGCAATGATATAGCTCACATAGTAACCCAATTAATAGCAGATTACTTACGCGTCTCCAACGAACAGTCCCGGATAGACCTCGTTCATGTCCGGGGCAGACGTGTAGATGCTCTCCGCGTAGGCCGAGGGCCGGCCCCGGATGGCCGACAGCGAGCTCAGCATGGACGACGACGTCGACGAGCCGAAACTCTGCACACAAAACCTCCGCGTAACGCAACCGCACAGGACTTGACCCATTTTAAAGTAGGTCGCGAACAAAGGTAAAACTAAACCACCACCTTGTGTAATCTGATGCCGCGGCTTTGAATAGTCTTCAGGTGTAGGTATAGGCTTTTGAGCGTATACTACTTGCAACTAAGTATGGAAAGTGGCAGTTTGAGAACAGTTTTAAACACTAATTATGTGCTGGGTACAGTTTGGTTAGATCTTGATAGAAAATATAAATAACTGTAGTTGCAATTGCACAAAACACATGTATTGTGCGCGACTACTTAACACTAACAATACTAGTGAAAGAGAAACTAAGTAGGTACATAATGATAAATAGTAACTGTTTACTTTATGATAAGTTTGATGGAACATTCACCTCATTGCAAAGTATAATTTGAAGATAACAAGTTCAGAATGCAATTAATTTACAATCTAATAATGTAATCACAGTTGTCTCTGGAGATAATTTTTGTACTTAGGTATATCTGTGTTGATGCCAAGTAGGGGTTGTAAAGTAAAGTTATAATTCAGTTAGTTTTTTTGGTTAGGTGGATTATGTAAATGCATATTATTTACAAAGCAAAGCTCACTCTGTTAATAAAATAAATACCATAAGCGTCCTCAGATAGGATCCTACACGTTGCTCAGTTGCGGCACAGTACGAGTGTGATCTCGGAAACATTGAATACTGGATTGACTGAAGAGAGATTCATAGTGTCAGACCAAAGATTAACAGGAAATAGTTATGTGACTAATGCTATATTTGGTGAGTCCTATCTTTTTTAACAATTTATTAACACTTTATTGCAGATAAAATAGACAAATTATGCAACACAGGTTTACAAATAGATTGAAATGAATGTGCAATAGTATGCTGACACATTATTTAAAGTAGTGTTAAGATAGCACTCCTAACTCACAGATTCTTTTGAAGTCTAGTTTTATGTTGTATCTGCTGTAAGATTTTGCAACAATTGATTGGTTTGCATGGAACACATCCAGATATTAATAATATAAATAATTGTATAAATAATGGAAATTAAATGCTTCCCTCAAATAGAAAACTTGAAAAGTTTATCTAAATAAAATGATTCACAACAAATTAATACATGATGGAAACAACTAAATAATATTTTATGTTTTAAGTATTATTTAAAACTAAAAGTTTGTTAATGTTTATTGAAGTAAGTACCTACTTAAAAAGTGATAATTAACTCTTTAACCGATGACGTAATGTATCAATAATGAAAAGAAATCACTCATTATGTTGCATTTTGCTCATCATGCAAAAATATTATGAAATTTGTAAGCTTCTAATGCAATTTATATTTTTAGTGATAGCTGAAACAAGTTACGCAAAGTAATTTATTAAATAATGAAATATTGAATTCATTGCAGATGGTTTAGCTAGTATATTGACTTTAGAAACCTGTCTGGGTGCCGAACTTGAATAGTTCGAGCCATGGTACCTCACTCTGCTTGATGGAATAAATAACTACAAAAAAGGAATAATATTTAAAAAAATAAAGATCGTAAGTTATATTTATGCAGGCATTTGTTTAAAACTTAAACAAAAATAAAGAATACTGGGGCTGGAAGTTAACCTTGAGATATTTATGACTAATAGGATTTAAATAGGATAGCTACCTTTCCACTATTACTGCTACCGAATACGGCACTTCGCATTAATAAACTATCAAGTTACAACAAATAAATAAATAAAATAAGTATATATTCATACTGGAATAGTAGTTGTATTTTAAAACAGTCTAGTTTATTAAAGAAATTCTTACCGTGTCCCTGTAATAGCTCATCGTAAAATTTTCACAATTATCGAGAATGTAAACTACGATAAATACAAAAGTATTTAAAGATACAAAGATAATTAATTTTAATTCAAATTTAAAAACAAGGGAGCAAAGAAGCACTCGTCTTGCTCGCTCCGCTACTTTTCACAGACTAACTCAAATTCATGAAATGTCATTCATTTCATACTTTTTATTTATGTACTAGATCTCAAAATAATAACAACAGCAACTCCGGAATAAAGATTCAAATAGAGAATGGCCATGAAATAATGTTCAAATGGGAGACTCACATCCTTTTCACTTATTAATATAACCATAAGTGGCACCACGGCAGATAGACGGTAGATGTGCTAATGGCTCTCTATTCTTCAAATTTTTCGCCGTTTTGTCTAGTACCTAACCACTTATGTACCTCGGGATAGACTATAGTTCATGTAACCGTCTCACCGTGATAAAATGAGTAATTCCGTAACTCTGCACATACCGCGTGCACACCGATTCTCTAGAATGCTGATCACTAAAGCTCTAGGGCCTTCAGGTCATAGAGTTACTGTAGAGGTGTAGAGCAAGAGCAGCAATATACTTTATCAACAGCAGTTTCGGTATCAGCAACAGCAAGGTCAGCAACTCATCACAATCACAATCACAACACAACGTGTGTTTATAAACAATGCAGAATATTCTTTACCATCATAATAATCTGTGTGTCCGACATCGGTACGTCAAACAAAGCAAAGTAATCTAATCTGTGCAAACAAGTGTCATTTGCTTTTGACGATGGCGATGGCGGCTGAATTATTTACGTATTGTTTGTGATTTCTGGAGAAATTGATGTTATTTTAGTTTGTGTTATGTGTTTTGGGTAGTTTTTGTTGTGAGTTTTGGTATTCATTATCTATACACATAATGGACGAAAAAGAAGAATTACATTTAACCTCTCAAGAGCTACAAGTCTTGTCAGAACTTGACAGGTAAGCTTTTTATTTCATCAACTTTTGCATCGAATCCACTTGACCCATGGGCAATGTGCATGACTGAGGTTTCAAAAGGGCCTTCAAAGTGTTGAGCGGATGCAAGTAGTGTAGCGTTACTATCTTTTGACCTTGGAGCAGGCAATGGAGCCCTAGCTGTGGGGTCATGTTTTATGGCATTTCTCTGCGCGAAGGAGTGCTAGCGCTAGACTCCGCCGCTGCCGAGCGGGACTCAGCCGCAGGCCGACCTGACCGACGTCCGCTCAATGCGTTGGAGGCACTAACATAAATGCTATGTTGGCTGTTTTAAGGAATGCTTACACCACATAACATGCTTGAAGTAACTTATGCATTTATTGCATGGTACCTAATTGGCTTAAATGTTAACTATTATACTTACCATTACCATACTGTTGCATCCTTAGCCTTACAGCTGTTTTATCCTGTTTAATGCCTGCTTTTTACCACTAATTTATTAATTACTTGCTTAGAAAATATTTTGTTGCTATTATGATCTTTACATATTATATTGAATGTGTTTGGGTATACTTCACTTGCTTCTGTAATCCCTGACTGTGAAGGTATAGTTACACTGCTGTCTATTTGAATGAAGTAAGATTGGCCATAACACAATATTTTGCCAAAATATGAGTTTTAAATTCACATGTTATCCTAAATACTTACAACTTTCTAACAAAGCTCTTTTATTTTCTTGTAAAAAACCTAAACCAAGAGCAATTACTTATTCATATTTTATTATTTTAAACATAGCATGAATTAATAATAGTAAAAAATTGTTTTTTCTGAATTATAATTAAAAATATTTTTTCCAGTCGTCAGTTTGGATTCTTGAAGCTTGGAGGAACAGAAAATGGCCGGACAAGAGCTCTTGTACTCAAGGCTGTCAAGTACCTTGAAGGGATGCTTGTTCAAGTTAAGGTAAAGTTACAAAACTTAAGAAGCATTTAGTCTGGCTGGTATCAACCCTTCAATCAAGAAAAATGTAATGTATACCTTAACTTAATGTATTGTATACTGCCAAAGCATAACAGCAATAAATTTGATCTTGATTTAGGGGTCCGTGCACGCCACCCTTAGAAACACATTAAATATAGTAATCGCAGGGTTTGTTTTTATAAAAATATCAGTGTTTTTTAAGAATGAGCCTGTCACTAGTTTAGTAATTCAAAGTTTATACCAATATTTTTTTACTTCATTTCTTACTTAAGAAAGTATGTTTATTGTTAATGCTTTGAAAACTGTTTTTATTTAACAGGAAGAAGAGAAGGCTTGCTCCCCTGATGTTAGAAGGGACATATCTATTGATCCCAAGACATACTGTAAACTCGGTCACTTCCACCTGTTGCTCGAAGACTATGCTAAAGGTAAAGTTTTGTGTTTTAAAACATAATAATTAATAATTTAAGCAGATAAATTACTGGTTAAAAATTTGCCAGTAATATGTTAGTTAGTCCTGTAGTAAAGGGTAATTCTATTATTATTATTATTGGGCCTTGGTTCCTAGATCAAAAATTTATTTTGTCTCTTTTATTTGTTTGGTAATTTGAAAATGATGGAAAACAATGTTCTTGTGAACTCTATCTTCACTGTTATAAGTCCTGTGGTAGTTTTAGTCTTTAGTTTATTATTTTTTACAATATCTATTTTACATATGTTTTGATGTGTATTATTTTTTGTTGCAGCTATGTCAGCATACCAAAAGTTCTATGCATTAGAGCAAGAGAACTGGAAGGACCCATTATTCCTCTATGGACTGGGATTATGCTACTATCACTACAATGCCTTTGAATGGTGAGTATTTAAAATTAAGTATAGTTTTTAAGCAACTCAAATAGCAATATATATTTTTTTAGTAAGGCTAGCTTTGAAAAGTCGAATCTATTAGATTTTCAGCCACAATGGAAAGAATTTGATTATTTTCTTGGTATATTTCTAGTATTCCTTATTGTAACCGGTGTTTTTACAGCTCCAGTAATAATGAAAGACCTTTTCCCTTTCTGCTCTCATGAGTAGTATTTACTGAAGCACAGGGTGTTCATTTTATTTAAGAAGTTCAGTCAGTGGATCAGAGATGGCGTTACTGCAGAGCAACGCCATCTGTTTATCAACTGAGTAACGAGACCAAGCAACTTTTTAGAGGGGTCCTAAACAGCCTTAGCCCCTGCTTGCTAGTTCTCAAATATGTAGTTTGTATTTTATGGCTCTGTTCCGATGTTTCCAATACTCCAAACACATTTACCTATACACAGGAATTATTTATAGTATTAGACAGTTCATATTTTAATTGATTTGATTGATGCCTAAAATTAAAAATATTGACCTCATGTCGCACGTAATTAAATAATGAACCTGAAATTTTAACTAATGGCTAGTATTTATTGATTTACTTAATTGTTCTCAAGTCATTAATTAAATTAAAACACACAAGTATGTTTCATAAAAAACTAACACCAATGGCTTTTAGAAAAAAATACTGGTTGAGTAGTAGGTACTGAAGATGGTACATAAATAAATTCTCATCTGAAATGATAAATTAAATCATCGCCTATACTCTGTATCCTTCGAACGTCTACCAGTAGTGACATAAATAATAGGACGACGAAAAAGTCTCCGTTCCAATCCAAACTAAATAAGCTTCAAAAACCGTGATATCTTAGAAACATTAGTAGGCGGCCCATCTCCTGCACGAATTTCGGGTAGTGTTGGTGCCGACGTGATTCACCGGACGTGGGGCGGAGCGCGGGGCGCGGGGCGCGGCGCGGGGCGGGGGGGGAGACGGTGCAGCGAGGTCGTCGCTCGCGGCTCGGCAGTCGGGAGCGGGATGCGGTGACGTCGACTGCAACGGCGCGGGCCGCGAACGTAGTGTAGGCCGGGACGAATCCGAGTGACTTGTGTGCGTGACTCTATCCTGTGAACACTGAACGAATGTGCTGACGACACGTCTCCGCTCTTCACTACGTGCGACCCCGAGAGGAATCACTCTCCACCCTAATCCCCAAAATGGTGAGTGCGGTCGAAGCTCCCGAGCGTGGTTTGTTTACGTCGGCCCTCGTGCTGGCTCTGTCTCGCACCCTGCCGCCCGTATCCCGTGTCGCTCTCGCGCACGTCCCTCTCTCTATTGTGTTTTGTTTCCAAAAAGCAGACACCTACGTCGACGACCCTGGATCCTGATCCTGAGAGGTCGTGTTTTTGTTGCATGGTGCATTTTTTTGCAGTGTATTTTCGCAGGTAGTCTGTCGCCGGCCCATTCAGCTGGTGCAAATCTCCGGACACGAGATGTAAGGAGTCCCGTCAACTCTCGTCCCGCCCCGAGGGTGAGCACAGCTCAGGGGTGTAAGTGCGTGTGCGTCCAGTAAACAATGAGCCAGCTACCGTATAAAATATAGGTCTCTAGAGTACCCATATAATGCCCGACACGCGATTTCCGCGACATTCTCCCTTCGCCTGGTCGATCGCTAAAGCACTTTAATGCACGCCGCCAGCACAGGGCTCCATTGTTGTGCCGAGTACTTGCAGCAGCCCACGTAACGGTACAAGAGTGCCTACTGGCATATGGTCGTTCTTGCGCCAAATGTAACCAAACAACCAATCTGGCTAACGGTGATACAACCGAGAAGTTTCCACTTGAGTATCAAGATTTACGGACTTCGGTGCCGTTAAATTGTGTGAAACGGTTGGAAAATTGCGCGAAAACTGCGCGCTCCAACTTTTATGATTGAGAACGTCTTGTGAAAAATCAATTTGAAGAGAAAGTACTCCGGTACCGCTTTAGTTTCGGATTAGTCATTTCCAACTTACAACCGCTCATTACGATAGTACACGAGTGATCTAACATATGAATGAATGAATGGCATTTCAAAGCCACATGAGTCACATGGTTTTCGCGCAATCCGCGCGTCACGTCATCTGACCTACGCTCTGATTTTCCATCACTACTTACTCGGAACTTAGGTAAATACTACAAATATATACTCTAAGGTAAATACTAAGGTTTTTGTTATCTACATTGAAATATAAACGACTGCGTCTATGGGAAAACCGTTCCCATTGCTCTTCCAACCGTATAACCTTATTCTCCATAGTTATGTACTTATACTGCTTATTAAACTTTGATTATGGGTAATCGGCTTATCATTTTCATTGAGGGATTGGTTGTTTATTGGGGAACGCTAAATTTATTCGCAAACACGTGAAATCATTGATTGCATTCCTACACGCACACATTCGGCGATAATAAGTATTGCGAAGGAGGTTGGTGGACTTCGATACGGCAGTGACGGTGGATTATCTGTAGGTAGATAGTCGCCATGGTGCGGATATCTGTCGAGGACCGGTTGCTAACGCATTATCTACGGAACAACGATAAATAGCTGCCTGTAACGGTACCCAGGACTTATAGCCTTCCTAGACCAGCCAAAGCCACTCTCAAAACTCGTTTTGTAGCAATCTCGGGTCCTATCTCGCTCGGCTTAAATATTTTCACAGGCCAAATTGCGTCACACAACCACAACACAAATATTTTACCGCAAACAGACGCAAAGTTATTCGAATCGGGTTCGTTTTTGGTCATATTTAATGCAATGAGTTCCATAAATTTATTAAATCATTGATGTATTCAGAAGTTAAACGGAATTGTAAGTTAAAAGCAATGAATTCCATAATTTTATTTTATATTCATGAGTTCAATATTTTTCTAGAAAATAACTAAAAGGCTCTTGCCTTTTTATGGATATTCCTTTGTCCACACTTGCTACGTCAGCTGCTTCCTTTTAATAGGTATTTGCTAGGTTAAAAGAATCGATAAAAGGAGTGTCATGTGTAATACATTTCATAATTGTCTTGGACGTATAGCGGCAGCTTGCGGCGGCGCGTGCCGAGGCAGGTGCGCCAGCTGATGCCCCCACCTGTCATGTCTTCAGCTGCCACAGTTCACTTACTTGGACTAGCTTTCTAGCTTCCCTCACTTCCTTTGTTCGCTCCACGGCCGGCCCGAGAGCCCCTGACAACAAACCCTGGGAAATCAAAGACGCCCGTAGGGTTACCGCCTCCGGCACATCTGCTATTGCGTAAATTTCAATATTGATCTTAAATTTGACCTTTAATATCCCTTTCTCACGTAATAAAAAGTTAAGAGTTGTTCCGGTTGCCTGGTAACCGATGTCTCTGACATAACATTTCTAATTTCGTTCCTGAAATATTCTCAAGTTCACCAGAATTGAGTAATGATTTTTCTTTTTATTACGTAAAGACCTACTTAAGCATTTATTAGATATGCGATTTTATATAATGGTCTTATCAGTGTCAGTATCCACATAGAGGTACACGCTTGATAAAGGAGTGTTTACTACCCGGTACGCATTCGTATCTCGTAGTAAGCGTGACGTCGAGAAAGCGATAAGTTTTCTTTCGTCTCATCCGCCGGTACTTGCTCACAGTAATTACGTTCGATAGTTAATATTGCCATTACTGGCACACAACATCCGCCGCGCTAATGCGCCAATCAGACAGATGTCTGCTGGTTTCCTATCAATTTCTCTGTCTTGTAAAGGCTGTTTAACTATTGCAGAAATGTATGTACAGTGAGCCGTTTCTACCATTGATTTGGCTATGGGATTCTGTCAAATAAGGCTGTCTGTTTAGCTACCAACCAATGGAGTAATTCCCGGAATAAACCATTAATTTTATTGCAGCTTAGTGCAAGCGGGTGAACATTTGTTATGGACCTTCGTGGCATTTGTATGCGTCAGTTTAATGGGCTATCGAATCGATTGGCAGTTTTATGTGTGCGTGCCATTTACTTTGACGATGTGCTGGTGGCGCGTGCCATTATGTGAGCGTGCACAATTGACTTGCAGATGCAACGGCACTGACCTTGCGATCCACACGACCTCTTTGTATTCAATATTTTTATGCAACTCATGACATTGAGATTATGTGGCTCGCGGGGCTTCTGGTAACTACGGTATCATGTTAAGGGCTTTTTTCATATTTAAATTAATTCTGATCAATAAAACATGATCGGATGTCCTCGGGGGAGTTGTTTACGAAAACATTTGTAAAATATTTTTGCAAAATTATACTGAAATTCTATCGCGACGTATCTTGGAACAAATAAACGTTTCACGCTCTAAAAGTTTTTTGTAAAAACCTGAAAGAAAAGTTTATATCTTTTCAATGGTAAAATAAAGTCGAGTACAATACGAACTCCGTTTTCATAGCGGACAATGGAGATCTTATGTAACGAGACGAGTTACGTCGAGTGGAATGACGTCCACTTAGCAACATTCGGCTGAACCGGAATTCGGAATCATAACACGATGGAATAGCGTCATTAACCTAGCGGTACTAGGTCGGCAATGGTCGCGCTAAGATGTTCCGAATGTAACTAGCTCTAGCTCCGGTCCCCGACCCTTGCTAGGGACGGGCGTGTCCCAGCGTCACGTACGCACGGCCCTCGCCCCGCGGGAAGGGCCCGCGCGCGCACCTCGGCCCTCCGACGACGGATCGAAGGGCGCATGCAGCCCACCCCGCGTCCCGACTCGCCTCCGCATCACCCGAAACGACTAGGTCGATGGGTCGCCCGGCATTTTGACAACGTTTCACGGATCCCGTGATGTAATAATGAAGTGGGTCACGGCGAGGAGCGAGGCTCGGCGACGGCGCCGCGGTCGTCGACACTAACGGAACGCTATTTATACCTGCCGCGTACTGCACCGGAACTCGCTCGCTGCACTCCCTGCATCCGCGAGCCTCTCCGCGCCGCCTGTCAATGACCTCCTTACTTCTTTTCTCAAACGCTTCCTCCTACAACTATTAATACGAATTGTCGCCGTAGCTTCGGAGAACCCGAACGGATTATATCCTGTTACCGTAATTTAATGACCGAAGCTTACCGAAGTTCGACGAAACGAACACAAATTACGCAAGAGAAATGTTGGCTACAAAAATATAACAGGTCAAAGTACTCGGGGCTCTACGGGACTACGTCATTAGACTAAAGTTGTCTAGTAAAAATCAAGCTAAGCGCTTGCCATATATCTGATCGGTGCTTATTGAAATGTCATAAATCTTTTTTGATTGTTCGTCAAAGGGCGTTGCGAAAGGTTCTGGTGTAGCAAGCGGTCGCCCTTCTCGCCTATGACTGACGTAACCGAGGACCGCCACCCACACAGGGCATGAACTGTGTCAAGCAACATGCCCTACTTTATCTGAGATACCACTATTCAAACGCCTTTTGTGCAAAGGCAAAAGAGACTGCACCGTATAAAATCCAGGGCATGCTATGGTTCCTTTTGACGCCTTTGTGTCTTTGTAGGCTGAATACTATGATACAATTCCTGTACCTAAATGTGATTCGTCGAATTGCAAACAATGAGTCGTAAAATCCCAACTAGATTGTGACGCAAGATTCCGTCATGAATTTGCACTGTTTGATGAAGCCTATAAAATGAGCCAGCACAAACAGTTGTATCCGCGACCCGCATCTGCCAATCGGTGGCGTTGGAATTTCCGCGAAAAAAGTCGACGTCACGCGAACGTCACCGCGTCACCGAGAGCGGGGCGTTACGCGACGTCACGGCAAGGCCACATGGAGGGAGTAAACATCGCCTACTAGCTTTATATTTACGAGCTAAGAAGACCTATATCGCCCGATTTGGCCCCATGTGTGCAGATGTTCAAATTTGGCTAACGGTGACCGAATTTTTTGTTGCAAACGACGTTCCAGATGTTCCTTTGACAATTTTAGATAGGTTAGGTAGGTACTGATTAACGTATAGAAACACATTTTCTTTAGGTGTTCTCAGGAGATGAATTATATCTAATTAATAAAATCAATTCGAAATATTTACGTTGTATGAACGACACGTGTAACAAATAATGTTTTATTTCTACAAACAATATAAAATAATCAATGAAATTATCATTGTCATTAGTGAGGTCAGTCGATAGCTGACTGATTAGTCCCTTCCAATCACGTACGGCAGTGGAGTTTATGTAAGAATAGAACATCACTTCGAGGAATGCTCGTTGGGAGCCGGCGCTTCCGTGGAATCTCATGTTCTCGTCATTGGTATGGTAATTGAAAGACCAATTCTCACTAGTCACATAAAAAGACATGACTGCTTTGTTGATTACTTTGGAATGAACACAATAGATGATAATAGATGTACAGACCAAAATATACCTTGGAAGCAACGAAGTTATTGTATTGTTATTAGTAATGCGTATAATAATTTGAAAGGGAAAAGCTTTTTGAACTTTACCATGGGACTGAAAACTTAATAGATGAACCGTTTTAACAACGGATAGTAATAGTAGCGATAATGATTAGAAATACATAATAATTGGTGGTGCAGGTTTTAGTTACATTGCGTCTCTGGCGAAATTGTCTTGTTGCTTTGACCATTCATAATTATAAACAATGGACGGGCTCATAAATGATCACGTATAAATAATTACGTATTTCGCAGCTCTCACCGGCCACTCGTGTGGTGTGGTATGTCACGACATCATTCACAATGGCCATTAGAAAGTGCTTGTAGACGCAAAAAGGGAGCATTTGAAAGGGCCTCCGAAGTAACGAACAACAGTGAAACAAGAGAGTTGCCAGATTGTTGTTGCGTCACTCCATCAAATGTTTGAAGAGAGAAAGAGCCGATGTTTTTCCCAGCAAACTTTAGTTAAAAGTAATCTATCTTTATTATTTAATGTATGTATAGAAGCATACTAATTTAAGAATTTCTAAAGTTTCCGTTAGAGGTTCCTTCCTTCATTCTTGGCATGAAATGGATATCTCACTTGGAAAAGTGAATGTTTGAATATTTGATAGCGTGAGATTCTAGCCGACACAGTAACCATTCATCGAAGCAACAATCACACATGACGTGGAGCTTAGAAAACGTTCACAAGGGGTCCAACCCTTTCTATGTCAGGGATGGTTGGGGCCGCGTTTTTAATACTGCTGCATGTAAAATAGTGATTGGACTTGTTGCGGCACTTGTGTACTGCATGAATGGGGTTGTTATCAAGGGCACTCGGCTTTGTAATGTAATAATAGTGCAGAACAGAACGCTCGCTTCCTTTGCAAGGCTGGGGGAAGCATTTTTTGCGCCTAAACTTCCCGCAACCCATCGTGTGATTTGAATCTCGTACACGAAAACGCTATTAGTCTGCACTGCGCTCAACAAAATATTACTCGAGATAATTCATATTTTGTTGATGGAGCATTGAATCGGAAAATATTTGAAGAATGCAATTTATCGCGCAGCACTCTGCCGTGCATCAGCAGTTCGAACACGTTTCCAACATTACACAATCAATAAATAAGTGATGTGAAGAACATGCCCTGTCCAGTGCCATAATCTATCCTTGCGCATCAGTTTTTGCGTCGCCGAGTGGCTGCCGAGTGCAGCTGTCGCGAGCCGCGCTCACTTCCGCATGCATCAAGGCCCCGATGTGCCCGCCAGCTCCATATCTAGTTACCGGCCTAGGCTAAACTGGTCGCATGTACCGTAACCACTTCTGCATCGACTCGACTTGTTCGACGGCTTACGCTCCTTTTATTTCTTTGTATTCCAAAGATGTTATTGAATTCTTTCCGCAAACATTGCCTCCTGCCTCGCTCGCAATACTCTGAGATCACTTCTCCGTATGAGATCATAATGATGTTTGGGAGTAGCATTCTAAAAGTGGTAGCGAATCAGCCGGAACTGGGTCAAGTCAAGTAGTGTGACGCGAGCTGCGATAAACGAGCCCTGCCCGTACTACATTATCAATAGAATGCCCTCGCTCGCTGGTATCTGCCGCTTACTGAGTAGGTACGTGGTTGTACTAGTTGAGTTGCATACAATCGCTTCACACAAGTGCATTCTGCAGTCGCTATGCACGAGGCCTTGGCGGAATAAGGCCAGCCCAACAAACATTTTACCCTCAGTTACAGCTATTTTTATAACTTTAACCTGTATAACTGTGTTATAATTATCTCAGTTCTAACATAAAGCGATAAAGATGAGTTAAAAAATGAAATTAGTGTTAACAGCAGGTTTAAGTGTTAAAATGGTATTAGTCGAAGCAATTATAATTAAGATGTTATAGGTTTAAACTGTTTCTAGAACCTAAAGCTATACAAGAGTGCTCACTGACACTTTTTAACACTTATGGTTGTTAAGTGGTTTCCTTTAATACTCATATAAATCTGTAGGTGTCATATTGACTTTAGGCTGCAGGAATTGGTTATAAAAGAGATTTTGTCAAGAGTGCAGTAAGACAAGATTCTTACAGTGTTGGAAAACTCAACAATGCAGTTTTAATCTTTAAGGTTAACTTAACTTACGCTTATTGCGTTTGGCAAGTAGACTGTAAAAGTAACGGTGTTAAGCAAGACTGTGCGGATCGACTAAAACTGCATAATACCCTTGGCTAAGGGTGTTCTATTTCAAAAAGTGTAATAGATGACTTAGGTGAGTCTATATGTCTTAAATGTAAGTTCGCCATTTGCATTGGCGACCTAACCTATAAATTGCTGGGATAAACAATATTTTGCTTTAAAATACTTACTTATTTATGTGAATTTTGTCATTCCAGTCATGCCAATCGATTTATGAAACTAATGGACATACAGTAAGGATACAAAAAAATACAAAATTGAGTCGTCTATTTTATATTTACTTATGTTTCATTTGAAATCCTTAATAAATTCGGAGCGCATTAAAATTGAGGTGGGAAATATGGTATACATTACAGTAAAATTACAATGGCATATTATTTTCAATTCACAAAACATGTTAAGTCAAGTTAATATATTATATTTACTGTTATTTAGTATTAATCAATACTGTCACTCTAATACTGTCGCGTATGATTGCGGTTGACACTAATATTTTCAAAGACATACATCTTGTATGGTAAAAGTGTATTCTAAAAACGGTAACATACTCACTTAACCCTTTTTTACCAAACAAATAAGAGTCAGGGAGTCAAATAACCATTCTACAACCACAACTATACCGGTAAAAGTTCTAGCTGAGAGTGATTAAACGCTCTTCAATAGTAACTTTAGCACTTCAATGACACCGTACTACAGGCTTTCTATAACTTAAACACTTCAATGACACCGTTTTACAGACTTTCTAAAGCCTTTACTCTCAAAATCGTGGGCCTCTTTCGTGGTTATAAGTGAGTTAGAGCACTCTCCTACACTCTTATACAGCTATGTCTTAACACTTTAATTTTCGAATGGAACCATTATACAAGTTATATGAGAGTTTTTTTAACGCTACGATGTTAGTTGGGAGGTGAGTAGTTCTATGCATCGCGCGATTGCATCACGATTCACGAGCCAGTGTTGCTGCGAGTAAATTGCGCGACTTTTTGACCTAATCCCTTCTAGAATGTTCAGGGGTTCTCGGAAATGGCGCCCGAAACGCGTAATGTTTACAAACATTAATTCCGCGGCCAATGTCAGTTTCACAAACTCATTACGGAACTAGGTTGCCATCGTAGCGTAGCTCAGCTAATACAGTAAAATTCAAGACCGGATGTTGGTGATCTAATTACTTAGTCTGATGTTTTCAGTATCCTAAGTTAAATTAGTATGACGTACGGTGGCCTGCGCCTAAAAGTATACAGGCGGAGTTTTTAAAATAGCGATCCCTGATGATGAAGGGACCAGCTACATCTGTTATAAATCCGGGGACGTGTTGTGTGTGATGTGTGTAGCAGTGGTGTTTATGTGGATGTGCTTGAGCAGCATGTGAGCTTCAGATCGCTATTTTAAAAACTCGGCCTGTATACTTTTAGGCGCAGGCCACCGTACATACCTGTTGTTGCTAACATGATTTCAATAGTCATCATTTAGTCTGAAGTTGTTCACAATGAAGCTGAACAAATCGTCATTATGTATTATGTAGTGGTATGAGCGCGGTGGGTGTGATTGTTGCCGAGCCGATAACAAGTGGCACGCGCAGCTAACAAATGTGTATGAGTTATGTAAAACATGATGTGCGATCACGCCGGGTGTATGAGTGCTCACACAAATAGCGGTGTCCTTGAGCTGCTGCTGAACTGGGTCAGGCCGTGCCCCCCACTCCCCACTCTTCGCCACTTTCCGCTCAGCTAAACCGATCTTAGGAGTTTTCTCGCAAACGACGTGTTTACGCGATTAGAAGCGATATCATATGTAGTCATGAATTTGGAAAAGGTCTACCTTTGCAAACAAACACACACAACCCACAAACAATTCACTTTGTAGGAAATGGGCTTCCTCAAATTCTGGAAGGTTATTCCCGTAATTTCCATACTTTAAAGGCGGGTTTGAACTAATAAAAATAACAGAGCCTATGAAGTTTTCAGGGAAATTCCATTTACTTTACTGTTGTCATATGCCCTAGCCATAGCAACAGCAATGTTGAAGCACATATGGTTGAATTTATCACGTGCATGTATCAACGCTATGTCATGTTCATGTCGCTAGTACATACATAGAACTACTGCTATCAACTCACGATAGAACAGCTATTTCACCTTCGCGCCGCATAGCTACAATTTTCGTAGCAACAGCTAATATAATTGCCGGGCGCTCGGCTCGTGGGGTATCAAAATATTTGTGAAATTGTTTTCCAATATTCCAGAACGGTGCCCTGAGCGATGGTGGAGTTTATTTAAAGATTTAAATATGCTCGCGTGCACCACGGTACCTGAGATAATGCGGGTTTCGGGCAGGTAGCGAACCGGATTGTTATCAAGCCCGACAAGCTTGTAATAATACACATTGTGTATCGATATTCACCACGTGTGTTCCCCGAATTGCGCTCTTATTGACACGATCAAGCCACATGTGGACTTTATAACTATCATTGTCAATCTTCTCGGAAAGAAGCTGTACAATTTTCGATATTGATTGACCGAAATATGTTATACGGACCATGAAAGTTCCAGAAAAGGCTGCTTACTTCGATGAAGATTTGGAGATAAATGGGACGTCAGCTGTGGGGTCGGACAAAGGATAATCCTATACCAGTTTCGGTGGTACCTGATCTTGATGCAGTATTTTTTGTGCGAATCCAAAACAAAAGCAGCGTATCTCGTTTAATTGAGTTGAATGATCCTGAAGACGAACCGAGATTGAAACATTATATGCATCAGCAAACAAAATAACCTAACACGGTTGCATGCTTTTCGCCCTTGCAGTGTATTTATGGTTCTGCGCTCGCATGTCTACTAAACCCGACAAGTGTAATTTAATTAGTTAGCATTCATTGTTCGACGTCGGTGTACAGTGAACTGTAGGAAGTGCTCGCGTGTAATGTACGCCCGCGACATATTTATGCGCTATTCGCTCCGGCGAATTGCCTTCAATTAGTCCCCACTAAAGTACACCGTACTCCTTATCATATCAAACGTTAACATGTACCGCTTTATCGTCGCAAATGGGGCAATCGAACCAACATTACAAGCACGTTCCCTTCATAAACTGATAACTTTGCACGTAAAACCCGAAGTTCTACACAATTCGCATTATCAATCGACTGGCTGTATTGAAATTATGTCCCTGTGTTACAATTACCTCGACAGACTTCGAAATGGGAAATTATACATGGGGGAAGCTTCTCCGAAGTTTTGAATGTTGCGTGACAGCTGGCAATCATGGCTCATTACGTCGGAACAATGAAATGTCGAGTGGCTCGTACGTACCTGCGTGAGGCCGGAGTGAAAGCTCCGCAACTATGTCGACTTCGTTTTAAGCTCTCGCAGCGGAGACTACACCTGTCTCGCTCCTTTGTCCCGATACGCAAAAATGTCAGTAGAGGTCATCTAAAACGGGCTAAAGGCGTTCGGTGCGTGTTTCGGGCACGCTCGTCTAGACGTTGGGTTGCATCGTCCGATCGATCGCACGACCGTCCTGAGCCTCAGACGGTCATCGACCCCCGCGGGCGCATCGGTGACGTTACGCTCCTGTGATGCACCCCGCCCCGCGCCGCCCCCGCGCCCTCCCGCAATCACTGGCGGACCATTCCTCGTGTTGATGCACCTTGACGTCCAAGAAGCATTCCACGATTGGGTCCTGCCTTTTGACTATTTCGTCTTATTTTCAACTCGCAGTAAAGGCATTAAGACTTTTTACGATATAGCATAACTAAAGATTTATTCTTTTGAGGCGTACCTGTGGATCGTAATGCAATCCCGTCCGTGGAGGCTGCACAAAGCGATCGTCCGGCTTAGATTTTGGAGAATAGGGCCCCGTCATTGTACTACACGTCTCCCTCTACCCAGCGTTTCTAAAGATTTCTTCAGAGGCTGACGCGCAAAAAATTGAACCTTTTATTATATGAGCACCGCTTTTACGATGGGTGCGTTGTCCTTGTGTACTTTTGTTATGACAAGAGCGATATTTATGTGCCGTCTGACCTTCTACTACGGTCAAGTGCAAGCGTCTACTGACTTTGTTTGTAGCTAAGAGCTAACAATTAGTGTAAATGTGTTTGGGGTAAACGACACCGGGCAACAACGGGTCGTATGCCTACGTGTAGGGTTGTTGTTCTTCCTCCACCAGGTCTACCAAGGCGCTGCAGATGGCTCTGTACGTGTCGCCGGGGTTCTCTCGGGCGCCGGACGCGCACCTCCGGCTGGCGCTGATGTTCAAGGCGCGGCGGCACTGGGCGGCGGCGGCGGCGCACCTGCGGCGCTCGCGGCTGGCTCCCCAGCAGGACGCCACCTTCACCCGTCTGGAGCTCAGCTTCCACGCGGCGCACTTCCTCGAGGCCCGAGGCTTGAGGAAGAGCGCGCGGGACTCGTATGAGAGACTGCTGAAGGAGCCGCATCTGTCCGCCTCGCTGAAGGCTGATGTTTGCCGGCAACTTGGTGAGTTTGTATGCATACTATGTTGGTAGATATTAAGCACTCAAGTCTTTAATTCCTTACGGGTGAAGCTACATAGCTATATACCTATCCTCCATTATACTGTCCTCCAGACAGATTTTCGACTTATTTAGATCACGCAATTGCTCAGGACGCAGGAGTATAGTGCCCTATTGTGGCTATATGTGGATACTCTTTCTTATCACTTACATTACGCAATAGAATGGACTGACCGACTGGAGAGAGTTCAAGCGAGGCTGACTGTTACATTGTCTTCTCCCGTCCTTCTTTTTGCGTGTCAAAGTCGTGAATGCTAAGTAAATTTTAGCAGACAAACAACTTCTTGACTTCTGAAAGCATGGTTCATGCTGCTTATGGAACATGTCACGGTATGGTCAGGGATTCTACATCCCAGCAATAATTTTGCAACCGATTTTTTATACTGTTGTCTATTATTTTATACGATAATTATTATTTAAAAGCATAGTGTATGTCACAAAAGAAAAACTCTGGTAACTTAATTATTAAGTACGCCACTCATTGCAGCTAGTTAAAATAATATCTGTCGGTCAGGCTGCCACGGAGGTGCTTAGCTATTAATGAGCGACATTACAGGAAAATATCAAATCTAACCGCTATTTACCACAGTAATTACATAGGGCATGCGGTGCCTTCTTTTGTTTTTCCGTAGGTTAGTAACAGATAGAATATGGTGCGGAATGATTATTTCTATTGCACGTAATAGCCAGGCCCTTGGTTCCCACGGAGGCGCATACATAGATACATAAACGGGTTACGGGCCACTCCAGCATTTACATAACAATGCATGTTTACTTGAGCTCTTGAAACAACAAGACGGGCTATTGTGCGATCAGCTCACGATCCAATATCGATGACTCAAGCCGCATCACTCGATAACCAGCAGTGATATATCACTGAAGACTGCCTTCCTCGTGCACTCTCGCAGTTGAAGAAATTCATTAACCTAACACGCGAGGTTTTTCTGCAAACTTATGTCTTCCTTATTAGGCTTTACCGGCGATAAAGGTATCATCGATCAATCCGGTTTCTAGATTAAATGGTTCCAGTAAAAACTAACTGTGGTTATGCAATGAATAAAACAATAGACTGCTTACGCTCGCACCGGAAAGGAAAAAACCGGTAAACAACAAGCTTTCATAATTGAAGTAATTAATACCAAAAATGTTTGTTCGAGAAGCTTCGGTCGACAGCTTCGAAAACTTTTTTTCATAATCAACACCTCGACACAAGCAGCGCGCTGGCTTCCTTTTCAATAATCAAACAACAGCGTTTTGTACGTGACGTAGTTTTGTTTAACTTTTTGCGTAGGCGTTTTAAGGCGTAATACTCTTTTTCTCCTTTCTTTTATTTTCTTGCCAAACAATGAAGGGTGCATGTTTTTATTACTTTTTAAAGCTGGCCCGCTCATGCCGTCATGCGGCCGCATAATGCCAAAACACAAGAGCTCTGAATAAATTGTTAGGTACATTTCGGCGGAAGTTGTGGGTTTATCCATGGCCGACATATTTTATAAAAAGTTGCAGTGATCGGCCACCTGCCGCCGCCGGGCAAATAGAGCAGTAAAACAAATACGCACACGACAACCCCTTACCCCACAGGAAGCGGGGAAACGTGAGGAAGTTATTATCTCATTAGCCGAGTGGATTCGTATCTTTGGACTTGACAGCTCGAAGTTGAGATTTCGGGACAAAAAGCTTGGAATTTTTGTTTGTTTATTTTATTGGATTCGATTTAAATTAAGCTGCAATGACTGCAGCTGTGCAGCTACCCCGTAAGGAGTTTATAATTACAGACTTGAGTGTTTGCATTAAGTTAGTTAAACCCTATAGTATACCACACCACCCATAGATTCAACATCATCATCAGGCAACTGCTCTGCTCCCACATATCAGGCCTCAGTCCAGCTGGCTAGCTCGTTCAACCCTTATATCCAACAATAACCAACTAGCTGTTGCCCGCAATTTTACCATCTTTGTATTGTTAATTCAAGGTGTCAGCTTCCCTTACACCAAAATGTGTAAGAAATTCTGTTCAGTACTTTGTACCCAATAACTAACCACCAACCCCCCAACTAGGCTGGCTCTTCCACCGCTGCGCCTCTCTCGGGGAACCCCCCGCGCGCGCCCGCGCCGCCATCTGGTGCCTGCAGCGCGCGGTGGCGGCGGAGCCCGACTCTGGAGCAGGGTTGTACCTGCTGGGACGCACCTTCGCGGCGCAAGGGAAGGTGCACGACGCCTTCATAGCCTACCGGAACTCGGTGGAGAAGAGCGAGGGGAATGCGGACACTTGGTGCAGTATTGGGTGAGTTGGCTGTGTATGTTTTGGATTTTATTAGCTTGTAGGTGTGAAACGCTAGAGCTGGACTAGTGTGACAGTATTGGTGAGAGGATTAGCCAGTCAGAATAGTCGCAGACTGCCTAGGTTAACCAAGAAGCATATAGTATCCTAGGCTCCTTTCGTGATCCATATTTTTGTATTTACGATTATTTATTTATGTGGGACAGAAATACGAGTGGATGGATTTGAATGTGTTTTATGTTTGAGTGGCTTCGTTTTAAGTTATTGTTTTTTGGATGAGGGCTATACCGACGTCTGCTGGCCTTTTAAATGTTCTTTTTAAACTCATGGTCGTAAAAATTACAGTTACTGCCCCTACCTGAAAGTATAAAGTTACTTTTTGCTGACTTGCAGAAACAATGAAACTTTTAGGACAAAGAACCTGCTGTAAAATATTTATGACGTTGTTTTGCTTGTAAGGTTAGATAAATGCGCTTTGTACGCCAGCAAATTGCGTACTGCATAGTATTAGCTTCAAGATATCCATTTTATTATGCAAATGAGTGAATACAAAGAAAATTGGCAACTTGTGCATTCATGGCTGTGAGTCAAGTGTGTGGAATGGATAGTGCCGTTTATCGTGACTAACATATAAATGTTGGAAAAATTACATTTCACTACTTCACTTCTTATAAAATTAATTAGACTACTTATTAGGGTATTTATAAAAATTACAGTATTTCTAATATGATAGGATAATCTCAAGACTTCTTGCAAAATAACCATCCTCATCATCATCATCATCAAGCAACATTGTTGGGCGCAGGCCTCTCCCAAAGGGCTTCTCAACACTGCACTCAGCATTCCTCCTACTTCAATGTCTAAAATTCTAGCTAGCCCTAACCCTCTCCAAACTCTCCATCCCCTTACAGGGTCCTATACCAGCAGCAGAACCAGCCAATGGACGCGCTGCAAGCCTACATCTGCGCCGTCCAATTAGACAAGGGCCACTCGGCCGCATGGACCAATCTGGGCAGCCTATACGAGAGCTGTCAGATGCCGCGTGATGCGTTCGCGTGCTACACCAATGGCGGCTCGGCGGCCACGGCGACCAATGCCGCGCTGAGGCAGCGATTGGCGTTCCTGAAGGCGCATCTTGCGCATGCGCCGATGCCGTCGGTTACTGGGAAGTGAGTATAAAATTTTATGGTCTATTTTGTCATTAGGTATCAGCCAGTTATCGCCCATGATCTGTATAGTGGGCCGTAGGGCTTCCCACGCTATGTTGCTTAGTTGTGGTTTCTATTCAAGTTTTAGTCAACCACAAAGGAAATCGGTTCTTCGGCAGATATGGCATGGGATTGAAAAAATATAAAGCGCAACATCATAACTCATGTTTGATAATGATAACGTACTAGACTAAGGAAAAGCCAAATATTCATTAATATCTAAGGATATTATGAATAAAATACCCATCGAAGCGTTCGGAAAATACAAAGATATTGCGTCATGATTGTCATGAATACATTAATAAACGTATCAGCCTCATTTTTAATATAAAACGCAACTGCAATAAGCTTTATTCTCAATCTAGATTGCAACCTCTTGCAAACGAATACTATAGTTAGTGTTTTCATATATTTTATAGCTACACATAGGCTATACAACAAAATTATAGCTATACCAATATGTATAAAATTTCCTAACTATGCCCACATACAATTCTTTATATAAAATACAATAAAAAAGCCACCATTGTCTTCTCAAAACTCACCACATCTAACTCTTTAACCCGCCACCAGACGCCGCCAGCTCCCCTCCATCGAAGAGGCGTGGAACCTCCCCATCTCCGCCGAGATGTCCTCACGACACAAGTCGGCGCCCCCGCCGTACCCCGGCAAGCGCGAGGAGCCGCCGCCGCCGCCGCTCACGCCGCAACAGCTGCATACCTTGCAGTATCTGCAGAGGAACGACCAGGCGTTGCCGCCTAGTCAACAGGTATGGGGGGGTGGATTTGAGGGTTTAGGAATAGGATGTAAATGTAGATGGCTGAGGGCCTGTTTCACTATGTCTGGATAATGGCTACCTGTGGGATAAAAGACATGCTGTCAGTATCTAAAACATAATTACAGAGAGACTTTCTGAAACAGGCTCTAAACGATTTAACAAAAATAAATCCCAGGGAAGTTAATGCGGGGGTGTTACATAGTTTTATATAAGTACATCAATTTTCATAAAAGCAAAGAGTAATAAACATCCATCCATGATTTATAAGTAGGATAGTAAATAATAGATTTGAGATGTCTAGACACGTAACCTCAACTAGAATCGCGACATCTATGAATATCTAAGCTCATTTTGTGACTGTATTTTAACAGTAGCATAATGATCAATTTTTTTTTACAATTCTTATAAAATTTACTACAGACCTTTTTAACTCTGCTAAATATCAGGACCAAAAATCTGTTAAAGTAATATATTATATATTTGAAATATAGTTTGGTATACAAAAAACAACGACCGAATGGCGTAGTGGTTAGTGACCCTGACTACTGCCGATGGTCCCGGGTTCGATTCCCGGCTGGGGCAGATATTTGTTTAAACACAGATATTTGTTCTCGGGTCTTGGATGTGCCCGTCAAATGGCAATAGGCCCGCCCCCTATTACATTGGGACTAACATACACTCTGGCGAAAAGTGGGTGCAGCGATGTACCTCTGCCTACCCCGCAAGGGAGTACAATAGTACAAGGCGTGAGTGCGTGTTTTTTTTTTTTTTTTTTTTTTTTTACAAAAAACAAGCCCCACGGCGAATAGGGTCAGCTAATATTTACATGTGTACTAGGTAGGTACCCTATGTAACATGGATGCCAAAATTGCTACTGCAAGTCATCCCCACAGCATTTGAACCCTAACTCGCATTTAAAATAATCAATAACTTCTGTGCCTAAAAGGATAAACCCTAGACGCATTTGCATAATACGCGTATATGTCCATAGTGATGTATTGTGTTACTCCCTATTTTTATTTCAAAGCTAATATGGGGGCGCTTAACGCTGAGTACGCATCTGTTTGGTGCATATGTATCTACCTACATGTCTATCTGTCTGTCTATAGGTTTTAATTAAGCTTTGCATTCAATTTCAAACGAGTGCCGCCTTCAAATATTGAATGAGATCTAGATTGAGTTTAGGGTCACACACAATGGGACTGTCGACTGTTTGGTTAAGATAATATGCAGCAGCATTGAACATTGTTAAGATTTATTAAGTTATTGTCATTGAAGTTGTGGCATTCTGCTGTAGTTTCCTGTTTACAATGCAAGCGAAATTAATGTTATTCCGGTGGACACAGTAATGTGTATAAATCTTCTCAACCAATTAATTTTGTAAACATAATCTATGATTTTTATGTATGTAGTGCAATGTAGTGTTTATAGACGTCTCCACTTTGCCTTACTCATTTAGTTCCTTGTCTTATCCATCCTTACTGAATATTTAGGTTTTATTGAAGTAATGAATAACATTGATTGTCTTGTTCCAGGCACTGATGCAGCAACTTCTGACGCAATATCGTCTGTCGCAAGCCGCGAGGGCTCGAGCGGTTTGTACCTTTACCGCCGGAACCCTGATACCAAACTAAATACCACTCTAACCCTAATCATAGAACCCTTTTGACTTAAGTGTATCAGGGTTTCTGGCGCTTTTACTTATGCTATAAGTTAGTTTTAAGGTCCCCAAAAATCACGGCGGCAGGTTAGGTTTGCAACTTTTAAGACAGTGGCATGTATGCTAATATGAACTATATTTCCAGGTGACTAAAAGCGAAGGTTCCGGTGGCAGCTCCAGTGGGGAAACCGCTGAGTCTTTGGCCGAAGATCTGCTGAAGAGGTTTGCTGACTCGCAGCCAGATATAAAGAAGGAGCCAGTGCAAGGTAAGTATAGTCGTGTTAGGAATGCACTTCCGGCAAGACTATTTTGTTAATATTTTGTTGTTTAAGTTGATTTTTCAGGGCCCGTTTTTATGAGTTGCTTGGTTGTAGATGAAAGTTTTAAAGATTGGTTGCTCTTATTCGCGGTTATGTAAATTGTCTGGCAATGCTATTGCATTGTTTGCGGACAGTATTCTGAACAAAATAAGTAAAAATTTCGGTTTTATTTCATCAAATTCTCAATCAATATGACTCACATTCATACACTCATGATCACTTCTGTTATAAAACAACAAAGAGTTTATTCATTTCCTTGACCTCTTTGATATTCGATATCATTACTTTGTACTGTCACTCCTTGTCTTTTTATTCAACGTCAAAACAAATTTACTCTATGCGTCAAAAGTTTAACTTTCTTTTGTGTCAAATAAAAGCAAGAGCAAACATACTGTTTTAGTAAATACAATAAACTGTGAATATTATTCCATATATTTACTGTGCGGATCTGCATATTAAGCCAAAACCTAGTGAGTAAATCTTTGAGATGAGTTTGATTCATCGTAATCCCATGGGCGATCACAGAAACTACATATTATCTCTTTCAATTCGTAGTTACTTAGTAAACTTCTGAATAAAATTAAGAGAGTAGCGCTACAAAACATTTTCTATTATTCAAATCCAGCATATCAATCTACCACTTTCACCCACTATCGTGGTATACTTATTACTATCCATTCGTTTAGAGATACCAGTTAAAGTCTACCATCGTTCAACCATTGCAAAGCAATCATTCTCAACCATCATTATATCTCTCAACAATCTCTCCTCACCAAATAAGATAACTGATCCCGTCACAATCCAACAATTACCAACAACCTTTTCCATCCCTCACCAATATAAGTGCTCCCGTCACAATCCAACAAAGGCCAACCATCTTTCCTCCCCATACAGAGATATCCTGATCCCGTCACAATCCAACAAACACCACTAACCTCTTCCTCCGCCCACAGAGATATAAATGCTTCCGCCACCCCTTCGGCCGTCTACAGAACTGGACTTTCAGAATTTCAATGTCATTTAAAAGCCTCGAATGTAACCAGTTCTGAAACTCTGGTTCTGTAGACGGCCGAAAGACCAGCCACAATCTAACACATGTATTTTTTTTTACAATAAACCTTCCACCCTTCACAGAGATGAGTGTCCCAGCGGCCAGCGAGGCGGTGCTGGGCGGGCGGCAGGCCGTGGTGAAGCTGGAGCCGCTCAAGTCGGACCCGTCGAGGCCCAGAGCCTTCAATATAGGCATGAGCTCGAAGCAGATATTTGATGCTTGCAAGTAAGTGCTTGTTTTTTTATGGTGAAGATGTTTAGTTAAAAACTTGCTTAAAACTCGTAACTTTTTAATGGTTAAAGCGATTTTGTGAATAACAGATAAGAAACTCTGTATAGTGAACTGAAAACCTTGGAAGAAAAGAAACCCACATAAATGGGTTCACCTGATTTTGAGCAAGAACTTTGATGAAGAGCACTGTTTCAGTTCAAATCTTGTATACTTCATTGCCATCATTGCTATAACCATGGAAAGAACGGAGGAGTAGCAAGAATGAAGGAGAACGAACATAACTTGCTTAAATTTCTCCTAAAATGCCAACCCCCATAGCAAACAGTTCCTAACCAACCCACTCCCACCTCCACAGAGACAACCCCGGCCCCCCCACAGCCTGGTCTGTTCTGGGCGACGGCTGCGCGCCCCCCGCGCCCCCCGCCGTCCCCTCGCCGCCCCTCACCGCGGAGCAGCTCGCCCCGCCCGCGCCCTTTGTGTTTGTGGAGTCTAAACGGGATGCGTTCTCGCCTCAGTTGCAGGTGAGAGATGAAGATTTTAAAAAAAATTCTTGGGCAATCAGGATACACCACTAATTACTATGTCTTAAAATGTGGCTAACACGATACACCGCCTAACTATGTCTTGAAAAACATAAGTAAATTACACATTGACCCAATACACACATGACGAAAAAGCCGATCCTAAATAAGGACAAGGCTAGGAAGAAGAAGACTTACATACATAATAGAAACAGTACATATAGAACAGTTGTAGCTTTACTTTTATAGCTCTCAACAAAACTTCAAAATTTTTATAGGTTAGCTTCAAAAGCATCAAAGTATTTTTTATTTTAACTTTCTACGTCATGATAATCATGTCATGGCATAATCAAAATGTTATTTAGGTACTTTGAAATAACTGTCCCATGAACTATACTATATGAAATGCAGATTTCCCCCCCAAACAACACTTAACAAACCAACTTTCCCCCATTCCAGGACTTCTGCCTAAAACACCCAATAGCCGTAGTCCGCGGCCTCACAGCGGCTCTCAAACTGGACCTCGGGCTATTTTCCACCAAAACTTTAGTCGAAGCTTGGCCAGAACACGCGGTGGAAGTGAGGACTCAGCTGATGCAGTCAGCTGATGAGAACTGGGACCCGAGCGGCAGGCGCCGGGTGTGGGCGTGTGCGTCGCACCGCTCTCACACCACTGTGAGGAAGTATGCGCAGTACCAGGCGGGGAGCTTTCAGGTGAGGGTTCTGGAGTTACTAATGATGTGTAAAGTAGTGTTGATAAATTTGATGGAAGTATCTATGACATACTAAAGATGAAATCTATAAAGAAAGTAAAATTCACTAGTTCTGATACAGATAGATGCTTGTTTCTTTTCATTAATTAAATCAAAGTAGCCAAAATTTTGCGACTTAATTCTACTTTTATGTAGGAAACTTATAAGCACAATTGTGAATTATGATAATTTACCTTATTAATTCTAAAAAAGGTGTTCCATTTTAATAAGCAACAAATTCCATCTTCCACCACTCTTCCAACATCACAATCAACAACTCCATCTCAATCCACCCCCAGGAGTCCCTCCGCGACGAGCGCGAGCGTCCGGCCGGGTCCAACCCGGGCACGCTCTCCGACTCGGACGGGCGTGAGTCAGGCCCGGTCAAGCGCCGCAAGGGGCAACGCATGCTGCGCTTCGGCACCAACGTAGACCTATCAGATGAGAAGAAGTGGCGAGCTCAGCTGACTGAACTGCAGAAGTTGCCGGCCTTTGCGAGGGTCGCCTCGGCGGCGAATATGCTGAGTCATGTCGGACATGTGATTCTGGGCATGAATACTGTGCAGCTGTATATGAAGGTGAGTTTTTAAGTGTGAATTTATTAGCTTCGGCACCAACGTCGACTTGTCCGATGAGAAGAAATGGCGAGCTCAGTTGACGGAGTTGCAGAAGTTGCCGGCGTTTGCGAGAGTGGCCTCGGCGGCGAATATGCTGAGTCATGTCGGACATGTGATACTGGGGATGAATACCGTGCAGCTTTATATGAAGGTGAGTGGGATTTAAGCGTGAATAATGAGTAAATCGGCGAAAATATATTATGAATTTCGTTTTATGAAGTAAATTTTGATAGAAGTGTTGTATGAGATAATTTGTTATGAAGGTTGATAAAATTATAGCAATTTTTGCGCCTTTTAATTGAAGATACAACCATCATCTCACAGCATACCATCTATAATTATCACTCACTGAAGTACGTAAGGAAGACCTCCAAAGAACACTACGGTGCTAAGTTAACACCTACACAATTCCTCTACTCTCTATATAACTCACTCTAACAACATTATTTAACACTTCATCCTTATCGAATGGTCCTTAACCTTAACCTCTTCCCCCAGGTCCCCGGCAGCCGCACGCCCGGCCACCAGGAGAACAACAACTTCTGCTCCATCAACATCAACATCGGGCCCGGCGACTGCGAGTGGTTCGGCGTGCCCGACGCGTACTGGGGCGGGGTCAATGAACTCTGCGCCCGCCACGGCCTGTCGTATTTACATGGGAGTTGGTGGCCGGATCCCGAGGAGTTGAGAGCTCATGGCGTGCCGGTGTATCGGTTCACTCAAAGGCCGGGGGATCTGGTGTGGGTTAACGCTGGATGCGTGCATTGGGTGAGTTACTTATATGATTTTTGACTGCAATTAATGAAAATATGAAAGCAGGCTTTTAGCTATAAATTTGGTCTAAGAAATAAAAATGGACACATTTAGTTATTTATGAAGCGCTGTATTGTGGTACGAACAATAATAGAAACTTTTATGCAGCATAATATCTTGTGAAATGCCGATGCCCTACAATACACAAGTGTAGGTTCGATATATTCGAAAAGGCTGTGGCAGAATTAGCCGTTCAACAAAACACTTTCTTTTATTTCCTTCCTCCAGTAGCAATAACTTCCCCATCCATTCCAGGTGCAAGCGACGGGCTGGTGCAACAACATCGCGTGGAACGTCGGGCCTTTAACCGCACGTCAGTACTCACTCGCCCTCGAGCGGTACGAGTGGAACAAGCTGCAGAGCTTCAAGTCCATCGTGCCCATGGTCCACTTGACCTGGAACCTGGCGAGGAATATCCGTGTATCTGATGCCAGGCTGCATAGAGCCATGCGCACTTGCCTTATGCAGACGCTGCGGGCCGCGCAGGGGACATTGGCTGCTGTTAAGGCTAAAGGAGTGCCGATTAGGTTCCACGGCAGGGCTAAAGGAGAGGCGAGTCACTACTGCGGTGTCTGTGAGAGGGAGGTGTGGCATGCGTTGTTAGTAAGAGAGCATGAGAAGCGGCACGTGGTTCACTGTCTAGCGTGTGCCCGTAGAGCGGCCCCCGACCTGGCCGGCTTCCTGTGCCTTGAGGAGCACCACGTGGACGAGCTCGCGCAGGTGTACGACGCCTTCACCCTGCACCGCCCCCCGCCCCCGCCGCCCCCGCCCGCGCCCCCCGCGCACCCCCTCGCCCACGTCTCCGCCCCCGACTGAGCGGGTGGTGGGAGGGGCGCAGATGTACCTGTATTTAATTGTGTGAGTGTGCCCGCCCGGCTGTAGGTTTAATGCTTGGCGATGACGTGTCGCGTCCGTATGAATGTCGTTTTCGACCAAAATTTGCGTGCTTTTTGTATAAAAGTAATCTCCTCGATCTATTTTTGTTAGGCACTCCGCACGTCGGTAGAGTGGAGGTGTAATGTGAAGATGCATATTTTTGGTGTAATTAAAGTGTAAGATATGTAATTTTGGATTCACGGACGTTTATACACACTGCGATCACTATTGTACATGTGAGAGTGAAGTCAATTGCGGTCGTCGATTTAGTGTAATGTTTAGATACGTGCGGCGGCCCGGCGTGCGTAGTCGCGGCGGTAGTATAATTAGTGGAATGGTTCTCGAGTAGGGGGCCGCCGCCGGCTGCGAAGTGGTAGACTTATCAAGAAATTATCTCCTCCAGAATGTGTTGACATTCTCATCGCATTCATTATGGACGGATCCAAGTTACCCGACAAGTCTACCACGGCGACAGCCGATATTCTATAAGAGCTCAGGTGTTCACTGCAGATTTAAATGTGTTATTTTTGTATAGAGGCATATTTATTTATTTCCTTTTTTCACGGCACCTTTTCTTGTTTGCTAGTGAACTTAGGGTATCTTCTTTTACTGTGCCGTTAGAAATATGTAAAAGGATCCTGAAATCTCCCAGACTGATAAATAATACACTTGATGAATAATAAATGAAAGAATCGCGCGTCGATAAGCAAAAACGAAGATTTCCGAGTACCAACGAAGATATCCGAAGTCACTATCAAGAGTAGGGTAGTGGAAAAACTATGAAACAACGACTACCAAATCACAACTAGTTTTCTTACGAATCTTAAGATAATTTGGTAGTCGTTGTTTCATGGTTAGACCACAGGGCCGTACCTAGTTTGATTTATACCGACTCTTAGTTAATTATTAGCAGTAAGCGTCGCACGGATGGAGGCCCTGTGTTTTAGGAGGGCCAGAGAATGTGCTGCATCGTTCCAAAGAATGTACTCTTAGGAAAGTTACACGAAGTTGCTGTGATGCTGGTGTGCCGTTTAGATATAAATATTCCCAAGTTTTATAGACAAAATGCTGAATTTTGAGAGCGGTGGTAGAGCTGCGGTAGTTAAATTTTAACGAAAAGTACACTGATGTATTTAACCTTTGAAAGAAGACTGCAACTTGGGATTAATACCTATGAACGGTGTACCAGCATCATTTCCAAATGAGAAGGATATTTCTCCAACCTATGTTCGCATTTCATATTCCCATAACGTTTAGGATCTGACATAATAATTTATTTTCATTGACATTAAAACTTATAGTATTAGATTTTTCTTTAGGGAAAAATTGTGTTCTCTCTCACTTAAAATTGGATTGTATTATAGATTATATTGATGGATCGGTGTTAATGAAGGGAGTAAGCTTAGTTGGCAGTAATCGTAGGCCCGTATTCATAGTGCGCGCCGCGGTCGCGACACAATGTGACTGCAATTTTAGGTAGAGATATTTTTAGACAATATATTTTTACAGTGAAAGTGTACTTATCTTGCGTTGCGCCGCGGTCGCGCCTATGGGCACGGGCCTCTCTCGACACCGAAGTAATGTTTGTTGTTTCTCTTGCAGA
This sequence comes from Plutella xylostella, assembly GCF_932276165.1. Lineage (NCBI taxonomy): Eukaryota > Metazoa > Arthropoda > Insecta > Lepidoptera > Plutellidae > Plutella > Plutella xylostella. Next base: position 11,746,798 of record NC_063985.1, read on the forward strand.
ATTTATTCATGTGTTAGTGACATTTCTCGATGTTGAATGTACTTTTTGGTTCGGTGTCAAGAGTTGATGTAAAAGTGAAAGATTCGGATCGATATTGTAACAGAAAGTCGATATTTTTAAGTGATAAATTGTAACATTACTGCCATTTATGACCTTACTGTTTATTGAATATACTGTAATATTAAATTTTTAAATAAAGAATTAAGTATACAGCTTTTTGTTTTCTTTGAATTAATAATAAGTCCAGACCTAGTATCAGTTAACAGTTAATAAGTTATATGAACTCAATTATTGCTATATAGTTTTCATTGGAATTTGAAGTTGTTTAATTAAAAGCGCCATTTATATACAAAATAGTAATTTATTAAATCACATTCAACATTTAGCTATACATACGCTTTTATCTACTAACATAGACTTAAACTAAACTTCATTGATAATGATAAAAATTGTAAAGATAGAATATTTGTGCAACATATTATTATCACATAGAACTCACAACTATTTGAAGAATAAGTGCCATAACAGATCGTTGCTTTTTTTATACAAGACAAATATTTTCATCAAGTATACTTAACATATTTTATATAATAATATGTGTCATCATGAAGTAATTGGATCAAATTAATTAAATTCAATGATTCGTTTCATGTGCTATCAATAAACAACCAAACATACCTCTCTGAAATTGGCTAAAACACTTATAAAAATATAGGGATGTTTTGTAAACAAAGTAATGTGATGAGATTACTTAAAGTGGTATTTACATTTTATTTATTGTATAGTATATATTTTAACATCTAGGTATATGGGTTATATAGCACCTACGCTTTAGATTCTACATTCATTCTTATGTTACTGTGAGTTTCAGTTTAATAGTACCTACATATTTTGGAATTTATGTGAAACAGATGATGAAGCATTACAAAATACTGGTGCTTGGTGCAATTGAAGTTTTTATGTTTAATTTATTAAAAAAACCTCAAAGTAAATACAAGAACAGTGTAAAGCGTGAGTATAAAAATAACTTTATTATACTTTTGGCATAATGATTGCATGGAATCGTTATTTACATACTAAACTTGGTATTAAGTATACGATATATATGAAGAGAAAACGTAAAATTACCTTAAATTAAAACTAAGCGAATATGGCAGCTAGCCACTTTGGTAAATGAATAATATAATCGAGCACGTTGTATAAGTACAATTTTACAATTTGTACAGCATTGTGTACGACATTAAAGAACAATGCTTACTACATAGTTTTGCTAACCCTAGACGAGGCACAGTATTACACATTTTCGTCACGTTTCATGCACCAATTAAGTCGATAATTTTTATTAAATATGGTATTATAAATGAAGTGCTGAATTCACCATACATAGGGGGTATATTTTCTCTACCATATACATAATTATGTATAAGAGTTATGTATGTCATAATTCTCATACTTTAATATCTAACCCATTCAATTCCGTGGACACACATTTTAAAATCACCTACTTCGTATATTTGTAAGAAACATTATAAATAAATATGTGGGGACATCTCACACAAGGCCATCCAACCCCAAGCTAGGCAGAACCTGTGTTATGGGATCGGACAGCTGATATATCTACAAAGATACATAGATAGATAGGTACATATTGAATAGATAAACGAGAACCAGATACAAGACAAACACAAATGATCATCACACGAATGTTTGCCCTGGGCGGGATTCGAACCCGCGGCCCCAAGCTTCGGAAGCAGCTTCACTACCGCCTAGGCTACGGTGCCGTCGAATGTTATGTTCGTAAATAGAACTATTTTAGCATTGGCTTGAATAACATGTATAGCGGTGATAGAGTGGATATAGTACATATTCAACTACACAGTGCACACGTTCAGTTAATAATATTTATTTTTTACATAGATTATTTGTATTTTATATCGTAATGATAAATAAATGCTTTCGAATGGAAGGAATGTTTTGATAATTTAAAGATGCGTTTTGTTTAAAGTTATAATTTTACTATCAAATACCACTTTGTGTCAATGCTTTACCTAGGTATCGATATGTTGGATGAATGATGAATGGCAGAGTCAGGTGAGCGTAGATAGGGCGCATATAGCTCCCTAAAAACATCGAAATCGGAAGCTTTAAAATATGTAGAATATGTTTTTCTTTTAATTCGCCGCAGAGTAAGGCTAATACCCCCGGGAACCCTAAAACACTGAAATTTATAACCTTAAAATTGCGTTTTTCTTCCAAATCAGTCCATTCACCGCCACAGTTTCTTCACAATATCATCTAGCACCTCTCTAGTGAGCACCTCTCTAGTAAGCTGGGTGGTGGGTCAGCGCGGGTCGCGCGGCACCGGCGTCTTCAGCAGCAGCGCGGAGTCCGTGCTCACGATGGGCAGCGAGTTGCTAGTTTTGTAGTTATATTGTAGTGAGAGTGTGTTAGTTACGTTTCAAAAGATGGCGGCGATTGTTTCCGTTTTACGTAGCCACGTGCCGAAATGATACTATTAACACTGTAGGTATTCTAAACTAGTTTTTACTCGATTCCCGTGGTAGTAGGATATTGTCATAAGGGCTCGGACTGTTGAAACCTGCTTAATAAGGCGCCAGAGCGTAGCGAGAGCGCTAATACATCGGCGGACTCAAATCTCCGAAATTTTACCCTTAAAATTGTGTTTTTCTTTGAAATTAGTCTATAGAACCCGCTTATTGAGATTTGAGACAGCGTGACGTAGTAAGGCGCCCGAGCGTAGCGAGGGCGCCAATAGCCCCAAGGCCCTTAAAACACCGAAATTTTTAACCTTAAAATTGCGTTTTTCTTTCAAATCAGTCCATTTACCGCCACAATTTCTTCACTATATCATCCAGCAGTTCCCTGGTGGGTCAGCGCGGGTCCCGCGGCACCGGCGTCTTCAGCAGCAGCGCGGAGTCGGCGCTCACTATCGGCAGCGAGTTGCTGCAGTGGTACTTGATGAGGTGCGGCACGCTCTCGAACACGCGGTCTTTGGTTCGCACCTAAGGGGGAGAGGGGGAAATTAGTAATTGGCTTATATAGAAGAAAGATGGTTCTGATTATTAAAAAAGTAAAAGTTTATAGTTCGAATTCTTGTCACTAGGTGGCAGCACTATCTATGCAAACCTCTCCTTCACTGTGTGTTCTGCCGTAAACGTGTGCTTTATAAGTTCAATAAACGAAATAACAGAAATCTCAAGTTTTTATTCAAGAATCCCATAAAACCTTAATAGGTTATGGGCCCAGGAAGCTCTGAAACTTAGAGAACAGAAGAAAACGGCTAAGAAAACGAAGATAATTGTAAATATCAACCGGCTAACCTCAAATATGGCCATGGCGTCGTCGCGTGTAATGAGTGTGGAAAAATTTGATGGAACCAACCATTGACATATATATTACTAGCGTAAGGACAGGGCCTCCCACTCAAAAAAATGGCACCCGCGCGTTGGCCCTAAAATCGTTATTTTAGGGCCAACGCTCCTCAGTCGACAGTTGTCTGTGGCCGAGAGATGGTCTTGTGAATCTTGTGATAAATATGTAGTTGTGTTGTAAAAGGCTGCAAAAACCATTATACGAAGGTCAAAAAGAAACATCGAATATCGTATCATCGGTAATTACCATTAAATTAAGTAATAAACACATTATAAAGTGATAATTATTTTACTACCAAAGTCTACAATGGCCGCGCGCTGTAACCTTGTGCGTACGTCATTTTTTGTTGACTACCCTCCGAGAACATTTTCTTGTTGCACACACTTACGTTTTGGAGCGTGATTTTTAGTCCATTTGTACGGGACGCTCTACAGGTCTACAGCCCAAAACAGTTTTAATTTTAGTAGTTGGATTTGTCTTAAATTATTGATATGGCGCCTGCAAATAATAAAACAATGTCCGGGATGGTAAATTATTAACGCACGTACAAGGTTACATCGTCAAGATAGTTGCTAGGCACTGACATAGTTCAAACAAATTATGACAGATGACAGTTATTTTGCTTGTATGAAGAAGGTTTGAGTAAAATGTTCTGAAGGGCCTATCCTTCCTTTTGAAATCATTGGAACCAACTTTAGACAATGGAAATTTCAAGTTAAGTGCGCCTTAAAAGCTAATGGAATAGATATTTCAATACCTAAACCAGCAACGAACGAAAGTGACTGGTTAAAAAAGGATGGCATGGCAATGTACATCTTAACCTCGTCGATGGATCTCAAGCAAATCACGCTAATAGAAAACTGTGAAACTGCTCAAGAAATTATGCTGAAACTTGAATCAATATATGAACAGAAAAGTGAATTAAATAAAATGCTGATTCATGAAAGGTTTTACCAGTACAAAATGTCTGTAAGTGACAGTGTAGCTGAACACATCTTAAAGGTAGAAAACTTGGCTCAACAGCTGAAAGACAGTGGTGAGAGTGTTAGTGACTTGGCCATCATAACAAAAATATTGGGAACATTGCCTACCAAGTATAGATCATTGCGACAAGCATGGATGTCTTTAGATCCAAAGCAACAGACGCTCATAAATTTGACTGCTCGTCTGTTGGATGAGGAAGCCAGTATTACATGTGAAGAAGAACAGGAAACAGCCCTTCTGGTTGCAAATACAAAACAGAAGAATCAGAAAGAGGCCAGTGCTAGTACTTCGACTCAAAACAAAACCACCAAACATCGATTTGAGTGTTACAACTGTGGGAAGCGAGGTCATTTCTCCAGAGAATGTCGTGCTCCAAGGAGAGGCACCAAGAAACCAACCAGTGAAAATACAATGTTGGCATTTAATGTAGAAACCAACTTAAGTGAAGTTGAAGAGAATACTTGGATCTTGGACAGCGGTGCATCTGCTCATATGACTTTTAGAAAGGATTTTTTTGAGGAGCTTGTCCAATGCAATCAAAAATCATTAACATTAGGAAACAAGCAGTCTGTCGAAGTCAGGGGTATAGGAAAAGTTATGATAAAAAGATTGGTCAATGGACAGTGGGAGCACAGCATGCTGCAGGGTGTATTGTTTGTGCCTAGCTTAAGAAGAAACCTATTTTCTGAAGGTGTGATAGTTCGCAGAGGGTACACTATCATCAAGAAGCACCCCAATGCTTTAATATATAAAGAAAAAGAAGTAGTGATGAGTGCAAAAATTACAGAAAACAACTTGTATAAGTTACAAATAGAAACAGTGATACCGGACTCTTGTAACATAGTTCAAAGTGCTCACAGTGACATTAAAAAGTGGCATGAAAGACTTGGACATATTAACCTGAAGCAATTACTGAATATGAGTGCCCAAAATGTTATTGAAGGTTTGAACATTGACAATAGTGAAAGTGATTTTGTCTGCGAAGCATGTGCATATGGAAAACAAAGTCGGCTTCCATTTCAAAAATCCATACGAGGAGAACTACAGCCTGGAGACTTAGTATACAGTTATGTCTGCGGTCCTATGAGTCACACGTCAGTTCAAGGTCTGAGATACTTTGTATTATTCAAAGATGCAGCTACAAGTTACAGGCATGTATATTTTATGAAAAATAAAAGTGATGTATTAGATTACTTTAAGAAATATAACGCTATTATCAAGAACAAGTTTGCCCATTGTGTAAAGATACTTCACACAGACAATGGAGGAGAGTATGTGAATAAAGCATACAAGGAATATGTGGAGAAAGAAGGCATATTTCATGAGTTCACAGCACCATACACACCTGAACAAAACGGTCGTGCAGAGAGGGAGCTGCGAACAATAGTGGAGAGTGCCCGCTCCATGTTGTATGCAAGAAATGTCCCGTTGAACTTATGGGCTGAAGCTGTAAACTGTGCAGTTTACATATTGAACAGGACGTCTTCAAGCCAAACTCCAAATAAGACACCTTATGAACTATGGAACGGAGTGAAACCACTTCTAGGTCATGTGAAGGTATTTGGCAGCATTGGTTATGTTCATGTTCCAGATCAGCTGAGAACTAAGCTGGACAAGAAGAGTGAGAAAATGATACTAGTGGGGTATGATAATACCAATTACAGAATGTACAACATGAGTACCAAACAGATTAAAGTGTCAAGAAATGTCATATTTGATGAAAATGAAGTTCTGCAAATGAAGAAAAATATGGCACAGATATGTATTAGTGATGAAGACAACATAAATGATGGAAATAGCCAAGAATTGGCAGAGATAAGTGTGGAAGACAGCACACTGGTGGATAGCTCATCAATAGAAAATGAAGATAGTATGCTGAGTTGTAACAGTGATGATGTTACCTATGAGCCATCTCAAGAAATAGAAGATACAGAGCCGTGTCATGTAAATTTGAGACCACGAAGAAATAGACAACTTGAGGCAAATGTTGTCGAGTTATCATTGCCACAGACATATCAAGAGGCAATGGAAAGTCCACAGAAGGAAGAATGGTCCGAGGCCATAAAGGAAGAACTAATGGCATTAGAAGAAAATGAAACTTGGTCCAAGGTTGAAAACTCGGGTCAGCGAACCCTCACTACTAAGTGGGTATTTGCCATCAAGAAAGATGAGAACGGTCAAGTTTCTCGTTATAAAGCTCGTCTGTGTGCACGAGGCTTTAGTCAAATAAAAGGGGTTGATTATGAAGAGATATTTTCGCCAACCACCAGGTATGATTCTATAAGAATTATTCTTTCTATTGCAGCAAAGTATAACTTAGAAATTCAACAATTTGATGTTAAGACAGCATTTCTTAATGGTTACCTTGAAGAAGAAATTTATATAAGTATACCTGAGGGTTTGCACATAAATAGTAAATATGTATTAAGATTACATAAGTCATTGTATGGTTTAAAACAGGCATCTAGATGTTGGAACAAAAGATTCACAGATTTTTTAAAGAAGTATGGTTTTATACAATGTCAAGCTGATAGCTGTATTTATGTAGGCATCTTTAAGCAAGTCAAAGTTATATTAATACTGTATGTTGATGATGCGCTGATTGTATCTGAGAGTAAATTAATTATAAAAGAAATAATTGACTGTTTAAAACAAGAATTTAAAATTAAAGAATTAAATTTAACATATTTTGTGGGCATGGAAATCAAAAGATTAAATGATTGTATATGTATTTGTCAAAGTGATTACATCAGACAGGTTATTCAGAAGTTTTCTATGTGTAATGCAAATGCAGTAAGTACTCCTGCAGATGTAAATGTTGTCATTTCAAAGAATGAAGATGAAAGTACATCAAATTTTCCATACAGAGAAGCTATAGGCTCATTGTTGTTTTTGTGCTCTGTTTCCAGGCCTGATATATGTTTTGCAGTAAATGTATTGAGCAGATATGTGAATAATCCCAGTCAGCAGCATGTAAATGCTATTAAACGTGTAATAAGGTACTTAATTGATACTAAAGATTATTTTATTAAGTATGGAGAAAGCAATGATCTCATCGGGTATTCAGATTCCGACTTTGCTAGTGATGTAGATACGAGAAAGTCTACTACAGGTTATATTTTCCAAATGAATGGTGGACCAATCACTTGGTGTAGTCAAAAACAAAAGACCATTGCTCTCTCTACCACTGAGGCAGAATTTGTAGCTGCTTGTGAATCGGCTAAGGAAATATTGTGGTTAAAACAATTATTGTCAGAGTTAGGTGAAAACTATAATTGTATTACACTGTGTGTTGATAACCAGAGTGCCATCAAACTGATTAACAATCCTTCTTATCACAAGAGAACTAAACACATAGATGTAAAATATAATTTCATTAGGGAAAAGGTAGAGTTAGGTTTAATGGACAACATTTCATTTTCTTTACCCTATATTTTTATTAGCTATTCGGAAAGGTTATAAAAAATTAGAGGACCCGTATTTTTTTATTTTGTATATACATTAATTTTTGCATGTTATTTTTAACTTTAAAGTTAATTATTTTAAAACCGGAAGTGACATCACATATTAGGCTCAATTTTTATTTTTGTCTCGAAAAAAAACATAAATGACACTGATAAGTGACATTTAAACTTTGTTTACATGCCAACCAACAAATGGGTCATTTTCAAATGACATTGATATTTCTGATGATACAAAGTAGGTACTTATCATGTAAAAAAATAAACAGAAGCATTTTTTCAGATGTGTAGGCGGTGGCATGCTCTGGGAATTATTAAATAGAGGTAATCTCTTAATAAGTACTAACCATTTTGTATGATAAATTAAAAAAATAGTCAGAAAGTGTCAGAACAGAATTTATGAAAATGACCCAAATAAACAACAACGACTCGATAAAACGTCAACGCCAATCAAAAATGAAAGTGACAGTTACTTTGTTTTTAAATCTATAGGCTTTGATCATCAAAATGCATCGCACCTAATGCATGACGTCATCAGCACTTTTTTACTATTTTATGATTTTCTCGAAAATGATACATCCAAAAAATACAAAAACATTTTTTTTGTGGCCTTGAGAGCTAAATCTCGAAATGGTTTTCGATTTATGGCAGCTTAAGTTTTTTGAAATGTTGTCCATTAAGGTTGAGTATGTACCAAGTAATGAACAATTAGCAGACATTTTAACTAAACCTCTGCCTGCTCAAGTTTTTGCTTATCTGAGAAGTCATATCTTGTACCATTGTTAGTTTTAAGCAAGTATTTAAAATGGACAACATTTCAAAAAACTATAGTTGCTATAAATCGAAAACCATTTCGAGATTTAGCTCTAAAGGCCACAAAAAAAATGTTTTTGTATTTTTTGGATGTATCATTTTCGAGAAAATCATAAAATAGTAAAAAAGTGCTGATGACGTCATGCATCAGGTGCGATGCATTTTTATGATCATAGCCTATAGATTTAAAAACAAAGTAACTGTCACTTTCATTTTTGATTGACGTTGACGTTTTATCGTGACGTTGTTGTTTATTTGGGTCATTTTCATAAATTCTGTTCTGACACTTTCTGACTATTTTTTTTATTTATTATATAAAATGGTTAGTACGTATTAAAAGATGACCTCTATATAATATGTCCCAGAGCATGCCACCCCCTACACAGCTGAAAAAATGCTTCTGAAAAATGCTTCTGCTTATTTTTTTCCATGATAAGTACTTTGTATCATCAGAAATATCAATGTCATTTGAAAATGACCCATTTGTGGTTGGCATGTAAACAAAGTTTAAATGTCACTTGTCAGTGTCATTTATGTTTTTTTTCGAGACTAAGGCAATAGACAAAAATAAAAATTGAGCTTAATATGTGACGTAACTTCCGGTTTTAAAATAATTAACTTTAAAGTTAAAAATAACATGCAAAAATTAATGAATATACAAAATAAAAAAATACGGGTCCTCTAATTTTCTATAAACTTTCCGAATAGCTAATAAAAATATAGGGTAAAGAAAATGAAATGTTGTCCATTGTTAGTAGTCAGAAAGTGAGATGTTGTTATTGTAAGTTGTTAAACTTTTAGTGGGAGTATTAAAAAAGTAAAAGTTTATAGTTCGAATTCTTGTCACTAGGTGGCAGCACTATCTATGCAACCTCTCCTTCACTGTGTGTTCTGCCGTAAACGTGTGCTTTATAAGTTCAATAAACGAAATAACAGAAATCTCAAGTTTTTATTCAAGAATCCCATAAAACCTTAGTGGTTCTGATGATATTTTGTAGTGTTGCTTATAGCCGATGGGTTTACTATTACATAAATCAGATACATATATCACATTAATAACTAATCTATAACACACATTTTTGTGAGGTTGATGCCGTTATTATTTGAACATATCAAAAATCACAGACATGTAGCATAAAATTTATATTTTATCGTTCAGTTTAACAAACTGTATAAACCAGGCCATTAAGGTCAACCTGCGTCAGCACGGACTACAGCTAAACCTCTCCCACTCAGCACATGCGTACAGCCACAATACTAACCACTCCGTTAGGGTCAACCAGCAGCAAGTGCTTGTGCTGCCCGCGCCGCGCCCCAGTCAGCACGTACTGCCCCGCGCACGCCGCTGATGAACGCACCAGGAAACTGCCCTCCTCTGTTACTAGCTGCGAAGAGATACAGGGAAATTATAATTATTAAGATTGGATTACATGGATTATTAATCATATTTGTATTTAGGACATTATATTATTGAATATTTCCATAAAAACTCGTTCGTAAAATGCAGGCATGAAGTGGGGTGTGTCAGTGAGTCATAAACGTCAGTGGGACCATATAGCCGCTCACCTTGTCCCATTCTTGTCCATTTAATTTCAATTTGATTCATAATCAGCCAGCACTGATCTATTGATGGACGCAGGATTCAATTCAATACATATATCACATCCAAAAATCAAGTTTGATTAGAATACTTGAATTTCCCTTCCTCAGTATCCCTGGTGTAGTTGTCCTTAAAATCATTAAAATAGAAATGTGATCCCGACGGGACGGGGTCTTTGTAATACAGGTCTCGACTTAGCACAGGACCCCGGCGCTAAGTTAACTTTTTACAATATTTTAATGAATAAAGATTTTTAAAGTTTCATATTTTTTTAGTAATGAACAAGTCCCTCTGAACACTTGGTCCGACTGCTTATTAATAGAATAGAATAGAATAGAATAGAATAGAATAGAATAGAATAGAATAGAATAGAATAGAATAGAATAGAATAGTGAGACAACTTTTAGAAATCAAACAAGACTTTATTCGGAACTTTAGGTAACTTAAGAACTATAGGTTAAAAAACATAAACTAAAAACATTCTAAGCACAACAAAAAAGAGAACAACAGTGAGACTTTATTACATCATTGGCCTATAGCAGTCCACTGCTGGTCGTAGGCCTCTCCCAAAGCACGCCACTGAATGCGATCTTTAGCTTTCCGCATCCAATCGTAACCAGCCGGAGTATCTAGCCGGAGATCAATAGTTCACTTGATCCGATCGGTCGGACAAAGTGGACTCACTTTTCCTATTCATCCGATGATTCGAACCAATAGGAAAAAAAAGTTCACTTGGTCCGATCAGTCGGACTAAGCAGTCGGACCAAGTGTTCAGAGGGGAACAAGTTACCTTCTAAGCAGCAGAGTCCGGGAGATGGGTTCTTTAAACTAAGGAATATTTAGTGATAGTTACCTTCTCAGCCGCGGTCCTAGAGATGGGTCCGTGGAACCAGGGCTCGTTGGCCAGCAGTTCGTTGGCTCGTTGTGCCGGACATGGGGGCTGCTGTTAATGGTCTGAAATGTTTCTTCCTTTCCTCAGTAACCTTGCTAAAGTAGTAAAATTGTTACCTTCTCAGCGGCAGAGTCCGGGAGACGGGTTCTCTAAACTACAGAATATTTAGTCATAGATTGTAGCGTGGGACGCCCTCCGGTGAGATGGGGTGACGACTTGCGAAAGGTGGCTGGTTATGATTGGATGCGGAAAGCTAAAGATCGCATCCAGTGACGTGCTTTGGGAGAGGCCTACGTCCAGCAGTGGACTGCTATAGGCTGATGATGATGATTGTTACCTTCTCAGCCGCGGTCCGGGAGATGGGTCCGTGGAACCAGGGCTCATTAGCCAGTAATGCGGCCTGCGCGGGGGCGGCAAGGGGAGGGGGCGTCGCCGCGGCCGTGCCGGACATGGGGGCTGCTGTGAATGGCTCTGGAAGGTGATAAGGAGATAAGATTATGAGGACAAGTGGTTGTCTTTACTGTTTTTGGATAGATTGGTATTTAAAATTTTGTAACGTTTTATTCGTCTTATTTTATGACTTTTCGACCTTGTATTACAGTGTAAGTGTACTGTTTTCGATGTAGTTGCCCAGCATTGAAGGCATAGGAAATAACACAATATTTTATTTTTAGAGTGTTTAGGATAACTGGCTTGTTCACTATTTTACCTACATACCTACACTTTGTAAATCTTCTTAATTCAAGCACTGTTGGCTAACTGTCCTATACCAAGTCGTTGATCAACATTTATAACCATTGCTTACTCCGATTGACATCGGTCATAACGACTCGCTTGACCTTCCTCTGCCGTAGGATTCAGATGCTCGTGCGGTAATCAGTTCTCCAACTTTGAGATATAATATCAGAACATCTTTTCATTCATAATAAATTTACTTAAACCTCATATAACATGAGGTTTCAATTAATACATTTTGAATATAATATGTAACTCACGCATGTCAAAGATATCGGTGTGGTGGTTGGCGAGCAGCGCCGTGGGCGGCGTGCGCGGCGGCGGCGTCTGGTTCACGTAGTGCCGCGCCGACTCCGAGCAGCTGTTCCTAGTATGGATTTAATTACATTGTTACAAGTTACAGTATGATCATCTTATTTACAAGACATGAAATATGAATAAAAACACAAAAAAACACACACTCACGCCTTGTACTAATGTACTCCCTTGCGGGGTAGGCAGAGGTGCATTGCTGCACCCACTTTTCGCCAGAGTGTTATGTTTTATGGGGCGGGCCTATTGCCATTTTACGGGCACATCCAAGACCCGATAACAAATATCTGTGTTTAAACAAATATCTGCCCCAGCCGGGAATCGAACCCGGGACCTTCGGCTCAGTAGTCAGGATCACTAACCACTACGCCATTCGGTCGTCAAGTATGAATAACTTTTACAAATATACAATAATATACTTACCCTCTTGTGGGGTAGACAGTGGACTACGCAGAGGTATGTTGTAATATTGGTGACCATATAATCGGGTCTGCAGTCTATTGCTAAGACTCAAGTCCAAGCCTCTGATCATTTATGTATACAGGGTGTTGCAAAAAGGGTATACTAAGCCGAAACCTACATGTGCAGCATGTCATATCTAAGCCCAAAACAGAAATCAGAATTTGAAAATTCGCGAAAAAAAAATTTCATTTTCCATAGAAACTTTGTTGGTCACGTGACTTTTTACTATGGTTTTTTTTTTCGCGAATTTCCAAATTCTGATTTCAGTTTCGGGCTTAGATATAACATGCTGTACATGTAGGTTTCGGCTTAGTATACCAATTTTGCAACACCCTGTATATCTCTAGCAATAAGACTCACGTGTTGAGCGGAGTCAATGAGGGCAGTTTCTTCCGATATACACCGGTATTAGTTACATTCTCGCCTTATATGTCTAGCCCAAATCTCTAAACTCACGTGGTGAGCGGCGGCGGGCGCGGCTCGGGCGGCAGCTTGCCCGGCATGTCGTGTAGTAGTGCACTCTCGCCTCTATTGCTACAGCAGTAAGACTCACGTGGTGAGCGGCGGCGGCTGCCCGGCATGTCGTGTAGTAGTGCACTCTCGCCTCTATTGCTACAGCAGTAAGACTCACGTGGTGAGCGGCGGCGGGCGCGGCTCGGGCGGCAGCTTGCCCGGCATGTCGTGTAGTAGTGCACTCTCGCCTCTATTGCTACAGCAGTAAGACTCACGTGGTGAGCGGCGGCGGCTGCCCGGCATGTCGTGTAGTAGTGCACTCTCGCCTCTATTGCTACAGCAGTAAGACTCACGTGGTGAGCGGCGGCGGCTGCCCGGCATGTCGTGTAGTAGTGCACTCTCGCCTCTATTGCTACAGCAGTAAGACTCACGTGGTGAGCGGCGGCGGGCGCGGCTCGGGCGGCAGCTTGCCCGGCATGTCGTGTAGTAGTGCACTCTCGCCTCTATTGCTACAGCAGTAAGACTCACGTGGTGAGCGGCGGCGGCTGCCCGGCATGTCGTGTAGTAGTGCACTCTCGCCTCTATTGCTACAGCAGTAAGACTCACGTGGTGAGCGGCGGCGGGCGCGGCTCGGGCGGCAGCTTGCCCGGCATGTCGTGTAGTAGTGCACTCTCGCCTCTATTGCTACAGCAGTAAGACTCACGTGGTGAGCGGCGGCGGCTGCCCGGCATGTCGTGTAGTAGTGCACTCTCGCCTCTATTGCTACAGCAGTAAGACTCACGTGGTGAGCGGCGGCGGGCGCGGCTCGGGCGGCAGCTTGCCCGGCATGTCGTGTAGTAGTGCACTCTCGCCTCTATTGCTACAGCAGTAAGACTCACGTGGTGAGCGGCGGCGGCTGCCCGGCATGTCGTGTAGTAGTGCACTCTCGCCTCTATTGCTACAGCAGTAAGACTCACGTGGTGAGCGGCGGCGGGCGCGGCTCGGGCGGCAGCTTGCCCGGCATGTCGTGTAGTAGTGCACTCTCGCCTCTATTGCTACAGCAGTAAGACTCACGTGGTGAGCGGCGGCGGCTGCCCGGCATGTCGTGTAGTAGTGCACTCTCGCCTCTATTGCTACAGCAGTAAGACTCACGTGGTGAGCGGCGGCGGGCGCGGCTCGGGCGGCAGTTTGCCCGGCATGTCGTTGTAGTAGTCGCGCTCCTCCGCCGCGCCGCAGGGGAGGGTGCCCACGTTCAGACTGGAATGAGGTGGTAGGCTGGTTAAAAAAGTTGTATGAACTTGGGCAAGAATAGCCTGGTAACAGTTTGATGATGAAACATAATGTTTGGCACACTGAAAACAATGAATACTGCAAGCAATATAAAACACAAAACAAAGAGTGAGTGAGAGAGAGGGTTGTTGTCCAGGGTGTTAAAAGTCACCAGCTCGTGCTGTAGACTTTAAAGGTCACAGTGCTGGTTTTCAGCTGCTTGCTACCAATGTGATATCAGTTCTGTGCCTCAAGATGGATTACGGGTTAAAGTATTTAATTTAGAATCACACAAAAAAGCTACACAGATGGGTAGATACCACAACATTTCTATCTTAATCAACAGTCTACACTTTGGTTAGATGTGGCTACAAGCTAGTAGACTGGTTGCATTCCTTTCAACATTCCAAGTGAAATCTATTTACTTGATCTTAAATATGACATAATACACATTGCAATAGATATAATTGATATGCTATGTATTACACCATCGTAGCAACAATGCGATCAACTATGCATTCAATTGAGACAATAAAAACTACAAAATATAACAAAAGCACATTCGTCATTGGAATGGGAAAGTGCGATGTTTATTTTTTGTTTGATAGACAAAAGGTAACACAGTAGCTACTAACTATTGTGTTCCACACATTCTGATACATTTTATGAATATTAACGAAGGATTAATTTACAGTATCAATAATCTGATTCTGTAGTTGTTTAAATAATTAATATTTCAAGTATAGCGGATTATATGACATAGGTAGTGGAATAAATAACTGTAAATGAATACTATAGTTAGTAGTAAAGAAAACTAACTTTAAATGTACAGATATGGGTGTAAATATTAGAGTGTTTTAGTAATAATAATTTCTGAATGGTTCAATGAGCAATTGTCCAGTAAATTGATATGAGCTTGTGGCTGATAGTCAATGAGACATCACTGTTGAAGTTTTCCTCTATTAGGATGTATCTCACAGTGAGTCATATCAATTTATCTGTTGCTACTAGAACTGTACCATCATGTTATAAATATGAATGTATGATTCAGTGACCAGCACATATTTGGCAATTTGTTTTTATTTTTATATACTTGACCTTTACTGAGCTTTATAAAATTCTTTTGTATCCTGCACTTACCACTTTTATTTTATTTTTATGAATACTAAAAAATAATGTCAGATAAGGCAGCGTTCCCACTACGCCGGACCGGCAGATCTGCCGCGCCGGTAAATCTGCCGGAAGAGCTAGTGGCTGTACAATTTATATGAAGCTATTCACATTATCCCGGGTCCGGCATTTTTGCCGAGCCCGGCATTTCTACCGAACGTTTTGTCACTACGAATTTCCGGTAGAACGACCGGGCCCGGAGTAATGTGAACGAGTTTGTGCCGGTATCTGTCCCCCGCTCGCCCCGCTCGTGCTCCCCTCGCCCCGCCCGTGTTCCACTCACGTCATTCGGAGCATGGATATTCAAGCAGAAACTGTCTGAATTTCTTCCGGGATCCGATGTAATGTGAACACTCTGTCCGGTGTCCAGTTTTCGGCAGATCTGCCGGTCCGGCGTAGTGGGAACGCTGCCTAATGCATTCAGATCCTAACTAATATTATAAATGCGAAAGTAACTGTGTCTGTCTGTCTGTCTGTTACTCTTTCACGCCAAAACTACTGAACGGATTTGAATGAAATTTGGTATACATATCGACGGTGGAAAGGCAGAATGTTTTATCCGCCACTTTTGGCGAATATGAGTTATATACACCGTTGGAATCGCCTGATTTTTCTCTTTCGAATGGTGCGGGTCTCGTTTCGATCTGAGCACTTTTTTGGCGCTTAAGACATCAGTGATTTTGGAAATCTTAATACTTTTTTCTTGTATTAAGAGCCACTTTTTTAGTCATTTGTATGTTCAAACATACATGATCAATAATAAAGTTATATAAAACATTTTACCCTTACTAAAACAGTAAAACACTGTGACTTAATTCATTTTAGATGAATGTGAATTTGTATCATTAGTTACTTAAGCGACCTACCTGATTGCGAAATAAAACATAATGGATATAAAACTAAATGCCTTCTTGTCAAAAATAACAAAAAAGCACTTAATATATTTTACGTAATTGTAATTTAAGCCTCACTGGCACTTAAACCATTTTACCGGTCAGTCTTACTCGCGGCCTTTGGCGGTTAATACAACTTTACCTAAATCTGGTTAATGGTACAATTGGCATTTAAGCGGTGTTTTGCGATTTGTAGATAATTGATATAAGTGATATAAAACAATTCAAAAGAATCGCAATGACGTGGTTTATGGTGTTTAAGCTGTTATATTATTATTATATTCAGAAGGATATTGCGTGAAAACGCCAATATATAAATAGGACCGGTTGGAAAGGTGTCGCTTCAGTACCCCGCCGGGACGTTCATTGTGAGAGGACGTGCGTCTATGCGACAGTTCAGATTCGTTCGCCAGTATAAAACTATAAATATTTTTTATTATATCACCAGATAACTACATTAAATTATAATATCTAGTCTAGGTATTATATTACGGTTCTAAATAATAGTGTTGCTATAATTAATATTTATTGAGTTATTAATAAAAATATGCACTTGGATCCTTTCCTCTAAATTGCTGTATATATGCAAGTAGGGAATTTTAACGTTTCTCTAAAAGGATCAAACCAAATATTTATTTTTTATAAAATATTTTTTCTATGACAATATGGTTCTTAATGTAAAATATTTTTAATGTAATAACATGACATTACTTTTTATACAAAATAAAAATTATATATAAAAAATAAAATTATTCTTAAATAATTAACCTACATCGAAATCTAGTCAGAAACAACATTTCTTATCTATATAAAAATCTAACCGAAAATGTGTTCCCAAGCGCAAAACTCTGGATGAACTTAACCGATTTTGATAATTGTTAGGTAATTATACTAAATAGAAGGCCACGTTTTAAGTGAGTGACCAAGAGTACCACGACCTGTTTGTATCCCATACTTTTCAGAATAAAGTATTTTAACGAACTTTGCCACTCTTCGGCGATCGTATGGTCCGTATCAATTCGTCTTATTTGGGGGTTGGATATTTAAATTTCTGTCAAGATGCAGGATAGTCATAAATCTCATCATTAATCATCATCACGACCCATTACATCCCCACTGCTGGGGCACGGGTCTCCTTCCAATGAAGGAATGGTTTAGGCCTAGTCTACCACGCTGGCCTAGCGCGGGTTGGTGGGCTCGAACACAAGCAATCTTGTGCTGAGAGAGTTGTCGGGTAAGTGGGCAACCCAACTGTCAGACGTTTTCAAGCCGCCCGAAGGCCTCTGACTAGCCTTAGCGACCTGCCGATTTTATTAATCATAATGATTACGATTATGCATCAAGATACAAGATGATATTGGTATATTTGCATCTGCATCCAACTCCTCAGGTGGTGGTTAGGATCATTAAAAACTTCGGCAATGTGGCCATACCATCTTGAAAGTCAATCTTCCATAGTAACAAGGAGATATCCTGGGTTTTGTTGCAATATTCTTCAAGATGCTTTGTATAGATCCTTCATGTTTTCTATGGCAGCCGATGGTTGTGGTCTCATTTCTGGACATAGAGTCACCCCTAGCAGTGTTTGTCTTTTTAAATTTCGTTTGATATTAAGTTCACAAAGAAAATAATCGTACGCAAGTGCTTCTTTAGAATGGTCGTCTAGTTCGACGTTAAGTTTTCCTTGATGGTTGATCATATCCCATGTTTCTTTAGACATACCATTCATTCTTTAAGTGTTCCTTGTGCCTTATTATTTCTTCGCAAATTTTTAGCAACACGTCTTTGATGCCAGACCTTTGATCTTTGAATGAGACCTCGTCCAGACTTAGTAGATGGTATTTGTTGTCGATCTGGATACTAAGTTATCTTCTAACTTGTGGGTCCTGCAGCTTATTTACACGACACGACACCTTTGGCAGATCTTGTGGTCTGCTCCTAAACTCCCACTATCTTCAAGCAGATTTTTCCATCGACTAAGTGGTGATCACTATTGACATCACCAACCCTCTTATTCCTAACATGTAGAAGTGTCTCCATTTTCGACTAATCGTCGGTCGATTTGGTTCTCGGTCCGGCTGTCGGGTGAGACCTAACTCACATTGTGATAGTTCTTTGGGGTTACCACCACTAAACATTACCAATCCTAAAGCATCGTCGCTTGCTTATCAAATCTAGCGTATCTTGTATGAATCTGACAGATAGTTTAAAGCGAGCGACGCTGCTTATGAATTGATAATTGATAATGTGTCTTGCCTACACTAACATAGGTGCCGATACATGGACGCTGACCAAGGAAACTGTGCACCGAATCAGAGTTGCACAGAGAGCTATGGAGCGATCCATGTTGAGCATTTTGCTTACAGACCGTATTCCCAGCGTGGTAATTTGCCAAAAGACAAAAGTCTTCGACGTCAGTATGCAGGTCACTGAACTGAAATGGGAGTCGGCAGGACACTTGGCTCGAAGGCAGGACGGAAGGTGGACAAAGGCGATGACAGAATGGTGGCATAGAGACGGACGAAGAAATGTCGGTTGAATTATGATTATTAATTGATGAATAAGTAAACCTGATCACTTGGATCTCAATCTTAAAGTGATTTCGCGGTGAACAATATGTTAATAAAGTTTATAATAAAATAATGCTTCGAGAAAAGGATGGCACTGCCGTGCCCCCAGATATTATGAAATTTTAGTTTTCAATCTAGCTGACCCTTCTTACCTTATATACCTTCCCTGGACTTCCACAAATATTTCTAGACCAAAATCGGTTTAACCGTTCTCGAGTTCTGAGGTCCAAATTATAAGTTCATTTATTCTTTAAGTCATTCATCTTAGATATAAATTGCCTTAGTTTGGCGGTTAATTCATTCTTATGTAATGTTTAAAGTAACATAAATTATTATAAAACATTATGCTGGTGTGATGGTTAAATCTCCTTGGTCTTTAAATTGTTTTTACTTGTATTTTATTAAAATGTTAATGTCGTTTAAGCCAATTTTACCTGACTGAGATTTCAGATGCCTATGTCTTATGTCCCTTATTACAGTAAATAGAATATGTACATTCATTTTATATACAGAATTACATAGAAAACTATTTAAATTTAACGTATTTTAATTTTCAAAGCCATAGCTAGAATAATTACAGAGATATGATTTTTTTTCGAAAATTTTAAACTTTAAATTGCTCTGGTGAACATTTTATGTCATGGCGCTTCAAACATTCTGCCTTTCCACCGTCGATATAGTGTTGACCCTGAGAAAGAACATAGGCTACTTTTTATCCCGGAATTCCCACGGGAAAACTTTTTAAGGCGAAGCGAAGCTCGCGGGCACAGCTAGTAATCTATAAAAGCTGAACTTTAAAAAGATGCAATAATAGATAAAACTTACGATGATGGTTTTGTCAGGAATTCCTTGAAACGCAATTCAAATGCCTGTCCTATTGTCGCAATCACATCTTGTGCCAATCTTCCTCCACATTCCAGTACGTAGCATGCTCGCACTTCATTTGGTGGTACGGACTTAGCTACATATGCTACGTAATCTAGGGAATCTGCGTCTCCGCCAGAGGCAAATGAGACTCTTGGCATGTCATGACGGGCGATATTCTCTCCTCCTTCGGCAGATGTCAAAGCGATGGCTCTTGAGGAGACAGTGAGGGCGACGTTGTGGCCGGAGTGTGCCATCTGTGGCCGAGCCGCCAGGGCACATGCAGCTGCTTGACTTATCCTCCGCTTCTTGTCAGCTGATCTCAGCCCGGCCGCTGCACACACTCTTGCTATGCATTCTCTGCAAGAAATTAGTAATTTTATTAAATACACCTGAAATGGTTACATACATCATATTACATATCTTAGGATCTATGCAGTTTACTTACTTGGCAACTTGTGATCTTGTGTCAAAGTCCAATTTCTTCATGGAAGTCAGGACCTCCATACATCCAATATACTGTAACACACAAACACTCTTAGTACTTCCACAGCTGTTACACAAATACAGCTTGTTTACCTTAATCAACATACAGAACCTTTCTGCTCTTTCATAACAAAGTTATTGATCATTCAATGGTAAGATTAGAATGGCTTTACAAGGTCTTCTTCTTCTTATCGTGCTGGTAACAAACACTAGACCTTAATCAGGTTCCTCACTATGGTGAAAGGATTAGCCAGTCAGATTTGCATCTGTTACTGACTGCCCAGGGTGCGTCAGAAGTATATAAGGTACAGTACCACGTTACAGGGTAATAAGTACATACCCTGACGGAGTAGGTGACTCCTTCGTTAGCCAGCACGGAGTCTGGATGCAGCCAGCCCCGCGCCGGCTTGGACACGAAGCTGTTGTCAGCCATCTCTGCACCACGCACTCACACTGACGACATAAGCCGAGCTTCACACTTCACCACCCCGCAGCTATGTTGCACTTTCATTGAGATTCAAATGATCAATTCATGATCACGATCACGACACGGCCCATTCATGTACACGAAACCAGCAATTATGATCGGGATTTGCACTAACACTGGGTTATTTTGAAATGTAGGTGGACTTGTACGTCTGTAACAATAGTTAATTGTTGTAAAAGGGTCTGTAAAGTGAATCAAAAGAATAGTTTTCCGTAAATTTCAAAATGCAAAGTGCATCAGCACAAAACAACTTTTTTGAATGACAAATTTTACGTTCCGTTACATCCGTTGTGTAAAGATGACGTCTGAAACTCTGAAGTGTCGTTTATTAATCTATGTGGTTTTACGACAATAGATTATGCAAAATAAATATAATACTTTAATATGGTAAAAGCTCTCTTTAAATACTAACAATTTTTTCATAACTTTTAAAATTTATACGATTAAGATTTTATAAAACTTAGATTTTGATGTGTGCAACGAAACGTTTTGACTTTAGCGCGAAATTTAAATTTTATTTTTAACTCTGATAATTTCGATTTCAATTATTTTAGATTTTCCGATACCCTTGGTACTTTCTTTCGTCATTGCTTGGTACGGTCACCCTCATTTTTTTCACACCCAAAAAAGTTTTACGAAATTTATTAAATTGATTCATACATTTTGTATCGTATCTACGTACCTCTCTAGTTTATTTCTAAAAAGTGCAATATCTATTAGGATTCCGATGCAGTCCTGGACGGGTCTAATGCCAATATTAATAAGTAGCTACTTACTTATATCATTTTTCACACTATACCACTTACCAGCTTAAAATTAAATATTTATCCCTAAATACTAAAGTCCTACGCTACGATACGCCACGTAACTTTTCCGCACAATATCTAGACTCCTATCTCGCAATATGCACGCAATAATGTAAAGTAGAAGTGAAACGGTGACAAGTCCTGCGCTGTAATGAAATTCCTCTGCTCTAAGTTAGGTCACACGCGTTACTATGTCACGATTCCGTGTAAAGGGGTTATCATTATTTTACGTTACGTAACTACTTAGGCATACAGGATGTTGGCAAAAAGGGTATACTAGGTCGGCTTAGTATACCCTTTTTGCAACACCCTGTATACGGCAATTAGATAGATACATAAGTTCTTTATTTGTTAAGGACAGGAGAACACTCAGGGTAACCCCAATAAAGAAATCGAAAACCCGTTAATCCGTTTGGGAGCTACGCTACCACAGACAGATACATAAGACATGTTAAACTTACAACACCCCTCTTTTTAGTCGAGGGTTAAAAAGAATCGCAGCGACATGGACAGAGCAGAATCCAGAGCTGAATAAATAAATCTGTAAGTTGGTCGTAATGGCAATGGCCGGCATGAATAAGTGAGTAGGCGAGGTAAGAGTTTAGACCTGCGGGCCGCGAGTTTGTTTTTATTGTTCAACGTTGACGCAACGTTGGGACATTACGGTAATGGCCGCCGCCGCGGGACGACGGGCGGGCGGCCGCGTTTACATTGGGCGGATTATTAAGTGTATGCATACAGGTTGATTCGTATTATGTATGTGAACTCATGCGAAAATTTTTATTATATTTTATAATGAGACCAAAAAGAAAACCTTAAAAGGTTGCAAGCAACTTAAAACACCTAATAAAAAACTTGCCAAAACATTTAACTTTATTACTAATTTGTACCTAAATATTATATGTAGGTAAGTGCTTAGTATTTTATGTACTTTTACCTTAAAAAACGCATTCAAAACAGTTCATCCGTTTAGGGGCTAGATCTTACAACGTCGCCTCATACTTACTAAAATAGCACCTATATACAAAGTCCATGTGAAACTTACAACACCCCTCTTTTCCGTCATCTGTTGTTGTTAGGAAGTTGTTAGGCATTTTGTATTCAGTCAGAATGTCAAGACATTTAGCGTAATGGTCCCCGAGGTTTGTCGAAGGCGTATTTGCACGGGCGGGCGGGACGCGATGAAATTACAGGCCAATATTAACATAACCACAGAAACCATGCAGAAACCCTTAATTGCAGTACAAGCTGTGAAATTAAATATATTCTTTATGCAACTGAAAATCGCATAAATATGCACGTCACTGCTGCGGTTTTTTTTTAATAAGAAGGCAGATAGGTACTTTATGTTTTGATAAAAGATTCTTAAAAGTTGAAACTAAAAAAACGTGTTTCTACGAGATCGCTACAGATATGCAAAAAACGCTACGAACAGCTACAACAGTAAATCTTGTAACAATCATCCTGAAATCCTAATCCTAACCTAAACTTTATTATCATAATCATCATTTCATTAACAAAAACCCAACCGAATGCCTTAGCTCCGACAGAACCGCACATTACCATAATTTAATAGAATACTACCACCGGAAATTACTTGTAGGGTACCGTAGTACGAACCCTGAAACCCTCCGACTACCTACGGGGTAGCTTCGTATCGCGCCACGCGCGTGCGCGAGCGTTCAGCGTTCAGTCAAAACGCGTAGCGTGCCCCAAACGCACGCACGGAATGCGTGCAACAACACCAACAACATTAAACCTCTTTTCTACCACACTCCGCGCGCCCCTGTAAGTAAAACCTCCTTTGATATCAAAACAAGTTTTCGAGCAAAAAGTTCGTATAGGTTTTAAGACAGTATTTGGTGAAGGAAGCTGTGATTTCCGGTGTCGGCACGTGGATGGCTGCATCCCTGTTTGTTGCGCGGCGAGTTCGATAGCCCACTGCCCCTGTGAAGAGGTTAGTTCAAGCGTCCTTCTGAAGGGATGCTGTGAATGCGAATTTGGGACATTTCATAACAGCGATAGCAGTGAAGGATGAGGCGCAGTGGAGGAATTTATGTGCTGTTTTTTCGCCTGAGTGTTTCATCGTTTTCATGCAGTTTGCTAGTTGGCTTTAGAGAGTTTTTTTAATCATTTAAAGTGTACTTTTTATTTGTCTATTTAGATAGTTTGTTATGTAGAAAGAAAAACATTAAAACTCACAACTATTAAAAAGTAATCTTAAATCTTGTTCACATTTTACACGTGAAACCGATAACACACCGGCCCATTACACGAACAAGCTCATGCATGTTAACATTAAAATTAAATTTTCCCTAAAGGGCCGTTGTTAATGATACTAACGAGTTGAAAATCATTTCCTTTTTACCTTGTAAATTGATATTCAGTTACTTACATATTTTTTATACAAAAGTAATTTACTAAACATTTAATTCGGTTTGACGGTCGAATGGCGTAGTGGTTAGTGGCCCTGACTGCTATGCCGAAGGTCCCGGGTTCGATTCCCGGCTGGGGCAGATATTTGTTTAAAGACAGATATTTGCACTCGGGTCTTGGGTGTTGATATTTATATTTAATATGTATATCTATCTATGTATTTATGCTGATATATCAGCTGTCCGATACCCATAACACGGGCTCTGCCTAGCTTGGGGTCGGATGGCCGTGTGTGAGATGTCCGGGATGTCCCCACATATTATTATTATTATTATATAATTCATATAACATTATAAAAGCAACGTAAGTAGACTCTATTTAAAATAATAAAGTGCTTACTGAAATGCTACGATAAACCTTGCAGCTCAAATCAAGAGCTCAATTCAAAAGACTTCCTATACAAGTTGCAACCTCGTCTACATATTCATAGAGTCAGCTTACGTTATAACAAAACGTCCAACAGACGGCAGGTACACAAAAGCAAGCCTAACCCTGCAATGAGACTGCGACCGGCACTTTAGCTCTCTCGGTTCCATACAAATCCCATACAATTACATACAAACAGTGCTCATTTAGGCATGCTCTCTATGGCGAGGCGAGCTCGCTGCATTTTTAAAGTGTTCGCAATTTCTTTAGACGTCCCGCGTCTTATCTCAGGAGGGCTACTCTATCGTGATAAAATACGAACGAACGAAAGCTGTCATGCGATCAGTACGTTTAATACAATGACATAGAGTCGTTGTTGACTACTGAGCCGAAGGTCCCGGGTTCGATTCCCGGCCGGGGCAGATATTTGTTTAAATACAGATATTTGTTCTCGGGTCTTGGATGTGCCCGTAAAATGGCAATAGGCCCGCCCCCTATTACATTGGGACTAACATACACTCTGGCGAAAAGTGGGTGCAGCAATGCACCTCTGCCTACCCCGCAAGGGAGTACATTAGTACAAGGCGTGAGTGCGTGTTTTTTTTTTTTTTAGAGTCGTTGTTAGGTCGAAATTGTATCTTTCGTAAGATAGAGTGACACCCGCCTTGTGAGGCAAAGTTTGAAGCGTCTTGCGTTGTTTACGGTGAAGGGGATTTTCATATTTTATGAAATAAGTTGTAGGAAAACATAGGAAAATGCTGTTTTGAGTACGTATAGGTGTTTATTTGTTATTTTATAACACCTAGCCTTATTTTTTAAGTTCTTAACCAAATAATTGAGTAACAATAAAACTAAATGCAATTATGTTACATTGTTAGTATACCTAGGTCCTAGGTAGCTATTCAGTATAATAAAATATAAGTACGTAGCCTACGTTCCATCATAATTCATAATATCTGAAGCAATACCATCGTGCTAAGATGGCTACTGAAGCTTCATAAGTTCCAGACCCACTGGAGTGCGAAATTAAACTTTCGTATAATAAAAGTATGTTCGCGGCACTTTACTACGCCATTCAAAAGTGCATAGAACTGGCGCAGCGTTTTAATCTTTAGAATTCCCAGCCATCTCACAGACGGTCGTGGCTAGGCGTTAGACTGTAGAACTCTAGGTTTCAGAAGTATTACTTAGTGTAACTATCGTGGTAGACACGTAGGTACATTGATATTTTATTGAAAATGTCTGCTTAAATTAAATGTTGTGTTGCTTAACCTTACAATGCCTTAATTCTAGTTAATATACTTACACACTATTACACACCCGATTAACGTTAAAATTTAGAACAGCATTCATATTATTACAAACTGTTTTCCAGCTATAAAAAAGCTTTGACGACCTACGACCTCCTTTTGTAAAGCTTGCGTTCTATTTTTGAAAATCTCGGTAATCTTTACGGCCAGTATCCACCACCGCTCGTTCACGTGCCTACAGCTAAGCAAGGAGTTGCAATTTTCAAGTCCTAACACAACCTTTTTGCTGCCTCGCCGCGCTCGCAGACGTCTGGGGTGTATTCTGTAATCTCGCGGGAAAACTTACAGGTGTTGGGGAAGTGAGATAAAGTTGCTCGTAGGATTACCCGGATACCGATAATAACCTTTGTTGTTCTTTTCTTTGCCCTCTTTCAAGACGTTGTATATGGCTAGAATAATAATTTGTAAAGTTCTGTTTTTCTAATTTAAGAAGGTTATCTTAACTATGTTTTTGTTTTTCAGCCTAGGTACATGATGTTTTGTGATGGTGGAAGCTAAGAAGTAACAACTTATCCAGGTCCAAAGTTAAAATTGGCTTGACTGGCTTGTAACATTTTCGTAGTGGATAAAGATGAAACTTCGGGATACTCTATAAATAACTAGGAAACTCGACCAGTAGAGTACGCAAAGTTTTTCTGCAAAACTTTGCGGGTCTAACTAACGATGGCGTGCATGATACTCATTATTTTTAACTTTAGTTAGTGGCGACTTGTTTGAGTGTGTATGAGTTTTGTAGTTAACTCTACTTATTCGTAAAAAATTATATACGAGTAGTACCTACCTACCACATTTCGTTGGGAAAGAAAGTTGTTAAATGACTCTAATCATCGTGAGTAGAACGAGCACACTAGCATGGTATGTACTTTAATTATGATATAAGATTGTATAAAATAAATTTTTTTTAAAAATAAAAGCTCTTAACTAATCTAAAAGCTTTAGTGTAAATTTGGTTAAAACACCACAGGCTAGATAAAAACAGGACAAAACGGGTATTAAAACGTGTAAAACGATGCTAAGCTAGCCAGTGAAGCTAGTTATAATAATACCTTTACAAAAAACGTTGCAACAAAATGCCTAAAACGAGCAAAGCTAAATGAAATAGTTGCACAGTAATAACAAAGCCTCCCGTACAGCCTGCGCACAGTGCCGGTACTAGTGATGTGCCAATAGTGCCTAGGCACAGGCAAAAAGTAAGAATTACAAAACTGTTTTTTTTTCAAACTTGATTTCTAAAAACTGGGCGCTTAGTTGTAGGAGCTCGCCTTTATTTAAGCGCCTATCTGTTCAACATAAATGATTATAAATCGGTAATTTAATTTTAATATCTATTTAACTTTACATAGGTAAATATCTGAAAATGACAAAGAATGTTTGTAAAATCGCGATTTTTCCTGTTTTTACAGACGGAACGCACAGCACTGGTTGCGAACTGAAAGCGCCTGTAATCAGGCTGCAGACAGACGGAACTTTTACTATTTTTATGCAGAATTTTCATATTCACCTGAAACCTGAATGCAACTCACTGGTGACTGAAATGAGTTCGTTAGCTGAGGCTTTAGTCTACTAGTTGCTTGCTTTTGATTGGTCGGGCTTTGGTGAAGTGATTTTGGGATTGGTTTCTGATTATTGCGCTTAATTGGCAAATTGAATACGGTTGCAATTTTCGCCTATTTGTTAAATAAGACCTAGACAGGTGTCATAAAAGAAACTATACTCTGTTCCAACTCTGTCCATTATATTATTGGTTTCTTGACAGTCGAAATCCCATACATATTTGATGACTGCAAACGAAAACCAACTTTACTTACCAGACATAAGGAAACGTCAAGAATACAATAACATAGTGGAAGCTCTATAGTAATATTAAGGTCACATGATAATTAATTTCAAGTTTATTAAATGCTTATTTTTAAGTAGGTCTGAAGTGTAGGTCTAGGAGACTAGAGTAGGTAGTTCAACATACAGATGATACCAATGTCTTCTTCTTATCAACATGTTAATAAATTACCTTTCAGAATATTCATCTATCATCAAGATCTTCACATAAATCAGTAGAATACTAGCTAGAATTAACATATAAGTAGTTACCTAAAATAGCAGAAACAGCCAGCAGCCTGGCACCTACATACTTATGTGATAACGTATGACATAACTTCTGCTCCTGTTAGCCCGAAGTTGTGATTCAGTTATTTTGTTTGTGGTATGACATGGCGTAGCGAAGTTATACACGACAAAGTTGTCGCTCAATCATGAGATGAATTCATTATTAATAATTTATTAATTTATTATTATTCAAGTTTCAAGTAAGTACTATTAATAAGTAAGGCCTCTGTTTTCTGAGCTTTGATTTGAAGCGAAACATTTCAAACAAACCCTTTGTAATTTACGACTTACGTATTGTTTTAGATGAGACTCTCTGCACGAATCAATAAATTGTAACTTTACTGGCAACTTCAGTACTTATTTACAGTGCGGAATTGAGTCGTGAGGCGGCTTTAACTGAATTGATTTTAAATGTAGGTAACATTAAAATGTACCATAAACAATATTATTTTGAGGAGTTATCCTCATAATAATCTTCAGAGGCATAGCATAATAGGTTCGTCGGCATAATACACGCTGATGATTTTAAAAGTAAAAAGCTACAAACATAATGCAGTCAATATGTTGCGAGCTTTTAAATGTCCCTGAGTTAACGAATACCGGGAGAGAGCGACAGAGAATGACAATTAGTCTCTACCCTCCCTTCTTACCCAGAGGGGTTACCCTACAAAAAACGAAAGAATGTAAGATGTCGTGCAATCGTTACGTTTAATGCAACAAGATAGAGCCGTGGTTAGCGTAGCAGCGCCGTGAAATTTACTTTTACGTAAGTAAGTGTGACCCCCAGATATGCGCTTTTTCCTCCTTCTATATCATGAAACAGCCTTTTCAGCGCCATCCGTCAGTATTTCTTACAATTTGTGAAATGATTTTCAGTTTTTAAACAAAGATTGTCAGATAAATTGTATTGCTTTCTTTTCGTTGTTGTGTTGATTAACTTCGTTTGCTGTTAGTGTAGACCTATGTAGGTATAATGCTAAGGCGCCGCCACATAATATAACGCAGCCCCGAACATTACGTACGTTCTAAACGTACGTAATGTTGAAAGAAGGGTTGCTAATTATAATATATGGTCTTGTAGTAAAGCATACAAAGATTTGCGATTATAAAAAGCTAAGATTGAGGGCGATCCTTGGTAAAGGCCGAGAAGAAGTAGGTATGTGCAGCAAGGCAGCAGTGGATTACGTGCTGATGCACATCTAAGAACATATATTACATTACATACAAGTAAGTAAAGCATAAAGCGACTGGAGAACCACAGAAAGTCATAGATGGCCGACAATCACAACTTTTATTACAGCCACAAACCTCAGGGGGGCGATTTCGAAGCAAACTCTTTTTTATTTGTCCGCTTAACTGGATCTATAAAATACTTACGAACTACAATTACACTGCTAGTAAAGGAGGATAGGTACTTACGATATCTAAATTCGATTCCTATTTTCAACTACTATTTTATTTTACTAGCGCCTAGTCTACCCAGCAATAAAGTAGGTATGGGAGCTAGGTAGGAACTATGAATGTATTTTTGGCAACGATTTCAGGTAGCCTTCGAATTTATGAACTGGTTAGTTTTTTCTTTTCCGTTAGTTACACTTTAAACTGCAAAACAATGCCAAAACATCGCAAAGAACTTGAAGCACTTTCCAAAAAAATGTGAAGTGCTTTACAGCTGAAATACCCTGAAACAGATCCCCCGCAGATCGGGACAGCTCGCATAAATAGAATAGAATAGAATAAAATAGTTCATTTATTTGCTTGAATATAGGTAGGTACAAAGATGTTATTACAATTTTAATTCTGCTATATTCTACCCTTGAAGGGTGTACAAATATGATTTTACACTGCATGCATATTAATAATACATTTAAAAAAAAGAAATAGTGTCAGTAGATCAAACTTGATTCAAACAATATTAATAAAAAAATAAAAAATGTCATGCTTAAAAACAATTAATAATAATGTCAATAGAAAACAATATAAAATTAAAAGTATCAAGCTAAATTAAATTATAAGTAAATAAATAGGCACATTCAATCATTAAAGTCATCAAAAAATTCATTTATATGATAATATGATTTTGATAATAATAAATCTTTCAGTTTGTGTTTAAATATTTTAATGTCAGCGGTTTCTTTTAGTATTTTTGGAAGATGGTTATATATTTTTGTTGCCATTCCGAATATACTTTTGTCAAGGAGTGCTGTTTTCCTAGGTATGGCACACATTTTATTTTGAAGTCGTTCACTTCTAAATGAGCTAAATAGGCTCATGTTACATTTTACAAATATTGCAACCTCAAATATGTACAGAGATGTCAGGGTTAAAATAGAAAGTTTTTTGAAGTATAGTTTGCAGCTATCTCTTTGTTTGTGCTTTAAATGCCCTGTCTCTGTCCGTTGAGTGAGTTAAATGAATGCTTGATTTATTAATTAACCCACGTCTCCCATTTTTCGTGTTTTTCATTCCCGCACCGTGTTTCTTTCCTGAATTAGCGAAGGGAAAACGGCGACAGTTGAGTGGATTAACGTTTTGTGACGTGATGAATGTTTTGCGTATTCTAAATTTGTTTTGATGTTTTAATTTTCCCGTTTCATTTTTAATTTTTCCTCTGGGGACCCTCTGTAGACTTGATGAATAAACAGATGGGGCCGAGTCGGTCGCTGCAATGTCTGTCACATTCGCGGGGAGAATTCACAAACACAAATAGAAGTGGAATCTAAAATAGAGGACTCTTTTGACCAGAATAGTCTCGTGTTTTATTCAGTGTCGTAGCCCGAGGTGAGTCGGAACTATGCAAGGAATTTACAGCACTCTTTAACAAAACGATCGACTATTATGTAAGTCTGTCTGTATTAACAAAAATATTAAGAATGAATGTAAATTTTTTGCTTGTTTATGACAACTATACATACTTATGTAGGTCTAAGCAAAATGTAAAAGAAAGCAAAGTAGGTATTTAATAACCTACCTTAGTAGTTTGTT
Organism: Plutella xylostella; assembly: GCF_932276165.1. Taxonomy (NCBI): domain Eukaryota; kingdom Metazoa; phylum Arthropoda; class Insecta; order Lepidoptera; family Plutellidae; genus Plutella; species Plutella xylostella. The sequence continues at coordinate 11,777,627 of NC_063985.1, forward strand.
TGTCTGAAACTCCAGATAACAAGCATACCTGTTTTCCCAATTCATTCAATATACGTGGCCCTCTCCCATTGCTCTTGCGACAAACAACTCGACCTAAGAACACCACAACCGTGACCTGCCAATCGAAAATGCACCTTAACAACCATCCCTTAGCTATTCTCAGCCACTGAATTTGTAAGACTGGTAAGATTTGGTAGGAGATAAGGTCCACATTCGTTTGCCAGACTGTAATTTATTGACATCATTGGTGGCTGAAGCCGCAGGATCCTGATAGGGCACCTATTTGTGTCCGGAAACCATTCAGATGGCCTCCGGAGGTGGAATAATAGATGCGGAGACCACAGATATACTTATAGATAGATAGATATTCTTTATTTGTACACAAAAACATATATCTTTGGTGGAGACTGTAAAGGAAGGGACAAAGCTTTACGAAACTTTGAATATCTGTAGTAGCTAGCAAATTAATTAAATCTAAGTAAGTGTCAGCCGGTGATTTATTAAATCAGCATTTAGGATTAACTTGTAAATCTGAGAAGGGAATACCATAGTACTCCATTATGGAATACTATAAAGACATAAGGGATGGTTTATAAACTCTGAACCTCACTCCCATGCAAAAGGCTGTTCTGGGGGTCTGTCCGAAGGATCACATTCATGGCATTCGTCGCGTCATCGTCGTCGTTGTAACTATTCGAGGAACAACTTCCGCTTTCCACATTGCTAACAGATTGTTGAAGTGCCGATGTGGCGATCTAATGTGCTGATGGAAGTAAACTTAATGCTAGTAGCATTCTTTACCAGTTAACCTTTGGTGATGTCGAGAAAGTGGTTGGTAGTGCGATAGGCTGAGAGGAGAGAAGTTTATCTGCTTAAATAATCGTGTATGTGTGTAATATGGTAATATTTATGATGGTTTTGCAATAAATATAACCATATTGCTTATTTACACTAAAAAATCATGATCTTTATTACAGAAGTAGGTAGGTATATGATGGTCTAATCGACACATTTTCCGGGGCTCACTTGCAGATCCATCGATTAGTTTGTCATTACGGATAGATACTCACGCATGAGACCCGGTAATGGATGGTTGAACGAGGAAAGTTTACGAGCGGCTAACTTTAGCTGCGATGCTGAGAAGTACCTAGGACTAGTAGGAGCTCTAACTTTATCTTTACTCGATGGATTTGTTAGGTATTAGAAATTTAGGCCGTTTAGAGAATTCTAAATAAGTAAAACTATTATTATAGCAATCTATAAAAGTGAAAACAATTAAGATTAATCATGTAGTTATTTATGTATTATTTACTAATTCAAGCTTTCATTCATTTATAAGTTGTTCAAATATTATTTCAATTTACCGCCACATAATCACTTATTATAACCAAACCAACGAATCTGTAATTGGAAGCATTTTTACTAAACTTCATACACGACCTTCATTAGGATACAAATTACAATCGTTGGTGGGAATGCGGGCAGCAATTTGTACAGTGGAAGTCACGTAAAACGTACACTTACAGCCCAATTTTGAGTCCAACGACCAATGAATTAAGGTCGGAATAAAATTTACAATTTTCCCGCTGCTTTACTAAAGACGCTTTAATGATGTCATCATAGTACCTATCTCTTGTAAGGGTACCTTTCCATCACAGATGTGATAATAAGCTAGGTAGCTAGTGAAAGAAATTCGTTCCCACCAGTGCTATGCTATGTGGACCAATGAATATGATTGGTGGATATCAAACTCCGTAGCAAAGCACAGCGCATCTCTGGTGGAAAGGTAGCCTTAATGATGTCCTCAAAGTATCTCGTTTTAATGACGTACTTAAAATCGCGTACCGACATCGATTTCAGCCAAACTTAGATTGACTTCGGCGTAGATTGCTAAGCCATTACGGATGCGGCGGGTAATGGATCGCTACTATTAGCTGAGGCTTCAACAGGGCACCGCCAGAATAAGTTGTAACCATTTGTCTTTGCACGGATTCGCGATTCGATAATGGTCCGTTTGAATATTTTATTTAACTCAATGGATTATCTTTCATCAAAACCATTTTTGAATAAAACGATCAACTATTTGTTTTTTTTTCATGACTGTATTCTTATTACGTATGTTACATATTGTAATTATATCGTAGATATGCAAATTACGAAATAGGTTTTCAATTTTCATAAAATTTCAGTCTTGAAAAAGTTATGTAAAAGCAAGAAACTAGTCCACATACTCACATTTTTTTTCCATCAGACCGCTCTTATTTAATTGAACATTTTTGGAAAACACAAACATTGCGTACACAGTCATGTGCGTAATTCAGTCAGCTGTCTCTGACACGCTGTAACGTGTTAACGCCCTTATTCTCACTCACGTGATCGTCCGCGTGAGCCGTTTCGGTCAACACGACCCCCGAATAGTGTCGACCCATCGCCACTTAGCCTTTATAATAGGTAATTTCAGTTGAACATAAAAGGTTTTCCTTTGAGTTTCCAAGATAATTATGACTTTATGGTGGCAAAAGTCAACAAAATTGGTATAGTAGCTTTGGCGTAATCGCGTGAAAGGAAGAAAAAATACACCGTAACTAAATTAAAACTAATAAACCGATAAATATGTACCTCTTTTTATAAAATTGAGATCATAAATTGAATAAAAGGAATGCAAACCAAATCAAGTCCATCCATACTTTCTATAAAATTTGCGCATATTTTTTTGAACCGTCACGTCACAGGCTTCACTTCTCCAGTTACTAAGCCGTTTCGGATGCGGTTACATGTAATGGATTGGCAATATTAGCGGGTAGGTGACGAGCCCCCTCCGGGTAAGCCGCTCTCATCCGTCTTTTCTGCAGCTCTGTACTTCCCTCAAGCTTTAAGCTTGCCATGCTTCTCAAACTTTGCATGATTTACAAACTTTCGGTGTTTAAAATTAAGTTCTTATAATAATTATGATATTATTACAGTTAATAATAATATAATTTGATTATAAAAATTGTTCTCGTTGCCGAAGTCATACGTGCTACGCCAAAATGGCTACGCCGCGTCGTAGCCAGCGCTACGAAGCCTACGCCACGCTGGCGTAGCAACTAGATTTTTCAAAGATTTTTCATGTTTATTTATGGATTGCTAGATTTGCTAGAGGTTTGTTGTTTAACGTAACGTATCACGTAACTTGATGGTTTATCCGTGATCGTAAAACAGATATTTTATAGTTTGATGTATGTAAATATAATAGTGCCTAAATATATAAAGCAAAACGGGAGCAACTTGCGAAAAACTATACGGAAAATATTGCCAGCCAACTCACAGAAGATGAAATTTTGCTCCCGACAGTTTGAGAAGCGCAGCCTAAGCCAGGGGCAGAGTGCCGGGTGACGTGCAAGGTGTTACTGTACTACACTAGAGGCGGGGTAGATACTGAGGATTGAGGAAGGGAAATTTCGATCGCGGACAAACCTATTACGTGATTGCATTTTTATTGCTGACTGTCGGCTGTCGACGCCTTTGATTTACTGAAAGGATTGGTTTTACTGAAAGGGCGGTTGGCAGAGCTGGTATTTTTTTAAAGTTTTTATTTTAACCTGTTTCTGAAGGGCTAGTACGGGGCGCATTTAAGACGTGACAAGAGTTTTGCGTCGCGCTCACTCACATCGCGCAGACTCAAGAGCGAGCGCGACGGAGAACTTTTGTCACGTCTTAATAGCGCCCTGTCCTATACTGGCTGGACGTTGTAAATTAAAGGTGTTTTAAGTTTGCCGTGTGGTATCTTGCTAATAATGGCCAGCTGTCTAGCAGGCCATGGCTACGTTTATCATTCTGAGTATAACCCTCAAATTTATACCAACACTAGTGAGCGATAAAGTTACATTTGGAACACGAAATCACAGTTGCGCACAACTTTTTTAATTCAATGTTTGCCAACTCTTTCGTCACGGGACCCAAGTTGCGTAATAAACCGAAGTGAAATAGCCTTACGAGAGTTAAACTTTCGCCGAAACACCATGTTCGTGGGTTTACACCAAAATTTCCGATTTATTGAGGAAATTCTCATGGCATGGTGTTGTGTGTACTTTACTAAAAAACCTAAAACAATTCAAGAAAAGTCATTGAATTAAGTAAAAAATATTAGTGAAAATTGCTTAGATTTTTCATCTCCTCTTATTCCGCCGGTCAATTCTTCCATTTTGGGATTATTCTTCTATTTTTCTTTAACTTATTGACAGCTTTTGTTTGCGCTAATATAGCAAAAATTTGGTATGGAAGTGGCAGCTCCGTATCACCTACAATCACTACAATACATCCGCGAATTCGACGGAGCAACTGAATCAGCAGTTTATACGCTTCAGTCAGTGTTATCCCGTGAGTTTATTGCGTTGATTTCCTCCGAAGAATGAAGGGTGTACTCGCCGCGGGCTGTTTTACGACGCATTCGGATACGTTTGCTCGAAATGCGATACTCCGAAGGGCTCGTGACGTCACGACGAGGGTGTCGATGATTGTGTGGCGGGCGCGGGGTTGTCAATTCGAAGACAGTGCATTTATTTGTGTTTGATTTGTTGAGTGACATGGGTGACATGTTAGTTAGTTACTGTAGGGGATGGGTTGACTATAATTATTATTTCTTATAATAATCTGTGATATCTTGAGCCATTTTTTCCGTTCTGCTGCTTCAAAAAATGCATTTTTAGCTTCTTTGATTTCACTTACAAGAAAGGCACGTTCTTATCTTAAGACGACTTACCAAAAGTATTATCTACATCTACTGAGAAACAAGTCTATATTCTGAAAGGCTCTAGAGCTTTCTTAACTTTAGGACAACTTATGTTAATTCGTGAATAATTTTATTGTACTTAGGTGAGTAGGTATGTTGGATAATAACGATGACTTACCGACAAACTTTCATCTTACATTAGGTATATGTATTAAGATTTTATGATTACACTGGTATCTCAGATGCCATAACCGCATGCCGCAGACACGGCAGCCCATCAGGTTTTGTTCTATAGCTTGATACCGACCAAGACAGGGGGGAGAACGAGATAAAATGTCGCGCTTTTGTCTATCCCGCGATGCTCTTTTGTTTGGCAAAAAACAATTTTCCCACGCCGCCCGCCTCGCGCGATTCCGAAGCTTCTTACAAAATGTTTTATTCAGGGAAAGAAATTCATACATACGCAGTCTTTTACAAGATATGCGGTCGTATCGCTTGATTATTCAGAGCTGTTCTCACTCGCGACATATTTCGTGAAATAAGTAAGTTCGTGTAGGTTGTGTGTGTCGCTTTCTTATGTATGTACTGTGTTAAGGAGATCGTCGGTGAATTTACACGAGGCCAGACGCGTGAATTTGATTGTATTGTATTGTGAAAGTTCTAGCTAGCATTCCATAAACCTATACCTAAAGGAATGATACTTACCTAATTATATAAAAACTTAGAGAAATTATAGAAAAAAAGGGCGCAATAAACGTCTTTTTAAACCCAAACAGCCTTTGTCTGGTAGAGATTGCTATAGGCCGACTATGATAAGTAATAAGACCAACTTTTGTACCATTTATACGTATCTTTTCTATTTTGTAGCAAATAAAGATATTTTTTATTGTTTCCTCTCTAGGGCCTGGCATGTTGGGGGCGCGACTCAAGTCCTGGATGGAGGCGCAACTGGGGCGGGCCAAGAAGCGCAAGCAGAAGCCCCGCTCGCCCCCCGCGCCCCTCGACACCGCGCCCCCGCCTCACCTGTCGTCCCCCGAGAGCGCCTACAGTACAGGATATAGTACTGATGGGACCTCTCCTGGTGCCCCCCCGCCTCTTGTCGCACCTCCGCCGCCGCCCGCGCCGCCGACCACGCATCTGTATCATGAGCCGGCTAAGGTTAGTACTGCATTCATTTTCTAGCGTGTCGGTGACATATGCTGGGCTAGTACATAGGCTCTCTAATCTGTGGGCTAGTCTAGGGATGGTCACCGTGGTGGAAGGATTAGCCAGTCAGTTTAGCATCAGTGACTACCCAGAGTCGGATGAAAGTATATTTAAAAGTACAGTTTAATCAGCAATCAAATGAAGGCCTTTAAGCGGAAAATATACATATATGCTATGATTTCATAGGAACACCTCCACATTATATACTATAGACCTTGCGAAAATCGCCGGGCATTCCATAAAGGTAATCCGCTGCTGAAAATTGAATTAAGTACTCATTCTTAAAAGCTTTTCTTTCATGTAATAAAGATAACCTGAAATATGCGATAAACATTTCAGCGATAAAGTTAAACAAGTGAATAGAATCTTCAGGAACATAACAATCCCCGTTTTACAACCTCACGTGTGCGTTGTCGGAATTATATGAAGCCTTATGCCTTACCCAGGAGGGTCACTCTATACTCACAAAAAAATAACGTACGAGAGAGAGCTGTCGTGCAATCGGCATGTATAATACAAAAGGGTAGAGTCGTGGCTCGCGCAGAAGCGCTCCGAAACTTAGTTTTTCGTCATTAGAATAGAATAGAATAGAATAGAATAGTTCATTTATTTGCTTGAATATAGGTAGGTACAAAGATGTTATTACAATTTTAATTCTGCTATATTCTACCCTTGAAGGGTGTACAAATATGATTTTACACTGCATGCACATTAATAATACATTTAAAAAAAAGAATTAGTGTCAGTAGATCAAACTTGATTCAAACAATATTAATAAAAAAAAATAAAAAATGTCATGCTTAAAAAAAATTAATAATAATGTCAATAGAAAACAATATAAAATTAAAAGTATCAAGCTAAATTAAATTATAAGTAAATAAATAGGCACATTCAATCATTAAAGTCATCAAAAAATTCATTTAAGGTAACGGGTCCATATATCGCGGTATTCAAAATGGCGTCCTTATTTCGAGTTATATTTATTTTCATGATTATTACTCATTTTAATAGGTTTGGATACTCTAAAATTACATTTAATCGTTCATTATCTTTAACTGAAACTACTTGATGTAGTAAATATGTTTAAAATTGCCTAAAATTACTAAAAACTCATGTAATGTGCCGTGAGGGCGACGCCGCCATGTTTTTCATACAAACGCGACCCGGCTTACGTAAGGCCAGCCATATTTAATAATTGTGTTTTTTAATATTTATACGACGTTCAACTTTGTAAATAGTTTATATTTAGTTTATTATATTCTTATACTTACATTAAATTTAAATTTTAACTCTTTTTAAACTAATTTAACCCCTTTAAACTCAAAAACAAAATACCTCGGTATAAGGGCCTGATTTTTATACGTTGTTCCTAACTCCGAGTTACCCTCGGTATAAGGAAAAATACTATGTCATGATTTTTAGCTTATAACTTTACAAATAATAACATTTGAAGTATATGCTTGATTACATAATAATAATGATGAACGTGACAAGCTTATAACCTAATTCGGCGGTACAAAATATCCTCTAGGAATCTTAATATGACACGATAATTGTTGACCCAAAAATCATGGTTACATAGAAAACCTTAACTTAGTATGTATATTTGAAATGATAAAAAACAGTGTTATTTCATCGCTATTAACGTAAGTGATACATAATTTTACCAATATTTTATGTATGATTTGAGTAACAAATCTATGTTGTTTCTAAATCGATAATTTGATAACTCGGAATATGGATTATTAAAATACTTGCTGAACCCCTAATATGGAGTATGACATTTTACATAGGTAGGTACCTCGGAAATCGGAATATGACTACATCACACCTTCGCAGTGTCATCCGATGCCGTCATCAAACCATAAAATCAAGATGAATTAGCGACTTTCTTCCTAAATATAAAAGGGGTGTGGATAGATATGCCTGACTTTACGAAACTACTACTAGATACTACCTACTTATTACTCTTTATAAAAGAAGAAAGAAAGAAATTTGTAGACGTAAAACTTTATTTGGGTGAATAAAATAACACACACGACGGTTGAGTTTTTATAACACTTATATACACAATTGCCTAATTTCATTTCTGTATTTTATTTCCATTATCCTTCTACTTCGAGGTCTGATGGCCGTTGTAATATTGTTATCCCAGAATTCCCAGATAAATGAATGTCCTGTATACTTAACGTGACCATTTATTTTTTTTGTCAAAGCGGGACACCTGCCGAATTTCATATCCCTCAAAAATACATATAGGTATTATCTTTCTTATCTTCTTATCTTTTCGCTCAGTTTGCTCAGTGCATCAATTGAAAGTTCAATCCCTACGATGAAAGAGTGAATTGTGTAAGTGATGCATGAATGGGGAATGACCATTTTTTTATATTTATGTACCTATCTAATAATCTTGTAAAGTTGGTATATTTAGAATTTTATAAATATACCAGACGGGTACCCTACATAAATCCGAATTACGAATATGAAAACAACGATTTTTTAAATTATGAATTTCATAGTTCTAGTAAGTAAAGTTTTAAGTTTCTGAACAACGAAAATTACGAAAAGTTGATAAACGAAACTTCAAACAACAGATTTATTAAAATTACCAAAGTAAATTTTTCGAATGTTATCATTTCGATGTTTTAAATGTACGATTTTTTATTATATAACGAATCCCGAAGTTTTAATATTCCGAAAACACAAATCCCCGAATGTAACTTAGTTAACATTTTAATATTTTTTTGCTTCGCTGCGCTCCGCTTTGTTTTTTGATATCTATGTGCACCTAACACCTTTAGGTTTTGGTTCTTAAGTTTTTGAAACGATCATTTTATTTTTGATAAAATCATGAATTATCAAATTTTTGGTCCGGATTTGATATTTTCGTGATTATAATAATTCTGTATTTTATTTTTCGTATATTTAAGTAGGTAATCGTATTTTTTTACGTTCGTGTATTTAACAATCGTAATAACAAACCTTTGTGATTATTATTATATCTATTCGATTTTTATAAATTGATATTATAAAATCGTTATTGCAATATTTTGTAAATTAGGTTCATACATATTCGGTGTTTCAAATTCGGAATAAAGTTTTTCGAAATTTTTGGGTGTTCTCATACCAGACACTACGAAATTCTTTAACATCATAAGGTTTTTTTTTTTTTCATAAGGTGCAGGTTGGTAATGCCGAATTTCGGGTAATTCCGATTTTTGCCGATTTCTTCCAAACGCAGTCATACTTTGAACCGTAGAACCATTCACCTTGATGGCAACTTAATCTTCTACCTCGCTTGGGTTGACTCAGGGCGCTAGGACCGAGCGTGCGTGTAAAAACGTAAAATTAGTAAAAAAGTGTAAATTTCCGGATTTTTGATTTTTCGGAATTACCCGCACATCTGTAATTAAGAAATCAGTAAAGTTACTTAACAATTTAATACAGATTACTTTGATGATTGTCACTGAACGAAGTTACTCGCGGAGTTTCGGTGGAACTCGGACTCATATTACTCCCTATAGTCTATGTGAGTAAGTGATAAGAAGAAAAATAGTTGTCTCAAGTGATTAAAAGAAAGAAAGGAAATATTGTTTTTTTTTTTTTAATCTATTTTTATTTGGGGACTAAATATTGAATGAAATTTCAAAATGTAGGTAATTTAAATGATCGTTTGGTCAGTTTATGAAAGCGGGACATTTTTGCCCTCGCGGGGGACAGCGGGACGCACAGCTTGAAAGCGGGACTGTCCCGCCCAAAGCGGGACGTATGGTCACGTTATGTATACTGCATTTCATGTTTGGTTTAGGGGTCTGGTTGATTTTTTCATTTTCTTGTTGTTGTCACTGAAAAATAAAGTAAGTAGGTAAATTGTATGGATAGTTGACAGAATTAAGCTTATCCTTATAAGTTGGTACCCATTTTCACAAAACTTAGTGAGTTTAGAAACGAAAACGCTAGAACAAAAACCTAGGTTAGTAACTAAACTGATGCCAAATTACTGATAAAAACATAAAAATATTTCCATTTTACGTAATTTCCTAAAATAATTCGCACACAAGCTTACCTTATCGATTTCCAATTGCATATTGCAAATACAAACATAATAATTTAATAAAAGATGTTTGTTTTCTAATGTAAAGACTTAACAAAAATACTTTCAAAGAATAGCGGCAAACTTTTCGGCGGAAAATTGAACATGGCGCCGGCGCGCCTCCAGTCCAGCGCGCATGCGCCATAGAGATGTACCTAGTGCAATGTTCCTTGCTTCCGACCTATGCTTGAATGAAAAAATAATCGATGCTGGATCGATTCCTGGGTAGATACTTTTATTATAATCATATTCGTTTATGGTAAATACATTAGGTACTCATCGGAAATTAGTACTGATAAGGTATTTGGCTTTTGTAAGTATTCGATACTTTTCCTCATCCCTTACACATCTACTTTTATTACGTATCATCAACTTTTAAACATTTAAGTAAGAACATAAATTATCGTGGAAAAATTTTAGACCTTACTTAGATAAAAACTATAGTAAAAAATGTTTAAATCATTCGAGTTCAATAATCGATTATATTCGATTACTGTCACTATTTCATCAATTTACCCCATCTCTACTCTATTTTTTTTTAATCGCTTGGAAAAGTCCATAGAACATCATAGAAGCATTATGAATATTTTTTCTAGCCAATGTTACCAGTTGCAATAATGAATTATGAAAATGTAACATAAATAATAGAAATTATCACGAAAACCAATATAAATGGAGAGTATTTAATTCTTTTCATTATTTTCAACTACTATTTAGAATAATTAAATTTATTTGGAGTACTTTAGGGTTAAAAAAGTATATCGATATTTTAGATTGTAATTTCCTTATGTTCATGGCCACACTCATGGAGCCACTGACAGGACTAACTCGGAATATGGAACAGGCTACCTCGGTATATGGAAGAAACCATAATCCTACCTCGGTATAAGGGCAAATCGACATGTGTAATAAATTATATTTTTTTAAGTATAATTAATGTGTTATCAATGAATCTGTGTTAAGAAATATAAAATTTAACGTATATTCTTACAGAAGACAATATTTCACATCAATATTGATGGTTACAAATGCTTATTTTTCTTACTTACTTTCAAATGTTGTTATTTACCTCGGAATATGGACCCGTTACCTTATATGATAATATGATTTTGATAATAATAAATCTTTCAGTTTATGTTTAAATATTTTAATGTCAGCGGTTTCTTTTAGTATTTTTGGAAGATGGTTATATATTTTTGTTGCCATTCCGAATATACTTTTGTCAAGGAGTGCTGTTTTCCTAGGTATGGCACACATTTTATTTTGAAGTCGTTCACTTCTAAATGAGCTAAATAGGCTCATGTTACATTTTACAAATATTGCAACCTCAAATATGCACAGAGATGTCAGGGTTAAAATAGAAAGTTTTTTGAAGTATAGTTTGCAGCTATCTCTTTGTTTCAGTCGGCATATGGCCCGAACACATCTTTTTTGTGCTTTAAATGCCCTGTCTCTGTCCGTTGAGTTACCCCAAAATATAATTCCATAGCGGAGAGTAGATACCACATAAGCATGATATGCCGTTAAAACTGTATTCTGGTTTACTACTTTTGACAGCATGTATAGTGCGTATAAAAATTTATATAACTTAGTACAAATTATGTCAATTTGTTCCTTCCAATTAAGATGGCAGTCAATTTGTACTCCTAGAAATTTAGCACTATCGGTAGAAGCGATAGGTTTACCTTCCCATGCTATGTTTAAATCACTTGAATCTATGTTGTTATAATTGTTTCTGAATGTCATGATTTTGGTTTTGTCAATATTTAAAATTAAATTATTTAATTTCAGCCAGTCTATTATATTATTTAAATTTGTATTTATGTCGTTACTAATTGTATTATTGTCATTGCCTGTAAAAACGGCCGTGCTATCATCAGCAAATAGATACATAGGACAATTTACAGCCGTAGGGAAATCGTTAATGTAAATTAAGAACAGTAATGGTCCTAGTACGCTTCCCTGTGGAACGCCACATTTAACCGTCCTTTGTTGTGATCGGTAATTAGTAATAACTTTATCTGTAAGATTAATTTTAGCTACTTCAGTTATTTGCTTCCTGTTCTGGAGGTAAGATTTTAGTAAGTCGAGAACATTACCTCTAACTCCGTATGAGTAAAGCTTTTTGGTCAGAATATCATGATCTACTAGGTCAAATGCTTTTGTTAAGTCCATGTATAAGGCAGTGACTAGTTGCCTTTTATCTAAACTTTTTGTTACTTGCAATAGAAAATTATAAATAGTAACATTTACATTTTTATTTTTTCGGAAGCCAGCTTGTGCCTCAGTAAACAGTGTATATTTTTCAAAATACTTATATATATTATTATAAATAACCTTTTCTAATATTTTTGAGAAAATAGGGATTAGCGCTACTGGCCTATAATATCCCATGTTTTCTTGGTCCTCTTTTTTAAACATCGGCTTTACAATGGATATTTTTAAGATATCGGGGAATATTCCATATATAATACATAGGTTCACTATATGGCTAACAACAGGACTTATGATATGAGCTACATTCTTTAACACTTTGGTACAGATATTGTCATAGCCAGTACTGTTCGTATTTTTTAAAGACATTGTCACTTTAAATATATCCTCAGGCGTCGTAAGGCCTAAGAACACAGATTTTTCTTGATTTGGGAGAGTGCTAGTTTTATCCTTACTAAATTGTTTATGAAGTGGTTGAACCTGATCAATAAAAAAGTTATTAAAAGCTTCAGCAATTTTTTGAGGATTTTGGATAATTTTATTTGCTACTTTGATTTGATTTATATATTCATTAGGATATTGCGCTTTACTGTTGTTTATGATTTTCCATGTTTCTTTAGATTTGTTATGGGACATTTTAATATTGTACTCATTTTGTGATCTTTGTGTTTGTTTAATTATAAGGTTTAGTCTTTTAGCATAGGTCTTAAATACTATTTTGTTAGCATCATTTTTATGTCTTCTATATTTCCAAAGCATTTCGCGTCATGTAGAGTGACCCCCCTGAAGCCCTTACATTATGCGGTCTCAATGGGCAGGGTTACGGTTCATGTGTATTTCTCTAAAATATTGCCGTGCGTGTTTGAGTTGGGGAGAAAAGTATTTTATTTACTTATTTTAAAAAGTTCTAATAATTGTGAATGTGTCTGCATATTTGGAGACGCATTCATTATTGAATTACCTATAAAAAATCTTTAGAGATGCCAACATCACTATCTGTGATGTGATTACTAATTACTTGATTAGTGATTGATTACAGTTATCTGCAGGATAGGTTTATACTTACTTGCATTTCAGGTCAATCTGTAATTCTGTGTAAACTACGCAGAGCACCTAGATTAAAAATAGAATAGGAGCCTCTAGTACGGGACGGGATTTGCTATTTTTGAAAACTAATAAAGTTTACGTTTTCTCCTGTCATCTGCATACATTATATGTGAAAAGTGTCAAGATAGTTTTCGCTAGAGGCGGCACTTAGTTTGCGAGAAAACGTAAACTTTTAAAGTTTTCGCCAAACTATCAAACCTGTACTAGACCCTAGGATGTCAATTGGAAAAAATACTCACGAGGAAAATATAAAAGTAGCTAATATAGACATCAAAGTATCCGGGATAAGGAAGTTAGCGTAATAAAATATGTACGATGAAGTATATGAGCAGATATGGGATGTTTAAAAGGAAAACCGTATCTTTTCCCGAGGGCTTTCAAATGGATCATTCAATGAATCACTGCAGGAGGGTGATTCGTGTCACAAAAAACACCTTCGTTTTCATCTCGTTTTCAGATTTTTACGAACGAGTTATGAAATTGCGATTCATATGGCACTAAAAACAAGCTACATAGTAAGATCGTTTCGAGATCGCAAAATGAATGAACGGAATGGAGAATGACGCGATTCATGTCATTATTGTTGAATTTTTTGATATCGCTTATCTGTCATATTTTGACGTTTAGGCGATTTTAAACTTTCGAAGAAAAGGGTGAAATTGTTAGATCGTTTTCAGAAAAAATACCTACTACTAACAGTGAAATTGACCATGTACGCATCTCTCCAAGATCTTCAAGCCATTTTTACCGAATTCGTAATTTTCCTTTATGGTAAGCTTGTATTAGTGATATTTATTTGATTGGCGTGGGTTTTGGCCTGAGGCCCTCGCAGAATGAGGAAGAATATTTTAACCGAAAGCATACACATTCCCTCAGTGTGCAAATTGTAAGTTAATGAATTAAACACATTGTAATGCATGTATATTTTATTTATTGATAGAACTAACAAATTCTATGAATTATCACAAATACTAAAAAATATAGGTAGTAATTAGGTCCCTTTACCACTTAATAAAGCTACAGATAATGGCAATCAAAGATTAAAGTCTTATTATTTTTCTCATATTCTCTCCTATAGGTTGGCTGGTACAAAATGCTTTTAGCCTTTTGTATAATTATTAATACTTATATATACAATATTTTGTTAACAATTATTACACTATAGGAACTTAGGTAATCAGTAATCACAGGTGCAACTCTGTTTGAATTGACGCATGAAGAAGAGGAAGAAGAGAGGCGTGAGGTTGTTCCTTTCATTAGCCTAGAAAAGACAAAATGAAAAGTTTAGTATGATATTGTTCTAAAAAATTACAGACAGACACTAACAAAACTACACTGTAACATAAATATTCAACACCAGTTTTCCTAACACATTATTGGGGTAACAATGAAGTTAAATTCTATTCTATTATTTAGCCAAACATTTAGGAATAACCTACCTTTTTCCATATGAGGAGCCCCTGCTCAAGAAGACTCTCATTGACTGCAGCCTGTCTGTTCATTGCTTCAGCTATCATTGTGAGGGCTGAAGCCGTGGCCCTCTCACAACGTAGTTGCTCCTTCTGCAACTCAAGCACATCGGCTGCTGCTTGTGTTCACCTAGTTCATGATTCTAAAACAATTCAAACAGAAATTGGATACATCGTAAATTACAATACCTTCTTGACTACAACCGGTAACAATTGTATTTCAAAAAAATAGGTTAATACATTGATACTTACATGTCTCAGTCGTATTTCTCTAAGTTAGTTAAACTTCCTTTCTTCTTATTTTTCAAAAAAACTACGTTGAGACGAAAATGAGCAAAGCAAATCAATGTTTTTATCTAGAAAACATGGCGGCTGTCAAAAGTGCCACAGGTTATGAATTTCTTCAACGTTGAATTAAAAAGCCGTTTCTTGATACTTGCTATCGACACTAATTCCAACAAAATATATTGTAGGAACAAAATTATTTAAAACAATTAGTGGTAGTATTTATTATTTTTGCATGGCAATTAAAAAAATATAGTTTCATTCATTTCACTCAAGCCATCCAAATACGAACTAGCGATATGAAAACGAGATCAAAGTATGTGTGTTATGAATCGCGTTTTTGAACATTGCGGATTTCATCTCGTAACTCGTTCGTATCGCTTTACAAATATTTCGGTTGAGATATGAATCGCGCCCCTGGGATGAAGTTTGTTACACTACTTACCTATAAATTATATCTATGTAGTATAATATATGAATTTAGTCTCTAAAATGAGTGAGTAGAATGAGAGTGACTAACGAAACAGCTCGTCTGGCGCACCAGCTAGGCAGTCAGCTACTGACAACTCCTGTCACCACCACGACCACGGTGACAAACGATAGTCAAGCTTTGTGTGAGTAACCGAATAGCCAGCACCAGCTAACAACTAGTTACGAAGCGTATTTGTTATTTATTTTACTCGACACTGTGTAAGTATTCCAAAAAAAAGTTTCAGGCACATTTTAACAGTTTTACACACGTGTCTAGTGAATAAGCCACCTAGTTGTACACCCGAGTACAAGCATAATCCCGTAACCTTTCTAAGTTCAGGAATGTTTCGTATAATTGAATTGAATGTGAGAGGTACAGCTGACTTGGACATACGGGCGCATGCTGAAATACCCTAACCCTATCTATAGGATGTTCTAAAAGGGTATTGTATGCCGGATGTGGCCTGAATTTAACTTCGGTTCAAAACAATTATGAATTTATGAAATCAAATAGAACTCGCCCCATACATACATAAAAGTCAGCGGATAACTTTTTTCAGGGCTTTACATGGTGTTTGTGACATGATTTATTTTTAAGCGGTTTTTTTAAACTATAATTTCAAATAAATTGATTAACCCTCTGGTCGATCACTGATAACATTCTACTCTGTGTAAAGCCATGTGTGTTTTACTAGTAATCCCTCATTTATCCAGCTTTGTCTAATTAATTTACGAGCAGGGCCATCTATCGGGGTGCGGTTTCTCATTTATGTTACAAAGCTCGAGGGAACAATGGCAGGTTAAACACAAAAGGGTGAAAGTGATTGCTGCTACCGATAATGGAGAATGAAGATGTATAAATGAGGAGAGATATGATTAACATCTTGTTTTATCTGTAATTATTATGCACAATGCTATGGTGAGGTTTAAAAAGATGCTAGGTAATCAGCCTCTGACATTTCTGTTGTGACAAACCTGTAATCTGCAAGCTTTAGTGGTCTTGATCTTGGTATATTGTATGAGGAAGGTCGAGGACATAGCGTCCTCTTGGAGTCTTGGCATATCATCTCATCTCATGGAACTCTTCCACTAGTACCAGTACCCACACCTAGATGGCGCTATACCAATTCCTACATCGCGGTATGGTTTGATCGCCGCGAGTTGACAAGTACGCGTGAGATCCACAACTCGTTCTTCCTTGTCTTGGGGAGCATAGTGCGCCATGATCGTAAAGTGAGAGCACTGATGCTGGCACCCACAACATGTTGCGACATGACCCGCGCCCGGCCGCCGTCAGGGGGTCCGAGCGCAATTTTTGAAAGGCCCTTTTACTTTAGAAAGGGCTCGACTGTGTTGTTTCAGGACTTTCAGGAGAAATATGGTGAAAACTACAACTACATACTACACACCAACAAAAACTTTCTATTTTTTTATTAGAATGTGTTATTAATTTAATACTTCTCACGGAATATTTATACTATTCCCTATTAATTAGTTATTACGATTTATAGATTAACAATTAATTAGATAAACAATTCAAGTTCCTGAAATAACTCTTAAATATAAAGTTTAAAAGTAAGTTATCTTCTTTCCTTTCTCGCTTGGCAAAATAAACCTTTTACTTCGTGTCCTTACAAAATCAGTGTAGCCTTTAAATTAATGAGGCGTTTGTTAAAAAAAAAAAAAAGTTCCTTTTTGGAGAAATAGATGGCGTTGTCTGGGGTTGTACCAACTTTCAAACCCTCAGAACACACTCAGATCACAATATGTTATTCTGTGAGGCTAACGAAATGTGAAAGTGACGTAGGTAGGTAGAATTGTAGTATTATTTTCTCTATGATGTCGATGTCACTGTTGCTTCAGCGTTCAGTGCGATGACGATTCTTTTCAAGTTTTCTCAGTTTCCTTGTGTTTCTCCTGTATTAATTGAGTTGTAGTTGAGCTATCTGCTCCTCCTCCCTTGATACTGTAGAGTTAGTGCACTTGAGATAGTGACTCTTTTGAGATAGTTTGAGTTTGAGTTCTTATTCTGAGTTTAGTACTCTTTGCTCTCTATGTAATTTTTGACAGTTGATACACTGCGTTTTCACGCCATCTATCCTCTTACCCAAAAGCTCAACTGACAGCTGTCAAGGAAAACGGCTCATTACAATCGATTTAAAAATTACGGAAACCCTCCCTATTCACCATTTAACGTCCATAAAAACCCTTTTAACTTTATTCGCCGAGGTTTCGTTTGTCTGGCTGTACAAGGGCCGTACAGTCAACGACAAAAAAGCAATTAAACTTCAGTTGAAATGTAGCCCTTGTGACGAAAGAAATACGATACAAGATACAGTGTGTTCGTTTAAAAACCCAGCTGAACGGTGGATTTGGAAACGATTAGGGAATAATTAATTCCATTGCACGTTGAAAATGCCCCGTCAAAGGATTACAGGGATAATGGGGGCGAGCCTTTCAGGGTGTAGGTGAGAAGTATTGTGTCTTGTTGTGAGAATGGAAAGTGTGATTTGCTTTCTTTGCTGAGGGGTAATTTAGCCGGGAAGCTTAGCGTGCGATGAGCGTTTATTTCGAGGGTTTTTTTCTTGTTTGTTAAAAGGGGATTTAGGTATTTTCGTCTGACACTGAAAACGAAAGGGTATAGTGATGTAACG
Organism: Plutella xylostella; assembly: GCF_932276165.1. Classification (NCBI taxonomy): domain Eukaryota; kingdom Metazoa; phylum Arthropoda; class Insecta; order Lepidoptera; family Plutellidae; genus Plutella; species Plutella xylostella. Next base: position 11,795,837 of record NC_063985.1, read on the forward strand.
AATGTGGGTTTTTGGACATTCGCAAATGCGAATGCGAATACGAATATCTGATATCGACATTCGCGAATGCGAATATTCAGCTTGTGTTCAAATTTGGCGCCACTTGTACGTTCCGTTCTAGGCGCATTCCGAATCAGACTAGCCAACACTAGTCGCAGTTTTTTTTAAAAATAGTAACACTTTTTTAAGCTCCGTACCTGTTACGACACATTGCGACTGTGTGCGGTTTCTGAGGGCGACTTAAATCTTAAACGAAACATTGGTAGTAGTAGCCACTTTTTGATCAGGCGCTAGAAATCAGAGACGCATCGTCTCTGAAGGCGTCAACCGGGCGATCCGAGGATCGTTCCGGTAGGGATGGCTGCATCAGCAGTCAAGTTCCAGTGTGCCCAGTGATGGGTGCTAGCAGTGGCGCCGCGAGCTGCGCCACCGCGCCTGTCACTTAGCGGCACCAGGACAACATATCAAAGCGCGCTTCGGGTCAACTTAACCGGAGTCAGCGGCCCCAGCAGCAGCGGTCCAGTGCACCCGGTGACAGGATGCCAGCGGTGACACTCACGAGCGGAGCGACGTCGTGCCTATCGCCTGCCACTTGAGCGGTGCCAGTGACAACAGCTTGGTAGCCTTATGTTCGGATCGCTGGTAGTAGAAGCAATGTTTATTTGTATATTTCATAGGGTCATTAACATGTAAGAAATCCTAATACCGCGATGTAGTTTGCGGGATAGTGACATCTATGTAAATACGTAAATACTACTTGATAACTGAACAAAACGTATTTAAATCTATGGATGTCTTGCTCTGACACTATACTGTCAAAATACGCTTTTTGTTTGTTTTAAGAGTTTATTTATATTTAATCTCTAATCTTTAATCTCACGGAATTCTGACAGTTATCAATTTTTGACATGTCAGAGATCACAAACCTTTTTTGGCTGGGTACTTTTTTCAATACGAGTCTGAACATCAGTTGTATCCGGACAATTTTCTATATTATATTTTTAAATATTTAGAATGATGGTCTTTACGTTAGGCGCAAAAGAACCACGAGGACGCTTCTTTCTGGGAGAGAGAAAGTCTGACTCTTGTGCTCTGTCAGATGGGGCCGCTTCCTGTGAAGGGCCAGGTTGTGGCTCCATAACGTTTATAATAATCAACAAACTATCACAACGCGAAAGGTCAACGATAAGAAACCGGCCAAGTGCCAGTTGGACTCGCGCACTGAGGGTTCCGTACAAGTCTACTTACCTGAAATATTTTTCCTTTTAATTTCATCATTATGGACATCTATATGAAATATTAGCTTGATATCTTTAACCGTTTCTGAGAAAAAGGGTGGTGATAGACAGACGGACAACAATAAGGGTTCCTTTTTTCCTTTTAGGTACGGAACTCTAAAAAAGAATAGTAACAATCGGATCAATCGTTTCCGAGATATTCGTGGACAAACATACATACCAACAAACATATAAACATACTTATGCATTATATTGCATGGTGTGTGTAGGTGCATAATTAAGTTGTTTTCTGGTATTGTTTTTTGCACTTAACGCTGCTACTGAAATAACTGTTTATAACTAAGTATAATGTTAATTTATAAATTATTTACTTATACGCTGTTCTAGGGTAACAATCTAAGGCTATTATAATCTCACCTAGTAAGTAGATTAAGTCCTTGGATCTTGTAATTCAAAAAGTACTTATTTTCTTGAAATAAACAGTTTAATTTTTTTTTATATACAATAAAAATTTTCATATTTGTTTATTACTCTTAAGTCATATGTTAATATGGTGCATAATCTTACATAGGTACCTACATACCGAACATATTATGTACTTACCGAATTGAGAATCTTTTATTTGAAATCGATTAAAAAGGTTTGTTATCCCTGAATTTAGTAGCAAGTGATGCCATACTAAAGAATAAAATAAAGTAATTAAAATTAATTCGATACAATGGTCGTGAGTCGTGATTTTACTTAATATTATAAATGCGAAAGTTTGTGAGTATGTGTGTACCTTTGTTGCTTCTTCACGTCAAAACAACTGAATCGATTTTAATGAAATTTGGAATGGAGTTAGCTGACACCCTGGATTAACACATAATAGCTTATGTGTTAATCCAGGGAATTCCGCGATAAAAAGTAGCCTTTTTATCACGGAATTCCCACGGGAAAACTAATTAAGGTGAAGCGAAACTCGTGGCAACAGCTAGTATTGAAATATTTGTTATTTTTGTATTACCTACTTCACTTGAGCAAGTAAATATTTAGATTTATGTTTTTCTATGAAAACATTTAAAAAAATATTGCCCTTAAATGGATCCAAATTTTACCTTTTTTCGGTGAAGAGCTTTTTTAGTGGTATCACTAATGAAATGTCAGAATTCCGCGGAATAAAAAATTAGAGTATAGGTCCTATGAAACTGTTAACTAAGGTGAAGTCGGCTAATGCCGAATTTCGGGTAATTCCGATTATAGACTATTTCTTCAAAACGCAGCCATACTTTGAACTGTGGAACCATTCACCTTGATGGCAACTTAATCTTCTAACTCACTTGGGTTGACCCAGGGCGCTAGGACCGAGCGTGCGTGTTAAAACGTAAAATTAGTAAAAAGGTGCATATACTTCGACATTTTCAAATTTTCGGAATTTCCCGCACATCGGTATAAAGAAATAAGTTTAGGTAATCAAATGATTGCTTTTTCATCCAAAAGATTGTCGTTTTCGTTTACTAAGTTTTAAGACCCTAGCTCATATTTTTTGTATTTTGCGGAATTAGCCGACTAATTCCAAATGTTAAAACATTTTATTATGAAATTCTGTGGATCGAGTAATTTCTAATTATAAATATGACATAAATGTGTAAAAGTACTTCTGGGCAGTTCTAGGGAATATTACGAAATATGTTTTTGCGAGGTTGATCGATAAAAAAGCAATAATAAAAAATAACCCTCGACCAGTAAAAAAGATAACAACAGAAAAAATCGCTTTAAGCGATAAGACCGCCATTTTTGTACATAGTTTATAGTATTTAAGTTATATAAGTTTCTTTTATGTGTGTGTGTACAAATAAAGAATATTCTATCTTCTATCTATCTATAACAACGTTTGAAACTTAAATATTTACGAATTCCGAGGGTATTTACAGAATCCTATGAAACAGAGTTTTAGGTTGTATATTCAAGTATACAAAACGACCTTACATGAGTAACAATAACCCAACCAGTTCTGATAATATGAGAAAATATGAACATGTAGCGAACTTGACCAAAAACCTTTGGGAATAACCCACCTTCACTATATTTAAAGTTTCGTTTCCCAAAGTAAATAAATAATACCAAGTGATAAAGTGGTCTTACTGGTAATGTGATTAAGAGGGTAACTTGTAATAAAAAGGATATAGATACTATAGATGAATGGATTTTGATTTTGTTAACCTACCATTATTTTCAAATAGTTTTTTCTAATGAGTACTGATATTCGCAAAACATTCGCACAACATTTTGCGAATGCGAATGCGAATGCGAATATTCGTTACATCACTAAAAGGGTATTACGTAGACACATATTATTGGTTGGTTGAGTACTTACTTGGTTGAGTATATTGTTATTGGAATAAAAATGACACAATTTTTTTCTGATTATACATAGAATGGATTATTCTGTCAAATAGTTTTAACTGACCAATTTCAAATTGGACATCCTGCCTGTAAATGATGATGGGCACCAATATATGGAAGCTGGGACCAGCACCAATAGAAATGAGTGATACGTCGTTGAAAAGGTATTTTTTTGCAGAATATGAATAACGGAAGCGCTTGTCTTTATTTACTGTCCAATTAGAATAATCTTACCTTGAAAGTTTTTATATTTTATTTCTGTAATTTTAATGTTTTTGTTAGTTTTTCACATTCATTTTTAATTTTTATAACGAAATGATCATATTGTACATTGTGTGGCTGCACAATGAAGAGAGTCACAGAATTTAGATATCTCGGTCACCTGGTGAACGAGGATCTTCATGACGATGCAGACATAGAGAGGGAGCGTAGGGCGCTGTCAGTTAGATGTAATATGGTAGCTCGCAGGTTTGCTCGGTGTAACAGAGAAGTCAAAGTGTCACTCTTCAAGGCATACTGCCAAACATTTTACACCTGTAGCCTGTGGGTGAAGTACACACAGAAAGCTTATAGCGCCCTGCGCGTGCAATACAACAACTCGTTCAGAATACTGTTGCGGCTCCCCAGGTTCTGCAGCGCGTCAGCGATGTTCGCCGACTCCCGCACGGACGGCTTCCACGCGATACTGCGCAAGAGAGCAGCATCCATGATGCAGCGTATCCGATGCAGCTCCAACAGTATTCTGAACACACTCTGCAATCGTTATGATTCCCCGATATGGCAGCACTGGGTGGCCTTGCATGTTTAATTTTAAGTTTCTACCTATGTTGTTTTTTACCTTGTTTTAGTCATTTAATATTTGTTTGTTGTTCTTTGTTATTTGTACCTGTCTTACTAATATTTATATTTTAAGAAATTTATGTAACTAACTTTTTATGGACTTACAGTCTGCAATAAATGATTTAATAATAATAATAATAATATTTCATATAATATTATATTTTTTTATTATCTCAGTAAATAAAACCAGTTGAAAGTAATTTCTCCAATTTCAATAATACGTGTTTACGTGTATTACGCCCTAACTGTCATCGAGTCCTTCGTCAAGTCGCGCGCCTTAGAGTCGCGCGCCGCGCGAGTTGGCATCTACTGTTTTTTTATATCATCAACTCGCGTGCCCATGTAAAGTACATGTAAAGTACGGTCAGATGCAAACGAATTGAAACTAAAAAATATAGTTAAATATTGTCCCCTGGCTGATTAGTATAAGAAGGTACCGACTAGACAGTCGCCATTAAAGTAGATGCTTTGATTTCGGGACAATAAAGCCTATGTTGGAAGTGCGGAATGAGGCAAAAGGGGATGTGACCTATGACGCATGATACCCAAGATTGCTATCTCTCTCATCCCGTGCGCCAATTTTACCTGTCATAGCTATGTCCTTGAAGTTTTTGTTGCAAAAACCGGTTTAAAGGGTTAAAACGTCATTGTTTTAGTGACGTCGTTTTAGTGTTACTCCTAATGCGAAGCAGAGATGTACAGTGCATTACTTACAGTCTACAGTAAAGTGCAAAAATATTAAAATGTGTCAGTTTTTACTGATGTTGATGTACTGTGTATGTGTATTGTGTTTTATTTTAAGGTAAAGTCCTATAAAATACCCTATACATTTTAAGTAGTTACCTTAAGCATAAATAGCATAATAAATTATAACTTTTGTGGCTGACTCTACATATTTTCACAGTCGAGCGAGTTGACGACAAAAAAGTAGTTAAATACGGGAGGGGCAACTCGCGCGCGGCGCGCGAGTCTTAGGCGCGCGACTTGACGAAGGACTCCTGTCATCAGGAGAGAGAGTGCAATGCCATAGAAAAATACTTCCTTCCGACGAATATATTTCAAAATGGACAACTTATACGGATTTGTCGCCATAATACTTTTTTGCTCACTTGAAAAGAGCTATCCAACGATGTATGTCTCATCTTTATTGGACATAGGTCCCAAAACGCCCATTGTCATTTATATCTGTATCGGAGGAGTTAAGTAAATACGAAAGGAGAGAGATACGTTATAGTGACGTATCGGTATCTCTTGCTTCCGAAATACATTCTGCTACGAATCAAGACGCTAATTAAACTGAATGGCCAGTTGATACCTCAATCATGAAGGTCCCTTTCAGCCACCCTACGCACATACACTATAAAACCACCAGATAAAGAAGACTGCGCAAAGTAAAAGATCCACTAATAGTTTTATACGAGCTGTAATTAAATGGATTACCCAAGTTTTCGGATGTTCCACTTAAAACGTAGTGGCGGGTTACGACCGGACTTACGACTGTAGTGGAGGGGTTCTACCTTTTTTGGCATAAGATTTATTTGCCTAATCTCGTATTGCATAGTAACGTTTGGTCAAAGTCTCGTTACGCCGAAAATCGTATGGCATAAATCTCGTTTAGTAAAAAGTTATTTCGCATAAGATTGTTTAGCCTAATAATGGTATTGCCAAATCTTGAATAGCCTAATAATGCTATGGCATAGGTTTATACAAAGTAATAATATTCGTTTGGCTTTAACTTTGACGGAGCGTCTCCCTACATAGCGCAAGCTGGTGCCTTGTATTGTTTCCGCTGTTTGGATAACGCTCCGCTCCGCTTCGCTGCGCTCCGCTTTGGTTTTGATGAACATGTGCACCTAACACGCTCCTCCTCGCTTTGCTCGTCGTCGCACCTATTTTTAGGTTTCGATCTCATGGGGTTTGTAATAATTATATTGGTCTTTAACTTTCGATTTTTTGATCATACAATATCGTGATTTTCGGGATGTAGGAGAAAAATACCACAATTTGTACATTTACTACATACTTAATATATTATTTATTAAGATAACATTAGGAGAAACAAGATTATACATAGGTATAGACGAACATAAATTTGAGCAAACGAAACTTAGGTGTTTAAAGATTGTGCCTAAAGAGTTTTAGACGAAACGAGCCTTATGCCACATAAGTCTTGGCAAAGTGATGGTTCGGCCAAAAAAGTTTAGACCATACGAGTTATGCGAAATGAGTTTTGGTCAATAAAGATTATGCGAGATGAGCGGAACCCTAGTGGAGGAGATTGGACCCGCGCCAATAGACTTAGCAGTTCGACTCAAGTGCTGGAGGCCTATTGTGGGTGACTTGAACATGCCAATGCGATTGCTGCTGGGATACTGCATCACTTCGAAAGTGGATGTTAAGGCCCGTTTGCATATTCATGATTAGAGCATGGACTCAGTAAAGTAGAGATAGAAGGTTCCGACTGTAGTAGATGCAGGACCATTACAAAAAGTGAACATACACAGAAAAAATACCCTATCTACACTATCTGTAGGTATACTGCCGAAAGGCTTTATTCAGTGTAGTTACGTATAGTTTCACGAAAGATGGTCACAAATGACGGCATACCTAATGCTGTCCGAAGGAGCACGTGAGATGAATAAAGTTCATGTTTTTCTCCTTTCACAACAAGTTACATTGTATTATATCTGTTGTTTGTATACTTGTAGATAGGTTCTCACTATCACTTTGAAAACTCAGAGTGGCCTGTGAATACGCTGTGGCACATACGAGCTAGAAGTTCGACCATTAATGCTATCCCGGAAACAATTCAACTACTCAACAAGGTTTAGTATTGAAAGCCTTATTGTGTCTGATTGGAAGACTTTGGTTTATTGCGACTTTGAAAGGAAAGTCTTTTTCTCCTTAGAGAAAATCAAAAGTCAGTTTAGGTAAAGTAGAAACAAAAAATAAGGTTTAATAGATCTATCTTGGTTTATGTTGCCCCAAGTCGTTCCCTGAGCAATAAATATCTCGACCGATATTAAGTCGCCTCACACACACACACCATCTATCACAGTCACCCCCTACACCTACAACTATACACGTAACACTACAACGTATAACTAGATTCTGACCACCGCCTCGGGTAAATTGTCCCTAACTCGATTGTAGCTTCATTTACACGGTCTCTGAATAGGGGAACTGGGTGTCGATTGGACCTATGTGTAGGTTTAGAACTAGACCAACTAGGTCTCACTTGAATGTATATTTTCTACTTTTGTATGCTATTTTACAGATTTCAAATTCATAATGCTTTCGTATTACTTACTTAGGCGTATTGCGCATTCTGTGAGTTCTGATTGCAAGATCTAGAGGTGTACTAGGGTTCGTCAGCAGTGAAAGTCAGATCTTCGCAGACTGGCCAGGGTTGCCTGGATTTTATTGGATACGGCTTTTATCTCACATTTAACTAGGGGTGTTCCATTTGAGGCATTTTACTCTCATTTCTCAATACTTTCCGACATAATAATTTTTGATCCTGAGTGCGCAAAGATGAGCCAAAACTAAAACTCCCACCCTCCACAATTCCAGCAGCGCCGTTCAAGCGTGACGGTCCGCCGGCTGCCCGACATCCCGGCGGCCTGCGCCACGCCGTCGCCGCGGCCGCGCTGCCGCATCAAGACGAACCCCTGGCTGGGCGGCACGAGCCCCAGCCGCCGCCGCGCCCCGCAGCCGCCGCCGCCGCCGCCGCTGCTGCATCATGCGCCTTACTCCCTGGATGCGAGTTCGGCCAGGTTTGGGACCAGGTTTGTACATACATATGCTCACGACTGTAATCCCCGAAGGGGTAGTCAGAGATGACACGCAAGCGCATCGCCGAAAGCGGGCGCGAGCCGTATCGCCGTTTTTTAATGAGTACAATGCACTGAAGTTGTCGGGTAAGTGGGCAACCCGACTGTCAGATGTTTTTAAGCTGTCCAGGTTTGTGCTGTAGAATTGTTATATTAATAGGTTTCGGGTAGACATAAGTTAGCGCGGGCTGCGTCCCGCGCCCCAGTCCTCAGTCGAATAAATGCTTGTTCATATATCGGTTGTCTCAATTATAACAGTGGCGACGAGGATGGGATTGAAATTTAAATTACAAATATCACCATTGAACTTATGTTCGGACGTATTGGACCAATTCGCACAGAGGTACCCTAATTTATTTTCGGATAAGTTAGGTTGTTTTAACGGTGGGACAGTGAACCTCGACCTTAAACCAGATTCTAAACCGATCTTTAGGAAAGCGAGGCCGCTCCCCTTTGCTATTCGCGAAAAGGTAGAACAAGAAATAGACAGGTTAGTGGAATTGGGCATCTTGGTACCCGTGCAATACTCCGATTACGCAAGCCCCATTGTACCCGTTATTCGCGAAGATAAGAAGTTGCGTCTGTGTGTAGATTACTCGACAACAATCAATAAACAACTGTTTATTGACAAATACCCATTGCCGAGGGTCGATGAACTTTTCGCAAAACTTCATGGCGGTCAACAGTTCTCGAAACTAGATTTGTCTAGGGCGTACAATCAATTTTGTCTCAGTGACAGTTCCCAAGATCTTACGTGTATAAATACACACAAAGGCCTGTATAAATTCACAAGATTAGTGTTTGGGCTATCGTCGGCCCCGGCCGTGTTCCAGAGAGCGATGGAGTCGCTGCTATCCGGGCTCGACGGAGTGCTATTATTCTTGGATGATATCTGTGTCACCGGCAAGGATAAAAAAGAGCATAGTGAAAGGTTAAACCAAGTGTTTGATAGATTAGAAAAGGCCGGCCTTGTTTTACAAAAACAAAAATGTTTATTATTTCAGGACTCAATTTCATACTTGGGATTTGTAATTGATCGTAACGGAATTCATAAGTCGCCGGAAAAGGTTAAGGCTATTTTGAATGCGAAGACACCCACTAATGTATCGGAGCTAAAGTCATTTTTGGGGATGATAAATTATTATAGGTCGTTCATTAAAAATGCGTCATCTATTATGAGCCCGTTACATAAATTACTACAAAAAGGTAGTATGTGGCAATGGTGCCCTGAGCATGAGTTGGCAATTACAAATATAAAAACAATATTGGCATCGGATAACACCTTAGCACATTTTAATCCAAATGCCAAAATAATATTAACCGTAGATGCATCTCCTTACGGGCTAGGAGCGATATTATCGCAAGAGGAAAATGGTGTGGAAAAACCAGTTTCGTTTATGTCACGGTCATTGTCACCCGCTGAAAAACGTTACAGCCAAATCCAAAAAGAAGCAGCGGCCATAGTGTTTGGAGTAAAAAAATTCCACCAATACCTATTTGGTCGTTCTGATCCGTTTATATTGCGCACGGATCATAAGCCTTTGCTATCAATATTTAACCCTAGCAAAGGAATTCCAGAAATATCGGCTAACAGGCTCCAACGCTATGCAATTTTCCTCTCCGCGTATAATTACAAGATAGAATATGTTTCGAGCGCTAATAATGCAGCTGATTTCCTAAGCAGATCTGTAGCCGAGAGTAGTTGCGCACCGCGCGCGGCCGCTAGCTCATGCGATAGTGTTGATAAATTATCGTATGTAAACTTCATTTATAATGGTCACACGCTCTTATCGCAAAAAGAGGTAAAAGAAGCGACACACAATGACACCGTCCTTAAGTCAGTTGTGAAGTATTGTTTGACCGGATGGCCCAGAAAAATTACTGATAAGGATATTAAACCTTATTTTATGTGCCGAAATGAATTATCATTAGAAGAAGATTGTTTGATACGAGGGTCAAAATTGATCATACCAGAATGTTTACGTAAAAATGTTTTGGTCGAGTTACACAGTGGTCATTTAGGTATTAGTAAGGTGAAGTCTGAAGCGCGCGATAGATTCTGGTGGCCGGGCATGTCGAGCGACATTGAACGTTATGTGTCGTCATGCGACGTGTGCGCCACGCTGCGGCCCGCGCCCCCGCGCGTCCCGCTCGCCCCGTGGCGTGTTTTGAAAGTATACAAGGCCAGAACGCACCCATAGTGTACTAGCACTGTATAGTTTCAAGTGAAAAAAAATAATATTTTACTTGAAAATATACACGATTTGTGCGTACTAATCGCGTATACTTTCAAGTTGGGATTTACTGAATCGTTCTTGAAAATATACTGTGCTATTACGCACATGGCTTGATTGGCGTACTTGTCGCATATAATTTATACCTACATGCTGATTCTGATTTACTTAACTGATTCGGTAAATGTACATGACTACAATTTACTTGTTCTACCTATAGAATGTTAATAAATAAATATGAACAAGCTTTAATTTGATTGATAAATTGATATTTATAGCAATCATACTTGCAATTAAGAATACTAATATCTTATTATTTATATGAATTAAGAGTAATACCTACTACACTCACGAGCAATGAATAAGTTCCAATGACGATAGCTCCTGAACCGAAAAGACTAGCTTAATGACGCCGTCGGCAATATTAGAGTACATTTAACAGCGCATCCAAATAATAACCAACTAAAAACGTTAATTTCGTTCAAATTCAACTTATTTTTTTTTTCAATTGGCCTCATTTGGAATTGACTTTTTGCTACTTGGACTTATTCATTGCTCGTAAGTGTAGTAGGTATTACCCTATAGACCTATTACAGACATATTTGTCATCAAGTTTTGAATTCACCGTAATTGTCTTTTGTTCTACACTCTCTTCTGAGATAATTTATACTATTTACAGTTCTACAGTTTAATTTTAATCGATTTACTTTTTAACTGTACGATGTAAACAAAAAACACGTTACGAAAACAATGCCAAGTGCGGAATGATGATACTCGTACAATGTTTAGAAAGCATTAGACTTATTACTATTTCGCATGAAAGAAAGAGCGAGCAACAATTCAAAAGGGCTACCTGGTAACTAATCACGTATAGTTTCAAGTGCTGGCATTGCCGCTTGGCACTTGAAAATATACACGATTAGTACGCAGTGGTAACTGCTGCAGTATATTTTCAAGCCATAATTTTGGCCCAACTTACTTGAAAATATACGCGATTAGTGCGTAATGGCCTTGTATACTTTCAAGTAAATCATGGCACCATTTTAATTTGAAAATATACGCGAGCAGTCCCACCCTCTGCGTTCTGGCCTTGTATAGTTTCAAAACACGCCGCCCCGTGGCCGCACCCGCCCGCTCCATGGCATCGAGTTCATTTAGACTTCCTTGGCCCGATCAATAATAAAACATATCTAGTGATTGTCGATGCCTACTCTAAATGGGTAGAATGTTACGATGTGTCTACAGGGTATGGATCTAGGATAGTCATAGAAAAGTTATGTGACGTCATGGCTAGGTTTGGCCTTTTTCACACAATATTAACAGATAACGGCACATCGTTTTGTTCGACAGAGTTTAAATCATTTTGTGATAGTAACGGAATTAAACACATAACTTCACCGCCATACAACCCGCAAAGCAACGGTCAAGCGGAAAGTTATGTAAAAATAATAAAAAAGGCTATCAAATCGATAATTTTGTCAGGGTCAAATTTGCGAGACTTAAACATTAAATTATGCGAATTTTTATTAAAATATCGCAATTCGAAGCATTTTACAACAGAAAGGTCTCCTTCAGAAGTACTTTTTGGTCACAGATTGCGTAGCAGATTAGATGTGCTGTGCCCTAGCGGGGCGCAGGCGCAGGCCGCCCCCGCCCCCGCCCCCGCCGACACCACACTCGGTGAAACAGTAACACGGAACCAGTCCTTACAGTGTAAACATTATACAGGAAACAGGAAAGTTTCCTTCGTCAGTGGAGAAGTAGTGTTGGTGAAAGTGTTTAAAAATCAAAAATGTGAGTGGGCTAAGGCCGTCATTTTAGAAAAACTCGGTTCTAATGTCTATTCTATTCAATTGTTAAACTCTCAGACTGTTTTGAAGAAACATGCTAATCAAATTTTGAAATTTAAAGGGGAGGAGGATGTATCAGTTATACCTAACGAGTCAGAAAATGTTTGCGAATCTGAACTAGTGTTACCTCCTGTAATGTTGTCTAGTGTTAGCGCACCTGTGTCACCCGAACCTGAGGTACAGGCGGCACAAACCGACGACGTCAGCGCGCCTTCAGCCACGACTTCCGTCTCTGACTCTGAACCTCAGGTTTTGGAAAAACGCAAGCGTAAAGTTATTAATTATAAAAGTTATTTTTAAATCATACTAGCGGATGCCTGCGAGCTACGCTTTGCTTTTAAGTGTGTAAACGGATTTTGTGCCTATTGATTTAAATTGTTTTCAATAATAATTGTCAGGTTTCTTATGCAACTGCTTGCGCCTTATCTTATCAATGGCATTCAAATATTGGCGGAGGTATGTTATATTAATAGGTTTCGGGTAGACATAAGTTAGCGCGGGCTGCGTCCCGCGCCCCAGTCCTCAGTCGAATAAATGCTTGTTCATATATCGGTTGTCTCAATTATAACAAGAATAAACAATAGTTACTATTGAAAATAGAACAATAGAAAAATAGCTGCTTGTGGCTTTTCGGATTCAAGACCAACAGCTGGTTTGTGGATGTGTAGATAGACATGAGCATCCGTCAATTCGATGGATTTGACATAACCTAACCGACCTAACTACTGGTGTACCGAAGGTCGCCGTAGGACAATTAGGTACAACATTAGTATTCTCTGTTGTTATTAAACTTTAGAATAGACTAGTAAGGTAGTATTGGTAAGATACACCTTACCTTAACACCTAACAAAAACTGTAAAAGATTAGCAGTAAAGATTATGTCAACAAGGTAAGCCAATTACAGCTGAGCCGCATCACCCAGTTCTGTGTCAAGTGCCCCACCTGGCGCCTCTATTTGTCGAGACCCACACTCGCGCTGACCCATTTACAACAGAACAACATGATTATACGAGTATACTGACAAATTGAACTGCTGTTTTCTGAATAGACGTGTTGTGAAAGCGGTAAAAGTTTTGTTTTGTCGTACAATGCAACGTGTAGTTGAATATGCAATTAACTTGGGTGAATTTAAGTTGCTGAATTGTTTTATGAAAGGCTATATGATAAATGGGCTTCGTAATAACTAATGGCTGTAAACGCCGTTTATCTGCATCCTAACTCCATTTGCAGAAGTGAGTATGAAATCTGTATCCGATCTCAAGCAGCCATTCGAAATCTGAAATATGAATAGATTTTTTTTAAACGAATCACCTCTTATCTCATAAAGTCTTATAAACCACATAACGGTGAGTTAACTTGGCACCTGACCGGTACTCGACATGACCTCTGGTTCTTGTCGACCAGGTGCCAACTTGATTCGCGCGGGTTGTACATTCACAGAAATATACTAAACCAATGTCTCTCTGAATTCCAGGTCCCCACTCAAGTCACCCCTCCGCTCCCCATACCACCGCGGGGGGGCGTCGAGCGACGAAGAATGCCGCGGCATGCGCACGCGCGGCCGCGAGACCGCCATCTTGTCCGACAACGACGTGGACTCCGATGGAGACACTGGGTTAGACGGTGGAGATGAGGACGAGCCTGATGATGATACCGCTTCCCCGAGTCGCCGGCGCGCGCGCCGCCGCCGCCCCCCGCGCCGGCCACCTAGATCTGCTGGTATGTGATGAAGCAGGATGTTTTTCAGAAGTTTACCAATGTCCTATAAGTATTTAGTTTAATTACATAAAGTTTGTAGCCTTTTATATCTATCAATACGTGCTACCTTACCTACATATTGGGACAGATTAGGAAGCCATATATGCGATAAGTAACTTTATTCCAATCAAAATAAAGAGAGACATGTTCCTGAAAATTCATCTACATGCTATAGGCCAAACTGGACAACTTTCCTCACCAGATGTGGTGTCATTGTATCCCAGCCTGGCCCTGTAGCACGGGGCTCGCTCTTGAAGATGCGCCATGTGAGTGAGCGCGATGCAAAACTCTTATCACGTCTTAACTGTGCCCCGTACTAACCCTTCTGTACAGCCTATTTTAACCAATGAATTAAATAAACTAATCCCAAGCTTCTCACAGTTGCTCTAATAATTCCAGGAGCCACGCCGCCCCGGGCGCGGCGGCGCGCGCACGCCCCCTCCGCCCCGCCCGCGCGGCGCGACCCGCTGCTGGAGGCGGACCGGGAGGCCGAGCGCAAGTACCGCGAGCTCATCCGGGAAGCGGAGAAGCTGCTCGTCTCCGTGTCCCGGGCGCCGCTGGAGCCGCCGCATAATCCCAGGATACGGGAGTTGAGAGCTACAGGTATGTAATTTACTAGCTGATCCCGCGAGCTTTGATTCGCTTTAAAAAATGTTCCCGTGGGAATTCCGCGATAAAGTAGCCTATGTGTTAATCCAGGGTCTCAGCTAATTCCATACCAAATTTCGTCAAAATCGGTTCAGCCGTTTTGACGTGAAGATGTAACAAACATGTACACACACACATACTCAGAAGCTTTCGCCTTTATAATATTAGTAGGATTCTTTTGTATACACTTGACCCTATTTAATCGTGAAATATCCTTCCATCCAAAAGTTCCCTTGAAAAAATCGCTTTAAGCGATAAAACCGCCATTTCAGTACCTAATTAAGAATTGTAATTTATTTCCCGTTCGTGTACAAATAGAAAACATCCCACCTATCCACAGAGGTCGAAGCGCCGCGCCGAAGTCCCGAAAGAACCCACATAACGAACTTCATGCGTGCCAACTCGCCAGAGCCGCCGCGGCGGGTGTCCCCGGTGGCGCGGCGCTCGCCGCTGGCCCGCCAGCCCGCGCCTGCTGAGCGGCCCCAGTCGGAGCCGCCTAAGAGGAAGGCGTATGCTAGAGAGGAGGTAGGTTCGATTACAATACAACTAAGAAAGACAAAACATTTTGCACTCACGAGCAATGCAAAGGTTGCCTGCTACGAAACGGCATCGTATGACACTGGAACTTTTTCATTTCTCGTGAGCGTACTTTAAAACAAAAACCGTAGTAGGCGGCCTTATTGCTTATAGCAGTCTCTACCAGACCTTATTTAGATGGTTCAATTGACAGCTAAAGCTTTAAATTTAAAATGCGTTGGTGGATTTATTCCCTCCAAAACTGTGAGACTCAGGGACTTTTAGTTTACTTGCTGCTCCAAAGTAGGCTATTCTAAAAGACTTTTCTGTAATTTCCAGGTGCTCCAAACCCTAGAAGGGCTGCGCAAGAGTCTGCAGCAGCAGTCAGCGCTGCTCGCCGTGCAGCGCACCCGGCTCGACTCTCTATAACTTCACTGTAGTACCTCACTCACTCATCATGGATCTCTAAATCGACGAACGAACGAAAGAGAATACCTTCTTAATATGCGATGGTTACCGCTGCAGTTTTGTTTTTCCGAAGCTTCGGAGCGCTGCGCGAACCACGGCTCTATATCGTTTGTTCGTCGATTGAAATAGTGACCGCCCAGTAAAGAATATTGAGTAATGCGAACTTGGCTTGGTAACAGCCTACTAGGAAACCGAACGAGGTATAAACGAGTTTCCCGAAAAGTAGGCCGCATTACTCAGAATCTCAAATTTAACCATCTAAGAAAACCTGGAAAGCTTGGACCCAAAGCCTTATAAAGAAGCCTTTGATCCCCAATAGAGCCTAGTCGTTTCCGCACATCAGCTGATGTTTCACGAAGGTCCTTCAAGGCTTTTCAAGGTTTTGAAACTTCTTATTCATCTTTCAGTACTAGTCTGAGCTTAGGGTGCTTACATAGAGAATCGGGTTCCCTGTATCTACCTGTACCGGTAACCTGATTATGCGAAAGCGCTCATGATATGTCCACCTTTTGTACAGTTATATCTCATATTTGTGCAATAAAGTATTAAATAAATAAATATTAAAAAATCCGGGAAATGCTCCGTGATTGAGCGCTTTGGCATTATCAGGTTACCGGTACAGGTAGATATAAGGAACCCGATTCTCTATGTAAGCACCCTTACCAAAGATGGTGTGTCTTGTGGACTCACTGAATGTATCCTATGAAACTATTCTTCCCGTCCCCGCCAAACCTTTAGCTACTATCGTAGGTCATTCTTAGCTACCTTTAGTCATTTATACTTCCATTAGTCAATTTAGTCACTAATTCATGTGAGGTTGAGGGCGCTTCTAAATAGATATATGTATAAGATACTTACAGAGTTTTGCAACAGTGGATTAGTAACCCGTAAAGACTAGACAACTTTCGTTATACTTATTATGACTTTTTGGAATTCCTGAAATTATGGAAAAATTATGTTACCAAAAAAGTTTATATTTATTATTATTAAACATTTATTTTGAGATATAACATCCATAGTGAATTAATAAAACATGTCGAAAATTGTTAGTCAAAATATAAAAATCATAGGCAAAAATTAAATTATATGTATATATTTTTAAATATATGGTGAAATATTTTTTTTTCAATTTTTTTTCAAACAACCACAACGAACTTACATCTAGAACAAATAAGTTAACCAATGATTCTTTGAGACGCCTCTTGCGGCTTCGACAACATTTTGAATTCCATTTATTTTGAAGCTTACATCAATCTCACATGAATTGGTCATCCCTTCCTTTTTCTCTAGTCCCTCCAGTTTAATCTAGTCTAGAATCAGTCATTATTATAGATAAGTAGATAGTGTAGATCTTGTTATCGTTTCGGCGAGGCCATTTTATTATCTTCCAATAAATAAATAAAAACACATAGTTGTAGAAACATTTACATTTTTATAGATTATAGTCGGTAAGACTTGGCCAGTGTCGCTCGGAAGTAAATGCCAGGAAATATAGATTCCAAGCTTCTTAAAAAGTATTTAGTAGTATGATAACCAATATAAATCAATTCACCATATTTGATTACTTATATCGGATATCCTTGAATAAATTAATTTGTTACCGTTAGATTTTGAGACAAAGGCTTGATTGAATATTCATAATGATTTATCTGATTAATGAAATTACTTCCTGGCTTAGCTAAATATAGCTAGATCCGGTATGGCTGGACCAAGTCATTATACAGGTTAGATGTTTGTAGCCATAGTTGGTATAGGGTCGAGTAGCGTCGTATTGTAGTGTTCACTGGAAGGTTAATAGTGTAGTCAAGGTATTTTTATCCTTTTCCAACAACATAGATGCTTCAATAGACTGTTTTGTTGTAGGTTTTGTAACCTAAAATTATAAAAAATATTGACCACTTTAAGATTTTGATACGGTTTGTTTGTGTTTACCAGTTAGCACCGTGCTAGGCCTTATGTAAAGCGTAGACTAGTCAATAGGGACCTCAACTCACCATGCATCTGTCTAAGATGTATAGTAGAAAACTGTAGATATTACCCATCTTCACGTAAAAATGCCTATGTTTGATTCAGACAAGGACCGTGTAAGGACCATATTCTTTGTCTCACTCCTAGACGCAGTGTTAGAAAAGGATAAATATGCATACAGGGTTATCCTTCTGGTGATCTATTCCTGTAGCTAGAAGGTAAGGCGCCAGGCCGACTCTCGGCGTACTTAAGACTGCATTATATACACATGTTTACTCGTTAATATGAGACTTTGCGGTATTCGGGATAGGGCTCAATACATTATGTCAGCTCTAAAATTAAAACAACACTCCATGTTAATCTAAAGGAGTCTACACACCAAACCCGCCGACCCGCCGACACAGCCCGGCGGCTTGGTGTCGGCGACTTTGTTTCAAGAATCATGTCGGCGACTCGTACCCGCGCGTGCAAGTACTAAAAAAGTTGTACTGATTTCTTGCCGCCGACACTCACCGACACAGCCCCATGACACATGTTGGCGGGTTGGCGGGTTTGGGTCGCCGACACCAAGCCGCCGGGCTGTGTCGGCGGGTTTGGTGTGTAGAGTCCTTAAGGCGCTAACCACGACAACTTTCATTCGTTAGAATAGAATCAACTTTCATTCGTTCAAAAGTGTACAGCTACTAATGCAGCTGACTGTACGTCTGATTTGAAAACCGAGCAACACTACTTATGGATTGTTCGGTGGTGGCACGGTATCACGGTAGCAGTATAGGTACAAGTTTGCTATCCCAAGCTATCCCAAATACCGCAAGTGTTTTAGGGTCCCACTGCGGTGGGTTTCCCCCATATTTTGTTAGTGCAATTTTGGAGGGCGCCATTACTGCCCCCTCCTGCTAAAGTAATTGTAAATATTTAACCATTTTACTTGTTTATTTATTGTCTATTGTAAGTATAAATAAGATTTATACGTTTAGTTGAATTTTGAATAAAATATTACAGGAAATAATGGTGTTCTTAATTATTATAGTTATATTATTTATAATAGAAGATCTCAGTTTATGGTGCCAACGCCATCTGTAAAACAAATGTAGAATTTTTGGTAAAATAAATGGTAATTGGCTATCTAACTTCCACGATAAACTACAGATGGCGTTACTCGTATCATTATTGAAAAATAAATCTACCCATATCCCAACAAAATAAGTATGGTTTAAATAATTTAGTTTCTTTCTAAAAATCTTTGTACAGAAAAACAATAGATTAATGTAAAGTCATTGCATTAGTGCATAATTCATTAGTAAAAATTGTTTATGAAATTGTACTAATATTACTACATAATTAAGTTGTGTATAAATAATGTACGTATTGATACTATTTATGTATGTTTTTCTCTGATGTATTGAAAACACTATGAATTTTAACAAAATAATTTGGAGGAGCTGGGATTTGAACCCAGGACTTTCAGCATGCGAAGCAGACACTCTACCACTGAGTTACACCCCCGGCGACAAGATCAGCGAAATCAGCATTCAAATTACCAATGTGATGACGTCACGGTCCTAACGTTCCACTAATGCAGCCGCTCAGTAATTGCTGTGATAAATAAATTAAACACTATGATAAAGTTGTAACTCTAGAGTGATACTGATAAAAATAGATAACACTTACATCATTATTAAATAATTTTATTGCGAAGATGGCGATTCTATTTTAAATGTGTGATTAGTAAGTATTTCCACGTGCATTTAGGATGTGTGATTGCTGATACTACTGATAGTGCCAATGTTAACGAAAATAACATAGTCATCATCAAGCGAAGATGTCTTGGTAGGTAGGCATACTAAATACTAAGAAACACTAAACCCATCAGCCTCAAGACTCGTCTCGATTGAATAATGACAGCAAACCGCACGAGCCCTCACCCATCACGCCACCGCCATTTCAAAGCAATCTAGAGCTATCATAACACACGCAGAAGGTTCCAGAAGCTGTCCAGGTCAATTGATGGACAGTTCTCACGGATGCAGACGCCGGCTGCTGTATTGTGCTGCTTGGTGCTCGTTCAGTGAACTCACTTTTGGTGTTGATGAATGAATGATGTCGATTCTTATTTTAATGCTGTCAAAATCTAATTTTCCACTGGCAATAATTATGGTTTGTCATCACTAAAATATGTTTTTGGCTTCAGAATCGACAGCTTTAAACCGCTACTAGTATGTATACTTACCGACTAACCACTGTAGAGTATTTCCTTACAAGGAACCAATGAGGAAATTCAGTATTTTTTTTATTCTATTAGGGCCCTCAATTTTTAATAAGACTGTTAGTGTCAACTAACAAATCATGGCATCTAAATATGACCAATCTACTCTAGAAGGCTGCTGGCTACGGCAGTGGCAATGATAGTCCACGTGGGAGTAGATTATAGTGCTCAAATATGTGCAAATCACCAACACAGACCTTCATAACTCATCATTACCAAATAGGATACGGATGTCGAACAGTGAAGAGAGCTGGAGGAGCAACTGTTGAAGTTGAAGCAGATAGCTTTTATCACTCATATCATTGAAACAGTACCTAGTTAACGATGATGTTGCAGAAAGTTAAGTAAAGTGTGTTTTTTAAATCTCAGATACTTAAATGACAAATGACCGATTCTGAACGATTCATCAACAGTCTATTGTCATGCGATTTAAGTGATGTAATGTTCTATTTGTGGGACAATCGACTGTTGATGAATCTGGCAAATTATTATCTGATATTAAAAATATATAATTTAAGTATTCCTTGCCTATTACCATACCATGGTGAGTAGAATGGAAAAATGCTTCTAATCATAAAATATAAGATTTTTCCTATCACGCTACTTTTAGTAAGCTTACCGAACGGGCCCCGCCAGAAACGATTTAGAGTTAGATCATACGATAATGGTCGAGAGATCATACGATGTTACAGTTACATACTCATGCAGGGGGTTACTCTATACTGATGAAAAACAAACGAACGAGAGCCGTCGTACAATCGGCACGTATAATAATTATTAAAGAGCTTCTTTTTCGTAATATAGAGTGACCCCCCAGATACACACAATGACAAGATCAGGCCATGTCGCCACGCCCACTGGCTCCACTGATTGTCTGCAGGTATATAGACCGCAGGTTTCGAGGCACATGAAATCCAGTCCACGCAATAGAAGATTGATTGGTTTGGCTTAATTAAATTGAGAGATACTATGTGGTACCTACTACCTACTTATTATGCCTACTTACTTATTATATTGAAAATATCCCTCCGTATCAGAAATATAAAATGAATATATATAATAGAATTGATAATTAATTAACAGGGTGGTTATATTAAATATTCAATTTACTTAAAAAGGAGACATTCCTGTATTTTTTTAAAGTTGTAGAAGATTTGATGTTTTTGAGATGGTTAGCCATGACTTATGAGTGACATTATATAATACAGGGTGTTTCAAAATACTAAGCCGACGGGGGTAATTCTTAACAAATTTATAATTCAAATTCTTAATAATTAAAAGCGTCTCTACGTCAGGTTCATTGTGAGTCGCGGTGTGAATGACTGACTGAGTGATTGATTGACAGATCGCGGCGGAGATTGACCTACAAATTGAACTAGATTCGGACTAGATTGAGACCAAATTGAGAACAGGTATTCCGTATATTTTTACCGAAGTAACAGAAACAAGTAAACAAGAAAGAAAGTCCCCTAGAAGTTAATAAGTAAGTATCTTAATCTTAATTGTTTTGAAATCGGACGAACGTATTTCCCCAACGGTACCTATATGTAAGTATATTATTATTTCGTGGTAAATCTTCTGAAGTCAAACGCTGAAAATAGAAATGATTCTATTGAGTAAGTGCGTACTAACAACATGAAATCACCTCCATAAGGGACAGTGACTGGCTAGTGGAGTGCTAAACAATGTTAGATCCGTTAAATGATTAGCGAGCAAACTAAATCCATTTGTTTCTAAAACATGGAGATTCCCAATATTTTAAAGTTTCCAAGATTGACACTTGTACTATAATTATTATAATTATGTACGTACACACATCCCTATTGTTTGAGTGATAAAATGTATACTTTATTGATTATATTATGTATTGTAACCTGCAGACACGTGTGAGCAATAACTAATACTTTAACTAGAGGTGTCCTATTCCATTATCACCATGTAAGTGCCTATACATATACCTACAATTAATTTATTAATCAATACATAAATAATTATGTCATAGGAATATTTGCTACTTCAATATTACAAAAACACGGATAATTAGACAGTGGTGCTAAATGCTTGATTTTATCCAGGTATGCAGATGCACTATAGTTTGCGCTTAGGGACATTCTCCTTCAAAAAAACACTCGTGACTGTGCACCTACAATCTACATGCCCCGTTGGCACCATTGACCATAGTCTAATTTTCCGTGTTTTCGCAATATGCCTAAATTTTTCCAAATTCGAGTTAAGTATCAAAATCATCCTAGGACACAGAGTACATCGATAACCGTCGTACATTTCCTAAATAACAAATCACGCCACTTAAATTACACAAAAATGATTAGACCCAAAATAGGTTATCTTAACGCGTATATTTTTTATTTAATACTGCGTATAAAATACGAAGAAACAATGTGATAAATTATGCCTCCTTAATTATAATTTTATTCTGTAACACTAACAAAATAGGTACCTAGCTATATTACGGTAGTGGGTATTATGGGATTTCGACAATAGTGAGCGCTATTGAGTAATATTGCTATAAATATTAATATTTGAATAATTACTTATTTCTATAGTAAATAGAATACTTATGTTAATTACAAGACTTAAGAGCCAAGTTAAAAAGACTATTAATAATTTATCTAGTGTTGTTAGTATTACAAATTCATATGTAACTTATACTTTTTAATTTAAATAAGTAAACTACTTAATTAAGTAGGTACTTACCTTTAAAAAAGACGCAAGGCTTTGCGTAATGTCTGTAAAAAAACTTTACCTTTTTATTTACCCCACCTTTGGAGTCTATCAACTCTTTTCTGACGTAAAACTTTTCTTAACATGACGTACCTATGGACTACTTAAGTAATATTTAACTACCAACAGACGTAAGCTTATAAACGCATAAACGGCTATTGTATTTAAATCAGGCAAAGATTTTATTGCCACCTTTAATATTATGTTTACAGGTCCCGTAGAAAATGGCCAAGTTGACATACTCTTCTTGGAAGATTGGGAGGCCTAACCTGACTTAACCTAATCCCATAGGTTTGCTTAACTTACTATGCGAAAGTAACTGTGTCTGTCTGTCTGTTACTCTTTCACGCCAAAACTACTGAACGGATTTGAATGAAACTTGGTATACAATTGGTGTAGACCCTGAGAAAGAACATAGGCTACTTTTTATCCCGGAATTCCCACGGGAAAACTTTTTAAGGCGAAGCGAAGCTCGCGGGAACAGCTAGTAGACTATACATTTAACTTTGTAACCAAAGATAATTTGATGTCAGGGTTTCTAAATTATGAAATAAAGATCCATTCTTACGTTGAATTGCAATAATTGTTGTTGTGGACTACTTCTAACGGACTCGATGCATTAATTAGTTTCCTATTAATTATGTAGACCCTTTATGTGGCAATACATAAACCTAAATGAAGGGTCAGCGGTCACAGAAGCATTGCCCACTTACATAATATTTGAAACTATTTTAATTAAGGCCCTACAGAGACTGCTTTAGCTTCTAATATATAAGCCAGAGCTTAATCAAAATGATATTTGAAAGCGAATACACCGTTAATATTAATTTTCATAACAGAACCTAATAAATACCTACTAGGAACTTACCGATCACAACTTATTGCAAACTTAGTTTTTCGCAACTGTGGCCCATTTTTTAGGAAATACTAGCAATTGTTTTTCATCAAAACAATCAATGAACTCGGCATATGTTAGCGCAAGGACAATACGAGGACCTCACGTCTAGCCGGTGCTGATTGCGAAATATGCGAGCGGGGTCAGTATAGCTTACGAAAAAGCAGCAGTATGATGTACAGAGAAGGTGCAGAGAAACCTGACCCCCTCTCATACCAACAATGCTTCTGAGGGGGGTCAGGTTTATCCAACGTACAATAATAGCTAAATGGTTTCGGAGCGCTACCACGACCCTATACGCGTCCATCTGGCGGTATCGTACGGTCATGTGCAGAAAAACCTGACCCCCACTCATAGTAACAATTTCTCTGCCTTATCGTATCGCACCTAACGGATTGTCATAAATGTAGGTAAGTATAGAGAAACGTGCAGCGTCGGCATGCCGATAAAGTGGACGCACTGATGTTAATTTCTATACAAAGAATACTGAATGCGATGCGTCCGTTGCGTACCTACATTGCACTAATATGACCTACTATACTTCAATGGTTGCGTTCGATACCGATAGGTTAACGCTTACCTGTAAACGAACGTTCCGACTGCGTGACAGCCATAGAGTACCTATATTTTTTTTACTAGCGAGTGACAGCTTCCGTTCGTTCGATTGTGTCTAGCTAGAGAAACCCTCGCCTGGTTGACCCTGCCTCGTGATGTGCGTGCGTGATCCACGTAACGTTAGTATTTTGACCTGTTGTTCTCAGGATTAGGTGTAATGTAAACACTTTAATGTCTGTAGGTTTAACTGACGTGGTTGCCCTTTATTAAAAAAGTCAATAACGGATGTCGTCACTTGTTTCTGCCTTTATTCTATTAAGGCTTTCTTTATTCATACTTACCTTAGTTTTTAATTCTTGCCTTGGTATCATATTCGTATTTTGTCATGACACGAATTAATTGAAGCACATGTCAAAAACGTGGAACAATCATAACGCAACCTATATATTAGTGCCAGTCATTATTATTTGAGATAATGTCTCAGAGTTCGTCTGACCACCGAATGTGTGAGGCGTGATCACGACAGGGGTCACTCTATATGACGAAAAACGAAAGTTTAGGAGCGCAGCTGCGCGAGCCTAGACTCTTTCTCGTTGTATTAAACGTGCTGATTATACTACAGCTCTCGTTCGTACGTTTTTCGTCAGTATAGAGGAACCCTCCTGGACGACTACTCTTATTTGACGAAATACAGTGTCAGAGAAATGTCATGTAATTACTTAGATAGATAATTTGTTGATTTACTTAACACAATACATGCACAGGTTATACAGAAATATTACATTAGGTAATGATATACACGACATATACTCGTAATATGGCAGACAGACAGAGATAGAAATATGTACGTCAAGATATAAAATAGCGTGATAGATTCGTGGTTAGTGCAGCCAGTACTCCGAAACTTTTTATTTCGTTAAGAAAGAGTGGCCCTCCATTCGCCGATCAAGGGGCAATGAGTCAATGACACAACATTACCTCATTACTCGTATCTTTGATGTTTCTATTCTAAAACATTCAATAAGTATTCATTAAGGATTCAGGAACTACTTCAGAGATGTGGATTTAATTATTACTTAATGCTGCCTAATTAGCAGAAGTCAAATAGTCTTCACAATTGGCGCGTTCTCAATTTAACATAAATAAACAGTTGTGACCTTCTAAGTGCGAAAAAACTTACCGAGATTAATTATTCGGTAGTAACCGGTTTTGAGATTCCGATATTACCATTGAATTATCGCCTATTTAGAAGTTAGCTTTAAAATAACATACACAATAGATTTATTAATAAAGTTGGCGAAAGTTACGTAAGACATGCCAAGATGTGTTTACCTCTTCATATGAATAATTTATAAACTTTTCTAGAAGTAACTTCCACAACGTATGGATCTGATTCATAGTGAAAAAAAGTTGTTGACCGATTTTGGTTTAAAATTAAATCTTAGTTCTTTAGCCGGTTTGTCGGGATTATTTCCATCGTAAATCGCGAATTTGTTGTTGTATTTTTGTCTTAGAAGATAAAAATACATATTTTTTCATCTGTTGTTATTTAAACCTTAATACGTGTAAACACACAACGAGTTTCTCTACGTGTTAATTTTTAAACAGACTGATTATATGTAGTTATAAATAAATACCTCGTCACTTCTCTTTTACAAACTATCTCGGGGTTATACCTGGTAACCAAATATTAACCTTTGGTTTGGTAAGATTCTACCCACCTATGTCAAATTGCTAAAACAGCCGTAAACAACTGCAAAAATTATTCTAGAACATCACATTAACAATGATGGCAATTAACTACTTCCAGGAACTAAATTAATAAACAGACAGGTACGTACTTAGACTAGTTACTCAGTAAGTAGAGGTCTAAGGCTGAGTTTAGCCGAAAGTATCTATAGGAAACCGACGGTTAACAAATTGTAAGGATGACTTGCACAAAATATTTTTTAAAATTAATTATATAGATAGATAGATAATTCTTTATTGCACACAAACACAGAAATTACACGAGGAAATACAGGAGGAGTACAATTGGCGGCCTTATGACTAAGAGTAATTTCTTCCAGACTACCTCGGAGGAGAGAAATTATACATAAGAAAATTAATGCTTTTACAGTAAGCCCCTGTTTCACAATGTCTGATTAGTCGCTACCTGTCGGATAAAATACATGCTGTCACTGTCTAAAAAATAATAACAGAGAGTGACAGCATGTATTTTATCCGTCAGGTAGCCACTAACCAGACATTGTGAAACAGACCCTTAAGTATACTGAATGAGCAGAGCAGCAGATAGATTTATTGTTAATTGCTGGTTAGATTTCTTGTAAAAAGTTATCGGTTATGGGTAAGAAGGTACCATATCATGTTGAGTGCCATAAGATGATGGCAGTGGTAACGAAATCATTGATATAGTGCCGATTTCCGAAGTTTGTTTATACTTTTATATAAGTACTTATTATGCACAGTAAATTTCATAAATGTAAAGCCGAATTTATAGGCGAATATTTAGCCGAAATTACCCAGAGCCATTCCGTGGCCCTACGCTTCTCGACACTTCCACGCAAGTCTGCCAACTTATTGACTCAAGAGATTTACCTAAGTTTTTGGTCAATATTTACTGAGCTTATTGTGTTCCGGACACTTTTGTAAATATACAACGATTGTCATGTCGGTGCTCTTGACGCATTACAAGTGCTTTGAAATTTCATTGTCAGCATTACGGAGTTGTATTTCTATTGGCTATTAGTCTGTAGAGTAGACGGTAGTACTAAATTTGGTATTATGCAGTTAACATGACTTTTAAAAAATGACGGCTATATAAAAATGCTCTATATATACCTACTTACAACGGAAATAAATGATGACGGTATAGCGTTAGCAAGTATGAAATTTAGAAAAAGTAGTTATGCCGCTACGTAGTGTAAGAAAAATTTAAAAGTCAGCAAACCGCAAATTGTATTGAATTTGACACTCATTAATTCGTAAATATTACTTCGTTTTACTTCGCGATAGGGTCCCTGAATCGATTTAACAAAACATCGCAGCGTTCGTTGTAGACTGGACGGTGATATTTGATAAAGCAATCGGTGTCCAAAGTCCACGGACATTGTGAATGGAACCGGGGTCCAAAGTCCACCTCTCTCTGAGGTTAACCTCTGTTTAATTTGCGTTTAGATACGATTGGTAAAGTCCAAACGACTGGCCATTGGTCTGTTTGAATTGGACTATGGACTTTCTTAATGCTTTTTACTTGCATACAGCCACTACATAAACACACTCACGAGCAATGATAAAAATGCCACAACGAGTGTGTAAATCAAAATGATATCTCTACTTATTTCAAAGTAGAAGACGACCGAATGGCGTAGTGGTTAGTGAAGACGACCGAATGGCGTAGTGGTTAGTGACCCTGACTACTGAGCCGATCGATGGTCCCGGGTTCGATTCCCGCCTGGGGCAGATATTTGTTTAAACACTGATATTTGTTCTCGGGTCTTGGATGTGCCCGTAAAATGGCAATAGGCCCGCCCCCTATTACATTGGGACTAACATAACACTCTGGCGAAAAGTGGGTGCAGCAATGTACCTCTGCCTACCCCGCAAGGGAGTACATTAGTACAAGGCGTGAGTGCGTGTGTGTTGTGTGTTGTTTCAAAGTAGAAGGTAGGTACTAGGTACGGCCTATGTTTGACTAAATTCATAATTATAAGATTTTTGTGAGTATGACAAGGTACACAAGTTAATCGCTACTTATGAATCTGAAGTAGGAACGATACATGTCTCAAGTAGGTAGACTTACTTGTTCGACTGGAGTTGATTTAGGTAAAAAAATGCTAAATGTGCTGGCATGCCAACACATTATTTATTCACTTCCACAAAAACTGGGACAGACAGGGTATAAGGGAGTCAATGACCTCGCAATATAAACGATGTGGCCATTACTAAATCGAATCTTAACGTGTGCCACCATATCACAACCAACTGTTAACTTTTACGCACTAAAATGTGATTAATCCAATAGTTTTTATCTATTTTATTAATGCAAGCACAAAGGTCAGTAGGTTGAGGTAGATTATAGGATCAATCAATGTAGACGCACTCTGTAACTCGATCAGGTAGGTACAGTTCGGTTCTTAGACAAATTGGTAGTTCTGAAGTTAACCAAACGAAACTGCTTATCAGTGCCAATTTCTCCATAGTCGGTTAGAGCATAACCAGGGAACAGTGGTTGACTTTTGACACATCTGGCATGATTTTTATATGGAGATGACGTATAATGAATAAATCAATACATGTCGGTTAGATAACCGACTATGGAGAAATTATTGACAGTTGATTATAGTTGACAAAGCAGAAAAGTGTTATCGCAGCCAATTTCAGGAGCTATCAAGTTCTTTTAACCGCGTATTGCACCTGGCATATAATTTTCAGGTTTTAGAAGACAATCGTGGCGGCAGCAATCATTTTCAGGTTATATATGTAAAAGAAAATGGTCGCAAGATAGTGAAGGGTAGTGAAGACGGAATGGTAAAAGGTTCTGTGATCCAGTTGTCAGTCATTTTCAAGTTTTCAAGTTACTTATTGACCGTTATCTTTTGGAAAGGGTATTTTAACCACATAAGTAAAGTTATGTATACCTGGGAGTCATTATTTATGATTACAGATCGTATGTACAAGGCTGTAAAGCTGAAAATTCTTTGATTTCTGATGGTATGGCATGATGTTCTCGGGCGTTCTTGTGCGTGTGTTTGTATGCAGAACTCAGAACTGGTTGCATTTTTTACTCCCGACTGAAAAAGAGTGGTGATATAAGTTTACTTAACATGTCTGTGTATGTGCCTGTGGTGACATAGCTCCTAAACTGCTGAAACATAACTTGACATAAGTATTTACACTTTTTTTTGTATAACGATCCAGATAATGTAGGTTAGTGCACCTACTAGGCAGTTAGTAATTAGGTACTTATTTAAGTACTAGCTGTTCCCGCGCGCTTCGCTTCGCCTTAAAAACTTTTCCCTTAGGAATTCCGGGATAAAAAGTAGGCTATGTATGTTCTTTAATTCCCAGGGTCTAGCTAGACCGTATGTATACCAAATTTCATTCAAATCCTTTCAGTAGTTTTGGCGTGAAAGAGTAACAGACAGACACAGTTACTTTCGCATTTATAATATTAGTTAGGATTTTAATAATTTCTAGGCTACATTTAAACTGGAACACCATCTGAATAGAATGATCGCCACCCTATTGCATCCGAGTAGCTTCATGTCTAGACGGAAAGTCCCACATACTTACATTTTGTTTATTTATGTTTTTTATCAACGAGTCCAAGAGTACACAGATACCGCGGCCGGAATGAAGTAATATTTCATGATAGGTTTGGCTTAGATTAACAATATACGTACAAGATATAAGTAAAAAAACCGGCCAAGTGCGAGTCGGGCTCGCGCACAAAGGGTTCCGTAGCAGCAAATATATATCAATGATCTATCTTATAAGGTTCAGCCATCGTTTTCAGTGTAAGCACAATAACTTAACCAAAATTACAGTTAAATCAACCTATCTCAAAAACTATAAGAGATACTTTGATCAAACCAAAAATCGTTGAAAGAGTTAATTAGCATGCATCACCTCGATTTTTTTTAGAATTTTATACCCCGTAGTTATAAAAATAGAGGGGGGGGGACATACTTTTTACGACTTTGAGAGCTGATATCTCAAAAACCGTTCACTTTAAGAAAAATGTTTTTAGAAAACTTTATATCATTTTAAAAGACCTTTCCATTGATACCCCACACGGGTATGTACATCGAAAAAAAAATTTCATCCCTCAGTTACATGTATGGGGGGCCCCACCCCCAATTCTTTTTTTACTATTTAGTGTCATATTTTTGTAGCGGTTCATACAACACATATTCCCATCAAATTTCATCACTGTAGTACTTATAGTTTCCGAGTAAATCGGCTGTGACAGACGGACAGACGGACAGACGGACAGACGGACATGACGAAACTATAAGGGTTCCGTTTTTGCCATTTTGGCTACGGAACCCTAAAAAGTAAAGTAAAAAATGTTTATAATTAAAAAATTGTTTAAGTACATTTTGTGATGTGGCTGCAAATTCTACACTCGAACCTGTATCGTGGAACTTAGGCTTAAGATATCTAAAGTTCTTTAAACAATTTAAATGATGAAGATGGTGTGTCACATACAAGGACAAAGCTTTTTTAAACATGCATTTATTTTATAATTTATAAGCAATTATATTATTTATATGCCAAAATATCACAGTTTTGTATTTTGATCTTATTTGTACACGTAAGGATTGATCCTTATGTGAGATTGATAAATGATAACCAACACAAGATTAGAGCAATTGTCACCTGAATTTGACCCACATTATCCGTTAGATAATACGCTCGTATATCAGTAACCTTACTGTGTCACCTGGTCTAATAATGATAAAGATAACTGATAAGGCGATAATTAACGTAAATATAGACAAGAGTACCAATCTCCAACATTTACCTATGAGAAATTAGCTGTATGGACGTTTTTATAACTGCTAGTGCTAGTAATACTATTGATAATTTCAACTTAAAAAAACCTTTTTTGCATCATCATCAACCCTTCTACTGCTGGACATAGGCCTCTCCCAAGGAGCGCCACAATACTCGGTCCTCGGCCCTCGTCATCCAGCCACTACCGGCCACCCGTCTAAGGTCGTCAGTCCAGCGGGCCGGAGGGCGTCCCACGCCACGCTATTATTTGCTCTTCACCGTTTGTTCAATCTTATTGTTTATTTTAATAATTCGCGAGTTATGATCTATGGACGTCGCAGCATCGGTCGTGGTCTCGTGCGTAAGCAATGTTGATTTGTTCTTATAAAACCAGTTCCAGTTAAAAATAACACTAAATCGAAATAAACTGGGGTTTTATTTTTAAGAAAGCGAGACCAAAAAAATGTTTGATGACGCAAATGCAAGGCTCGTTATGCTTTACCGTGACCTAAAAATAAACTTTAAGTATGGTAAAAACCTGATCAAGTTAATAAATAAAACTGTTTAGGAATTAAACTTTAAAAATAACAAACGGAAACTTTCTGTTTATAACATAACACTAAAAGCGGTTTTGTTGTGACGTTGTTACGGTTTTAAATGTTGGCTTAAACACTAGGCGTACCTACATATAGTTTGAAGGGTATAGTTTTATTAGGTAAACTTTTTGATACATAAATACGACTCGGCTATGATTTTTGTTTATCTAGATACCTACCTAGTTTACAGCCAGGGACGCACGCCCTAAGGCGCGCTTTACCGACCTCGTTGATGGTATCCTTACTAATATTATAAATGCGAAAGTAAGTGTGTCTGTCTGTCTGTCTGTCTGTTGCTCTTTCACGCCAAAACTACTGAACGGATTTGAATGAAATTTGGTATACATACGGTCTAGACCCTGGGAAAGAACATAGGCTACTTTTTATCCCGGAATTCCCATGGGAAAACTTTTTAAGGCGAAGCGAAGCGCGCGGGAACGGCTAGTACTATATATAGCCCACAGGTAGCAGGTAGGCTGGATGTGGTCGAGAGCCGTGTTGTGGCGCTCTTTATAACTAGTATGTTCAGTGTTGGTACTGTTGGAAGATTGTCATTTTATATTACTTTCATTCTTCCTAGCGATAAGGCTGCATGTTATTCCTACCCACGTTTTTCCTAACCTGTAAGAATATATATTTTTATTTATTTTAAGACAAGCGATAAAGATAAATTATATTCTTATGATAAGAAGAAATTCAGTATCATTCGATTCAATCGGAATCCAAATGAAATATCTACTCAGCAAGTCATGATAAACTCCCATCAAATATCTACCGAACAGGTTGCGGCCCACCTCTGCTAAAATTAAACCTGAATAAAGGGGATTACCAAAACCCCGTTGATTGTTGCAATAAAATTATAAAATAAAACATTTCGACCATCTGGGCAACTGGTTATAACTGGTTATATTAGTAAATTAGTATAAATTATTCTAAAATACGTTGAAGAATTTTATTTAAGGCATCCTAACAAATTCTAGTTTAGCCAGGCTGCTATCAAATCCAAACATTTTATCTCTCATTTGTAGAATTTCCCGTAAGTAATAACATATTATGTATATCTTAAGATATTGAGATCTACCTATATCGACGGACAAAAAGTACCCGGGGGACAGTACCTCGTCTGCAGACCTTGGCGATAGGTCCTCGACCGGTTGCTCTGACAATGTAGAAAGAAAAACCGGATCAAACCGGATTAGTGTGGCAGCAGGTCCATCGAAACCAGCTACATAGAGCTATACTAGGTAGGTATACCTTGCCGAACTCACAAACCACCTATTCCCTTCTATTCTGTTCTATTCTATTCATTCATTCAAACATTGACGTTTAATTAGTTTGAAAAGATACTTCAGGAACATGTTAGTATACAGTCATATACCTATGTAAATAGCTTCCATTAAATAATACAAGAGTATAGAAAGATTCAGTAATCCATGAAATAACTACGTAGGCTGTAGGAACTTGCTAAAGTTATTTTTTTTATTATGGTATTTAATTATTAAGTAGGTAGATACCTACCATTTCCATGGGTCAACATGCAGGTTTGCTTATTTCCGGTAAAGAACTCTATGAATAGCTGCGGAAAGAAATAACACCGTTTTATACAAAGGCTGTTATAATCCAATGAAAACTACTATGAAGTGAACATAATTATAAACTATCTTGTAGTTGTAGGCATATTGAAATAGTAATTTTCTATCATGTGGTCGCGTAGTGATCGTGATTTCATTCATGCGGTCGATTACATTTTGTGATTTGTTGCGACGGAAACAATATCTGTCTTTCTTGCACCGATTACGAACTTAGAGAGTAGGTGTAGGTACATTATTATTTTAAATTACCCATGATTTAGGCGATGAGCTTAATTGTTGGTAAAAGTTGGTATGTAAAGTTAGTTAGGTTAAGGATAAACTTACTGAAAATAAATGTGAAAGTAATGAAATTGAAACTTGATTGCAATCAAATCTATAAGTTAATAAATAGATGGGTAGGTGTACATATAGTAGGTACCTAGACAATAAAAGCCTATGCAATAGAAAACGAAAACCACATAAAAGAAATCACAGTAATAAGTAATACGAAAATACAATAGTAGTAGATTACAGATGCTGACATGCGTAAGATATGTATCGGTAAGTAATAGTATCACTAATCAGAAATGAATACAAATGAAAATACAGTGTCCATTAATGTCCGCGTGGCGCGCACGGGGCGGCTGCGTGTACTCACATTTGAATGGAAATGTGCAGACGACAATAATTATTATCAATGACAATAATAACTTGCCTTACTCTATTAGGTCAACTATTACAAGTCATTGATTCGGGAAAATAGTGTTTTTTTGTTATTTGTGTAAAAATTCTGGCGTGCCTAATGGTTATTTTAGGAATAACTTCACAGTTGAAAACTTCATACAGGTCTGAAAAACCTGTTCACTTCAGCGGTCCAGTCTTTTAGGTTTCAGGTCGGTTGCCAATTTGTACACAGTAGGTAATAAACATATTTTACAGTTAAATATTAAAGTATGAATGTATTTTTTTAACTCTTTAAGTTGTTTACTCTTACTACCTGTAAACTGAACTGTGTACACAACAAGCACTTATATATGATTTTCGCTAACTAAATATATTCGTTTACTTATACCAGTGAGCAGTGACGGTGTTAGTGAATTGCCAAAATTGTGGTTCCATTGACGTGACGCGAGTAAACACCAGTATGACGCTGACAGCAGTGGCTGACATCATGACAAGTCAGCAATCGTCATCATCATCATCGGCAAACCCTAGTAGGTATATTACTTACTACTGAAGCATGGTGTTTTAGCGCAACACATCAAACTTACCATCTCACCATAACAAAACAAAAGCTCGCTATAAGTACTACATTCATTCTTACGTCCCATAAAAGGTAAACAATGTGTGTGTCTTTTTATTTAAATTATATAAATCCTAGGTGAATAAAACATAAAACCAATGAAATACTAAACCATTTATTTAACTTTAGTTTAACCTCTAGCTTTTTAATTTGATTAATAATATTTTGATTTAAAAGGCACACAAATATTGTTTACCTTAATTGTACCCAGTAAGAATACGAGTAGAAAGAAGTATTCCTTAATATGAGTACGTAAGTACCTAACTTTGCACATGTTATTGTCCCACTACTATTGTTGTAGAGGTATTATGTGAAGAAAAACTCGTGTAGCCCTGAACTTGAGGGGGTCAGACTACTATGTACATTTATTCATGCAGTGCATTATACACTTTATCTCACAGCAATAAATGCTAAATGGTTATTGTTTGAGCTATCGTTTTTGTCGTCTGTCTGATCTTATCTTGTTTGTTGACAAGCCTTTACTACCTACATAATGAGTCTTGGGTAACTCTTGTATAGGAAACCAATTTCAAGTGGTTTTCGGACGGCATGTTAAGCCGTGGGTCCCGGTTGCTGTTTCAGCGGCAGTCGTAAAGCCTAGTCAGAAGCCTTCGGGCAGCTTGAAACCATCAGGCAGTCGAGAAGTCCACTTACCCGAAAACTCTCTCAGTACAAGCTTACTTGTGTTGTGTCCACCAACCCGCGCTAGGCCAGCGTGATGGACTAGGCCTAAAAACTTCCTTCATTGGAAGGAGACCCGTGCCCCAAGTGCCAAGTGAGGACGCGATGAGTTGTGATGACGATCAAAATAATAATCATGCACGGTGTAAACCCGAGAAAAAATTCCCTAACAGGATTTAGCATCTAAAATATGCCTAAATATTAATTAGTTCTCAAATATTACCCGCAAGCTATTGTTAAAAACTGTACTTGAGCTGTACCTGCATATTATATACCAATTACCTAGGTAATTTTTGAGGTAACCAAAAAAAGAAATAAATTGTACGGTCTATGACTGAATCTGTCAAAACAGTAATTACGTATGAGAAATTCATATAAAAAGACGTTTTTTTCTAACTTCGGTAAAACCAAAATTTGGAAAAAATATATTTTGAATGTTAACTTTTCGACGGATAGAAGGAATATATAAATCCTATAAGCACCTACGTGGTACCATAGAATAACGAGTACAGTACTAGTACCTAGACCTACTCATTATTCTATGGTGGTACCTACTCATATGTATCTTCGAAAGGATCCTATCCTAAGCTATCCGGCATCCTTCTATGCATTCTCATTCTACCTATATACTTACCGTTATTATCGACTTCATGTGAAGATCTGTTGTTAGTTCCATTGAAAATCAAGTAGGTAAAGCTGTGTACAGTAGTGGACAAAGGATCCAAATATTATTGTATCCGCCTTAAATCTTATGAAGTGATATATTTATAACAAACTATGACAAAGCATGTCCGTTTAATTTATTTTATTACAATGAAGTTACACGCTTCCTTTATTTCAAAACGTTCAAAACAAAAGAAAGTCACCGACGGACAAAGAACATAAAGATAATCATTTAAATTTATTAGATCTACTTGTACAACTAGAAATAAAGAAAAATACTTTATTTGACACAGACGGATACATTAATAAAGAAAGAAACGTAAACATACAATAATATAATATGTATTTGCT
Organism: Plutella xylostella; assembly: GCF_932276165.1. Classification (NCBI taxonomy): domain Eukaryota; kingdom Metazoa; phylum Arthropoda; class Insecta; order Lepidoptera; family Plutellidae; genus Plutella; species Plutella xylostella. The sequence goes on from NC_063985.1 coordinate 11,831,699, forward strand.
GTCGACGTCAAAAAGGTGTCCACTCAGCTATTGCAGTGCCTTTGGCTAGGTCAACGGACACTGTATACATATATTTCATAGATCCTATCTAATGGGGCTTTGCTTAGGTAATTTTACATAAGTATATTAAAATTGACTTACCATATTATATTATTATTTTACCAAATGTTAAACCATTCTTTATTAGCTCAAATAAAATAATAAGTATAAAATAGATTAAATCTATAACTTTACAATACACTAATACTCGATAAATGTCGTTTCCTTATCAAGGTACGAAGAATACGAACTTCATAATAAAATGAATATGCAATTGCCATTTTAAATTAATTATAGGGTACTATAATATGTATAATTGTGTCATGAATATTCTAAATCAAAGATTTGTCATCACATTCACAGGTTATGGAAATTTTAAACTTAAGTAGGTAAAGTACGTAGGTATGTACTCGTATGGTATGTAGTCAAGAAAGTCCAGTTAATTAGAACTTAATCTAAAGAATATACTTACTGTTATGAATAGTTTCGTTTATGACGGATTTCAATGAAGGTAAGATAGATAGATAGATATTCTTTATTTGTACAAAAAACATGGACTAAAATTACGTAAGCTATGTTTTATAGACGCAAAACGCGTATCTCAAGACGTGTCAAAAGTTTTGAATCGCGCTCACTCACTTCGCGCGGCAACGAGAGCGAGCGCGACGGAGAACTTTTGTCACGTCTTGCGCCCCGTGCTAGGCTAGTAGATCGAGACATATGGGAGTTAAAAAAATATAAAAGTAGTGCAAAGCGTGCAGGTACAAGGAAGAGAATCAAAATGTCACAAGCTTACATTGCATTCTATTCTTTTTATACATAATTTTGCGTCAACAGTCTCTTCTTAACCTCCTGATGCCCACGGTCCTTCTGTGAGTACTTAACGAGTATAGTTGTTACTGCCCAAGCTATAACATATTTTTTCTGGACTAAATGCCCACGGTCCTTCTCCGAGGACGAATACTTTGTGTTTGAACCATATTTGAATTTACCGCCATTATTTTTTGGGATTGCATCAATGGATTTAACATTCCATCACTGACAGCTGTCTTAAGTGTCATCTGAGGATAATCAATCGTTCATTGTAAAAACGTCAAAAAACGGAACCATGGCGGGGCCACCGTCGACTAAGTAAGTTGTAATCTCATTTTACTTATGTGATCTAATCATTTAATACAATAACTTTAATAAAACCTTATTGTTAAGTATATTAGCAAGAGACGAATAGTAATATTTTATCAATTAAGGTTCTAAATAATATTCTATGATCATCCATTTACATTAGTACTCGTCTGAGTACGGTGGTCCTCAATGACATAAACGTTTAGTCCTCACTTGAGGACTCTGGACCGCTATACTATAATTTTAGATATACTTATTTATGTATTTTTTTACAGAATATAATGCGAAATCCAAGAAATTTAAGCAGATTTAGCTATGTCGGATATAGATCTCTCAGAGGACGATGACATGACATAAATGACTCACCATGAACCCGTAGAATTTGAATTTTGTGATGATAATATCCAGGAGCTGCTAGCTGAGCCTTTCATTTTATCTTATTTTGTTCCTATATTGATCCCAATAATTATAATAGTTGATAAGTGTAAGAGTTTATCTAGAATAAATATAAGTTCTAAACTTATGTGAGACTGATTTAAAGTGTTAAATGTGTTCCTAAGTGGTTCTTATTTCATAAGTTTTGTTATTTCTAACAAATTACCTTATAAATATATTTCCTACCAATAAAATAAACTTTTTTTAACTGCCCACGGTCCTCACATGAGGACTAATGATTTTCGAATTTAAACCTATTGAAACTGGTTCCTTTTTTAATGCATTAACCGTACATACTACTAGGAACACTATATAATAATTTTTGCGACATTTATTCACGTTTAAGTTTCTGGGCAGTAAGCTAGGTAAACGCAATAGTCCTTGTGTGAGGACCGTGGGCAGATAGTCCTAAAAAATAAAATAACGGCTGGGCGTCAGGAGGTTAAAACTAGTTTTTAAGCAGTGTCTCGAGCATGAAATACACTCACAAGCAGTGAAAAAGATACACACTTAAAATGTCGACCGACACCAAATGACCTAAATTATTTTGATGTTAAATTTGATCAAACTATTTAAAAAGTACCTTTTGATCAAATTGTTTTTATATTCTGATGTGATATTCAATACGTTTATTGCCGTGCTAGCATTTTCTGTTTAGGATTAATTTCGTGCTATTGTCACTGGAACTTTTTCATTGCTCGTGAGTCGTGAGTAACGAAAAACAAAATTTCGGAACGCTGCCGCTGCTGCGCGATCCACGTCAAATTATCTCTTGTGAGACAGCTCTCTTCTCTCTTTATCGTTAGTATCGATAGAGTAACCCTCCTTAAACTGGACGACATTGGGTGACTGGACGAGGCTTGATCCACTTATTTATTTATAAAAAAAACTGAAGAGCGGCTTTTGTATCGTGGGTATAGTAATTGCACTTGTAAAAAGAATATTTTAACCGTATAAAACTGGATCACATGAAATTGAGCCTGAGCGGTGGTAGCTCAGTTGGGTAAGGGCCCGCTTCTCACGCAAGAGATGCGGGTTCGAATCCCGGCGCTGACATGTACCAATGTAGGTATACCATCGCAAAAATTCTTTAACTTAAGTACAATGTATACCATCGCTCTTACGGTGAAGGAAAACATCATGAGGAAACTTGCATATCTAGATTTAGCACATCTAGATATGTGATTGCTTGACTTTTGACACTTTAATATGGAGATTACGTATATTTGATCAACCTTTCCCTGGTTACGATCTAACCGACTATGGAGAAATTGGAGCTTACTCTTACTTGCTTCTTGGTTACATAGTTACATAGTTTACTCTCACTTTATATTCAATTTACTTATTGCTTAATTTTAATGACATAGGTAGGATTCTGAGGAAACATTTTAAATTAAATGTAAAAAAATATTCACCGAAGTTTTTTTAAACTATGAATAAGTTTTAATTTTACTGGGGACAATAAGTTGAGAACAATTAGGTTATTGTCCAATTAACAGAAATCCGGGTTTCTTCCCTTCTTATCACTTCGGTGCATTATCGTTTTGCGTAGAGGTAAGTTCCGTATGACGTCACTACGGTCATTAGTGCAGATATTACCTTTAATGACCGATTGTGACGTCACTCGGTGTAAGGCTGACCACAACAAGGTCACAGGACAATATCTGAACCAATTAATGTAATCAACAGACTTTCTTAAACCTGGCACAATGACGACCTATGATAAAATATACCAACTTTTTTTAAAGATGCGTTTATGTAGAAAGCATATAATAAAATCGTGCTAATAGCTATTTTGAGGTCCTAAGAACCAAAGGACCTAGTCCTAGCATGTAAGGAAAGTACCTGTAACTGACCTAGATCCGACTAAACAAAGTGCTGTCTCTCTAAATACTGGGGTTGATTAGATTGACTACGACCTCCATTGATCAGAATATATACCTAGAAAGAATGCAGCTTCTTTTATGTAACTTTCATTACTGCGACTGTGCCAAAACATCGGAAATGCTAGAATGTTCCTCACCAGAAGGTACACTGGTTTTTCATTAAATTTAGTCATTACTTCATTAGATTAATGACTGCTAATACCTGGTTAAATAACGTCAACACAAAATATTTAACAACGGGGCCGGCGACATTACGTAATGAGTAAATAATTTAATTTGTGTTTAGACAGCAGTATATTATTATTATTAAAACCTATACCGAAATTAGAGAAGGTATTATTAATGACCTCAAATGCCACTAAGGAATGCAGAATGGACTTTTCCATCGGAAATTGCCTACTTTATAGCCCTATCAGTTACATTTTGATTCAATTCATTACTTAATTGCAACTGGTGTGATAAGAAAATTTACACTGGAATCTGTTGGGTTACCACTAGGGCATGCAATACCGCAATACCGGTATTGGTAATACCGGTATTAGAGACAAAATTCACGCTATTTTCAATACCGGTATTGAAAGTTAATACCGGTATTGAAGTAATTTATTTTATTTTATTTTATTTTTTATTTTATTTTATTTGGAAGATATACAGCACAATAAATGAATGTAAATGTAACTTATATAGATAACTTTAAGCCAATTACAAATCTTCACTTCTTAATTACTAACATACAATCTACTAAGATCGTTGATATAACAGGTATAGAAAAAATAATAATATTTTAAGTTACTACTTTGGTTGCCTCGACTTACACTAACACTAATATTATGTTACTTACTTAATTTATAAAAACCTATATAAGTATGTATATATACTATATATGTATATACCGATATAAAAATAACAATGAAACGTAAAACTATAAGTGCCCATTACCTCCAAAACGACTGTACAGCTTAGTCCATGCTATTAAAGTAGTCTTTCGTTATTATTTTCCTTATTGCGGATGGTTTTGTACAAAAAAGATCAATGTCCAGTTCCTTGCTATTGCTGATTTCATTAAATGAGTGACTAGCCCTTATTATATACGCGTTCTGTCGGTATTGAGTGCTCACCCACGGTACGTACAAAGTCTTGCTACTTCTGCTTACCCTAGAGGGAGCCCACAGTGACACCTCGGTTAACAATTGGGGACAATCAACAGAGCCATTTGCGATCCCTGCTAGGTATGCTATGTCATTAATGTCGCGACGCCGATGCAGTGGGAGAAAGTGATATCTTCGACATCTATGTTCATAGTCTTGCGATCTTTGACGTGCCTTAAAATCTAGAAATCTTAAAAACTTCTTTTGTATTCCCTCGATACGTGACTTGTAGATCTCATATCTGGGGTTCCAGACTTGCGAAGCGTATTCTAAATGAGATCTCACGAAGGCACAATATAATATTTTTAAGGATTTTAGAGATTTGAAGGAGGATGATGTTCTAATGATAAAACCAAGAGCTCTGGATGCCTTTGAAACGCAGCTGTTAACCTGTTTTTCAAATGTTAGTTTGCTATCAAAGATTACTCCTAGGTCACAAACCTCACTAACTCTAGTAATGGGGCGGTCCTTCAGCTGGTAACCTTGATCGATTAATGTATGCTTTCTAGTAAATGATACGAGATAACACTTGTCCACATTCAAGTCTAGTTTATTATTGACACAGTATTCCTCAAACCTCAGGAGATCAGACTGTAGGTCGCCTACGTCATCAATTCCATAAATAGGCTTAAGTATTTTCATATCGTCAGCGTAAAGTAGAATTTTTGAATTTATAAAGCAACTATTTATGTCGTTGATAAAAATAACAAACATAAGGGGCCCTAATAAGGATCCTTGGGGTACTCCAGACGGGATAGATGTCCATTTTGATGTGAACCCTTGCAATACAACTGCTTGACTACGATTATCTACATAAGACTTAAACCACCTATAAAGATCTCCATGTATTCCAGCCACAGCAAGTTTCATCATGAGTATATTATGATCGATGCGATCGAAGCACTTGCTGTAGTCAGTGTAAACTACGTCAATTTGGGCACCACCCTCCATGCTTTTGGTTATGTAATTTGCAGCAAGAAGCAAGTTGGATACTGTTGATCTGTTTTTTAAGAAACCATGCTGCTCCTCAGTAAAAGAAGTACGAAGTGCAGCATATGTTTGATCATAAACGATCCTTTCGAATATTTTAGCGAACAAACAGAGTTTCGATATAGGCCTATATTGTTCAACTTTACTTTTGTCGCCCTTCTTGAAGACAGGTGTTATAAAGGAGGTTTTCCATATAGTGGGGACTACACCTTCAGATAACGACCTTTTAAATATGAGCTCAAGTGGAGCCACCAATTGGTCTGCACACTCTACGATGAATATCGGGTGAATGCCATCAGGCCCGCCGGATTTGTTGAGATCTAATCCTTTGAGATGCCTTAAAATCGTTGTTTTTTCAATGGATATAGACCCTATTTCTGCCGATTTGCTATGTTCATTATAAGTCGAATAGTTGGCATTCGAAGAGGTTTTCAAGAAGGTTGAGTGGAAGTAGTCAGAAAATAAGTCAGCTATTTTATCACCGGAGCTAGCACACCTCGCACCGTATGTCATTGCATTCGGGTAATTATTGCTTACTCTTTTACTTTTAACAAATGCCCAAAATGACCTAGGGTTTTGGAGTATGTTTGACTCAATTTTGTCAATATAAGCGTGGAAGCAATCCCGCTCTAGTGTTTTTGCTCTGGTACGAAGATAGGCAAAGGATTCATAGTCGGAGAGGTTGCCATAGGTCTTATACTTTTTATGACATTTGTATTTTTCCTTTAATACTTTTATTAATGCAGAATTATACCAGGGCGGGTAGTGGTTAGGGCGGCACACCTTACTTGGAATGTAAGCATCGCGAAATGCGTGAAGTTTACAATAGAATTGGGTGACCGCGTCATCCAGAAGATCCTTGTCTAATAATTTATGCCAGTCAACTGCACTCAATTCCGACCTTATTGATGTATAATCACCGCGTGAATATATGTATTTAGTTCTGGTTTCTTGTGGCAGATCCGAGTAGGTAGCAAAATGGACTGAGATACACAGCGACACATGGTGAGGGTCCTCCGGTAAAAGCGGATAGGCCGCCGCACTCACTGCGATACTATCGTTAGAAAGTATTAGATCCAGTATCTTTGAGTTACTGTTAACTTCACAATTGTATTGTTTTAGATTGCAACAGTTAAGCACATCTATGAATTCCATTTGATATTCGCCAGCTAGCCCATCCGGCGTTAGTTCATTGCAGTTGAATTGCTTGGACCAACTTACATTCGATAAGTTAAAGTCACCTAATATGAGAAATTTATCAAGAGGATTATTCAATATAATATTATTTAAGGAGGCACTAAAATTCGAAAATTGGGTAATAAATGAATTTCCTTTATTTTCCTTACACATGTAGACTGTGCAAATATGCATTTTTATTTGCGATCGGCCGGTACCTAAGGTTACAGTTATCCATATATCCTCGGCTGATGAGCGCCACTCGGGCCGCTCCACTACTGAAAACTCGCTACGTACAGCAAGCAACACACCCCCTCCTAACTTTTGTTTTGTAACACTATAATTTCGATCCCTACGCCATACATTATAACGCTCATCAAACAGTTCATTATTCGAGATGCTGTCTAGAAGCCACGACTCCGTTATTGCTATAATATCATAGGAGTTTAGGCATACATTACGGTAAAAATCACTAGTCTTGGTTCTCATGCCACGGATATTTTGATAATAAACATTTAATGTATTCATTTTTGGTTTTTACAATAATATGAGTATGATTTAATATTAGCATGCCTGTGAGAAATACCCAGGGATATAAGAGTGACAGCGATAGCACATATCATTTGATTGGACGGTATATTATAAACGTAATAGGGGCAATCCTTCCTATAACCATAGTAATATGAGTTTATGTCGAAAATATTGTAGCAAAGCGGTGAGCAACCAACATGAGACAGAATCAACGTTAAAACAATCAGCAAGCAAAGCAAATCAAAGCCATAATCAAAAGCAATAAGGTTCATTTTACTAATTAGCGCAAATTTACCTGAGTTGAACCGGTCGCGCGGGTAGCACAGCGCATAGTAGCATGCTACGTCACAGCCAGTGGTTCCCAAGCTGCACAGACATTCACACATAAAGTTATTGAGTAATGGACTTAAATTATTTTTGACAGGTCTTTCTCTGATTTTACATTGATTATTGGTGATGTGGTGTTTTTCCTGGCCATTATTTTGCAATGCTTGACCCAGACGAATTGAAAATCCCTATCTTTAGCAAGTGCTTTAGTTTTGGAAAGCAGTACTTTGTTTAACGAAGTTAAATGATCGTTAACATATACGCGATGCTGTCCAGGGAGTCCGAGTCGACCCGCGTTCAGGGGTCCGTCCACGGCTGCTGCTCTCGCGGCTGCGACAAAGTTCTCTTACTAATAAGTAATACCGGATTCGGACTTTTTTAGGCTATAATAAAGCGATTAAGATATAGTTTTCCTATGTGCTGTGAAAGCGCACTTGTTTCCAACCGTTTGATGCAGTTTTCGGCCGTTTGATATCTTCTGTTGACCATACGTAAACGGACACTGGATGTAAAAATAATAATTTTTTGTAAAATTTAAACTTTAATACTCAATTTTCGTAAAAATCTATTACAAAAAACTGAATTTCATAGCTTTTTCTCGTTTTATTTTGACCTATACGACCTTTAATCACAATATATGCCATTTATTACAAGGAAATCTAATACCGGTATTAATACCGGGATCCCGGTATTGAGTTGCAATACCGGAACTCAATACCGGTATTGAAAATAGTTCCGGTATTGCATGCCCTAGTTACCACCACCGAACATTAGCAATTTATGCATTATTAGCAAGCTCGCTTGTCAAATCTAACGTGACATGAATGGCCATACCTATACCCGAGTCCGCGTTGTTCTATGTACCTATATGAAGAACCGCTGACCGGTGGGGCAAACGAGTGGTTCAGTGGAGACCACGAGCCCTCCTGCCCGCTAGACTGACAACCTTAGACAGATGACCGGTAGTGGCTGGATGAGGAGGGCCGAGGGCCGAGTGTTGTGGCGCTGCTTGGGAGAGGCCAATGTCCAGCAATATACGACTACGGGCTGATGATGATGATGATTATGACACATAGTTAACTGCAAGATTGGAACTCGGATGTGTTCGAATAAAATATTGACAGATCGGACACACCCACCTCGCACTAAAATATCACGGAAACGACTAGAAATATTTCAAGGATGTCTATTTTATTGTGTCGTAAGTTTACCTGCCCGCCTAGTCACATTATTACACATCATTATAAGCACACATACTTATCGAAGAAATCAAATGCTACTTAGTTTTAAATAACTCAACCTTATTGGTAGCATTTTGGTAGCGACACACACAACATATCCTTTACTCTGCCTTCCTCAACCAAGGAACTGTGTGGGTTGATAGCATCCTTGCATAGGGTTAAACTTGGGAGATTATTTTATACTAAATTGGTAAGTAGTCCTAAAACTTATAAATGAATAAACAAGAGTGAGACGTACCTACAATGCCAGTGACACAAATTACAAATATCTAGTGCCAAATTGGCTTTGTCGGAAAATTAACAATTACTTAAAGTCAAGTTAAGTCGATGGACGTCCATATCGTATTGAATAATTTGGAGAGAGAAATGTGTTTCAGTATCAATCACTATGCAGTAAAAATACAAGGCAAACGAGTTTTCAAATGATATGCCACAAAGAAATCTGGTTTGGTAGCTGGTATTTCTAGTAACAGATCTTCACAGACAGTCGCAGTAAAACTAGAGCCCTGTTTGTCTGGATCTGGATAATGGCTACCTGTGGGATAAACTACATGCTAAGCAGCGTCACTGCAATATCCGTCAGATCCATAACAGTTACGTCACAATTTGTCAGTCGAGCCGCTTCTGGATTCTTGCTAATGTTCGGTGGTGGTAGCCTCACTGGTAGTTCCTAGTCAACGCTTCGCGATTATTCTAGAATCAAATGAAGAACAACCAAGGATGGATCGAAGCCGTCCAACCGCAGCAGGGCGTGATTGCCTGGCAAATGAACAACGTTAACATATACTTAACTATAGTTTTGTGCACTGTTGTTATACTTAACACAATGTGACATTTATTTGTAAGCTAAATCAAACCACGACAATCTACCTATTTAATTACGTAAATATGAAAGTATGAACATTCAAAATTTTGGAAAAAATAAGTTTGTCTAATAAATGCCGTACCTACGTCTTTTATTAGTTCGGTAGCATATAACGGACGGACATCCTTGTTTGATACGTAAGTACATTAAATAATAATTAGGCGTTTGCCAAGTCGGTACAATACAATGGTATCTTCTAGAATCTAGATGTGTGTAAAAAAAGATTGAGTAAAAAAAATGCAGGTTACAAATCCAGTTTGGTAACTACGAAGCTTGCTCAAAAGTCACGTGGCACAGTGCAGTGGTTCCCAGTAAAGATAGTCGATGGAAAATAAATAAATAGTGCGTTCACCGTCTTGGGTGCTGGCCTTCACTCTTCTGTGTTGACCAGTAGAAGTTTGAAATATTAGTTTTTTCATATTTCTACTGCATGTGTAGGCGCACCTACATCTTCTGATATGTCTATCATTATAATATGACCACTTGACCTCTATAGGTACCTATGTAATTTTTTTTGCGTCTGATTCCACCCTGGAAGAGATCTAGGACTATTGGCGGAAGTGGAATACCTATTCCAGAACAGTTCAATATACTTACCCAAGTTTCACTTGACAAGCTCGTCAATTATACCTACCGCGTAAGTAGGTAAATACCAAGGTATGCAGTAGGTAAGTATATTGTTAAGCAACGTGGCAGTCATGGTGTTATTAGTTACATAATAAATTAACTAAGAAATTATCTCAAACCAGTTAAAAGCGTTAGAAAACTCGTATTTTGTAAGTAAGCAATAGGAAGTGTAATAATTATTTAAAAAATGATATTTATATTTTTTATATTAAAAGAGGATTTGTAAGTAAATAGGTGTTTCTATCTTTGTAGCGGATGCATCAAGCAACTTGGAGTTATTATTATTATACTTTTTTTGTAAATGATTAACTCAGATGATCACAATACATATAATATTCCATGAGAAAACTTTGTAAGGCGATGCGATTTAGAATTATGATTACTGCCACGAAGGTAAAAAAAAAATGCCAAGTAGATACAACTTAGTCAATATCATTATTCTCACAGAATATTTATCTCAATTTCAAGTTTCAAGGCATGGCGAATGAATCCGTAACATAAATTTTGTATAAGTAGTTTAATTTGGTTATGTATTAGGTATTTAGTCCCGGAAATGGTAAAATTTAAATTCCTTTACATATTTTTAGATAGCCAAGTACCTACCTACCTACAGAATTGTAATGTATTTGGATGTTAAAGGTCTACATTTTATCGAAGACATGTATAAATAAAACTATGCAGTGCTTTTGCCACATAATATAATTAACAAATAATAATGCGTGTTATGGTAAATATAAGTACTAACTTTACAATTCACAATTGCCATATTTACAACAACAATTTAACGGTTACATATAATAACTGCAATAATGCATATAACGATTATAGCTACTATTACCATATAAACTTTCTTCCTCCTTATTTTATTTTTCGTATTCACTGCCTGTCTCAAGTCTTGTACTCCAGCCTCTACATTGAAAGCAGTATTTTCAACACTAGCCTCTATAGAGTCCACAACCGCCCCCTGGTCGTGTATCACAGCTCCAAGCTCCTTAAATATCTGATTAACATCCATTATATCACTTTCCAGTTGTCTGACATCTCTCTCTTTCTGCTCAAGATCACGTAATTCTCTTTCAGTCATCGCAATTTGCTCCTGTTTACGGATAGTCTCGGTGTCTATCAGTTGTTTGTTCATGGCAAATGGGTCACCAATGTTTATGTTTTGGGCTTTAGCTTTCTTGACATCTTCTTTCGTCTTCTGTGCAGCCGCGCGCTGGGTGGCTTGGAAGGCATTCAGTGTCGCCATGTACTCGTCACTGAGCCGATCTCTTCTGAGTTTGTTCGTTTGGTCTGTTACATTTAACTTCATGAGTTCGATGATCATGGATGAAGTGTCTTTAGCCAGGGTCTGAGTGTAGTTCTGTATCTGCCGCAGCTGATTCCTCAGTTCTTGGCAGTCCTGCGGAGTGTGAAGCTGGTTCACCATCTTGGATATGGAGGATACGTTTTGTGATATCTTCTGTATGTTGCTGGCGATGTTCTGCGCCAGTCGCTGGAAGTTGTTGTCGCCCGCCGCCGTTCTGGCGACGGCTCCTTGATATGAAGTGAAGTAGTCCATTTTCAACTCTATTGGATCCTAAAAGAAAACAGTTTGTTTAGAATCAGAATAATACCTACAATTGGACAGAACAAAACTTTGGGAATTCCAGACCGGAATTATTCAAATATGTATCAAACTGCCTCTAAAATGACTATCACCTTGGAAATATTACGAAGGCAACTTTGCTACGTTTTAAATGAAAGCCAATCGAATTAGCATAGATTGATAGACATGTCAATGCGTCATCAAAAATCCACGACTATGCTACCTGAAAATGTTCAGGGTTTTGGGGTCGTGAGAGTTTTAAGTCAAGAACCTCATGGCGTTTGTTCTAGATACAGTTTAGAGGTTAACGATTGAGCCGGGCCCGGCCGGCACTTCGGAGTTGCGCAGGGCAGAGCCCCCTGCTCTGCGCATGCGCGGACGAGCCCGGGTCAATGTGTGCCCACCGCACCGACAGTACTGCAGACTTCCTCACTTGCTTTCACAATATAACGAGCTGGGATTCCCAAGTTATTTTTGAACGCCTAAACATTGTCCTTGCCGCTCGTGGGAAACAATAAAATGTAATGTAAACTCGCCTTTGTTTGATATCGGACTGGATGGTATGCACTGTCTAGCTAGTTGATGTAACTTGACGGTGAGTCAGACAAAACAAAGGTTCATTGAAGTCCTCAATATCGGCGAGCAGATCTCCACAGATGACTTTCACGCTTCCTGGCCAAGCAATGAGTGTTAGATGTTAGATCACTTACCCTGGCAGCAGTGGCGCCCCCGGTGGCCGGCCGCGGCGGGGCTTCGTCTGGAAGTTTTGCCGCGTGTTCTAGAAGCTTCGACACGCGGCTGCCGCGGCGCGTCTCTGACGTCACACTACGTCAGCTGGCTGGCTCGATAGCTCGCTGCGATGCGACAGAGCGTGGGCAAGCCAAGCGTGTGCAGATTATACTGTTATGCAAGCCATTATGATGGTTACATTACTATTGCTAGATAGGTAGGTACTAAACTACTTAGCGGACAGATATTAACCTCGAATTGATGTTTTAAATGTTTTTTAAGAAGATTTTGAAGTAAAATAGAAGTCCGGCCTCTTAAGCGCGGTGTAGTTGATTGAATCATTAATTACTTACTCTCACTACTACTTAGGTACATTTCAGTGTGTCATGTATTTCTGCCGGTTTCACAACTGAGAACATACAGTGCTGTGATTGGCTTAAGTTCATTATACATATCTATTTTGTTACTGAAATTAACAACTGATCTTTAATGTCTCTCTCTTTCAACAATACAATCATGAAAGACTTTGATCTATAACTTTCACCTTCACCGATCACTGAAATAGTTAAGGGCATTGGACTATTGGACGCTCTATTTCTGTAGAATAACATAAATACGGATTAGCCTAGGTAAGTAATTAAGTGTAAAAGTTTCTGTCGTTCTTAATCCGTGCGATATAGGAGTAATATTTCATTAGAAAATTTTCTACCCGATAGGTACTTACCTACGTTTATGTAGCTATAGTCTCCCACTGTACTTACTTATTTATAATATATCAAGACTTGAGAAAGTTATTGAGTATCGTTAACTTATTATGGCATAGGCGTCAGCAGTCAGCTTTCTTTCTTTCTTTCTTCTTTCTATGGTTTCCGGAGACGAGGTGAAGAAACCATGATGTAATAATTCTAGTTCTAGTTCTAAAATTTTAATACACTCGCAAGCAATGAAAGTGCCAGTGACACAGCACCAAATTACTTCTATAAAAAAAGGTCTGCAATATTGAAGACCATAAAAGTATAACCAACTAAAAATTAAAATATTGTGTTAAAATTTAGAAACTGTCTTATTGTAAACGCTGTTATGCGATGGTTTGTCCCACACTTCAGTAGTTTTTTTAATCATAATTTAAGTATCAACATAACTTGATTCACACATAATTTATGCAACTCACGCGAAGGTTAACAACTCAAATGCTTACATTTCTTCAATTTTGTTGTATAATTTTAGAATAGGGAATGTAAGTGTATTCTTACATATTATTGTAGCAGTAAAAATTTGATTATCTAGGTAAGTATCTTATGTTGAGCTAACGAAAGAGGTTATGTGTTATTATCTTTTGTTTTTCCTAAGCTAGATTGACCCCCCTGGTAGCGAATGGTGTGTCCTCCACTATATTTACAACTAACTACATTTAAACAGCGGAACCGAATACCTTGCTCCATCTATCCTCCACCTATTTAAGGTAAGCGCCACCTTTCAGCATCGTACGCAACGGACGCATCGCATTCAGCATTCTTTGTATAGAAATTCACACAAGTCCACATCATCGGCACTGCTGACGTCGTTTCTCCATACATTTGTATGAAAATCCGTTTGGTCCGATACGTGCGATACCAATAGGTGGATGATTACCTTTACAGTTGTAGTACAGCTGATGACAATCATAGACCTACCTACTAACGCACTCACGCCTCACCCCTTGAGACACCGAGTCTATCCACTTTACGCACAATAATCATGTCAAGCAACAGTGGCGAGAGCATGGTAAAGACACGCAAAACACAGTCAAATCTCACCTCTATACCTTTAATAATACAGTTGAAAATTAGTGTAAGCACAGAGACGATTGCATGCAGCGACGCAGGCGCAGGATTGCGCAAACACTCGACGGCAAGGCCGATATACGGAAACCACGATTGCTAACTTACCCACTTGTTTGCTTTACAGAATACCACCTTAACACAGGCTAGTAAGAGCTACTGGATTGCAACACTAAGATTGTCTGCAGGACTTGTACTCTGGATTGCTATTAATTTTGTTTAAGAAGTTTTTCCACTGCGTTTCTGCTCATCTTGGTTTATTAGATAGGTACGTGTTTAATTGTCTTTACTGTTTGCATTGTTGCTGTGGTTACTGGCCCTTGCCACATAAATAAAGGTATATTTATTGCAAAAAATATTTGGGTACTTACTTACAGGGTGTTGCGAAAGTGGTATACTAAGCCGAAAGGGGGTGACTATGGATCAATCTGTGCCGCGAGCATAGGATTCGATGCTATTTTCGAATCTACACGAAGGGTCACTTTTACCAAACGCTAAACGTATTTAAATCAAATTTTAAATACATTTTGTACTAACTGACAGACGTATGACAGGCTACTAAATACGTTTAGCGTTTGGTGAAATTCCACCTAACATATGGAAAAAACAAATGTCACTTTTGAAACTAACTTAGCCATACATATTGACAGTGACAGTTGACGATACGCAACGTTAACGGAGGATCGAAACTTGTGCTCACGACTCTGAACCCTCAGTCCCTTCTTTATGGCTACAGAGTATTTTAAAAAAACACTGCATCTGCAAATGACACTTAGGGGCTCTTTGGTCTTCATTCATTGTTATCTCATTTAGGCCCAGTTTCTCACTTGACAAACTTTTCACTGTTAAGTGTGAAACCGACAGTTAATAATATTAACATTATTATTATAAGTAATAACATATCGAGATAAGATCACAAATAATTTCAATAATTATTTTACCGAGTACAGCATAAATTGTTCTTATTAGTATTGCATGAGAATTATCGCTGTTACGTACTATTACGGAGTTGTTTTTCCCTCCATTCCAAGTGCACATGTGTAAGTAAGTAGGTATCCAGATACTCATTTATTAACCCGGGATGAAAAAAAAGGGTGTCATAAGGTTAACTCTCTCGTTTAGCGATGCGCAGTGCTCCGAAATAACGTTTTAAGGCTACAGCGAACTTTCAGCAATGCAGATATGTTTTTTAGCTGAATCCATAATAAGTAATAGTACCTAATAAAACATTGCATATCTTTTAATATACCTAATAACATACATTGTAAGTACCAGATGTGTATTGCTATGTGTATTAAAGATTCACGGGTATACATTATTTTTAATATTATTAAAATTGAATTAAATGTGTTCTTCATCTTATATTCATTATAACCACAGGTAAACAGCATAAAAAATAGTTAGTAAGAAATTCGCTTAAATACGAACTTTGTATTATATTTGGTAATGATTTCCCCTAACAATAAAACGGAATTCATTATAACTACATCCTTAATTGTAGGTATACTTTTTTACGATAAGTAAATAATAATTATGATATTTTGGAATTCTACTTTGAAGGGGTTTTTTGTACTTACGTTATTATTATAAAAGCATCAATTTGGTCTTTATTTTTTGTTCGGTCATTGAGTTCAATGAGGGTCGAATCCTAATAACTACTTAAGTACTTACTTACATTTGAATATCATTTTAAACTTTGTACAAATTAATGTCACCTCAAGAAATGTATAAACTAACTTTAAAAACCCCCAGATTCAACACTAAAAGTCGGGTGAGTGAAAATGCCTCCCCGTCCTGATTATGAGGTCTTGGGAACTGAAAAACCTCTGCAACGATAAGCTTCATAAGTAGATAAGTACCTTTAACTCACTGTGAATGTTTGCATGAATAAAAGGCGGTTTGGAAGGGTATGGAAGTGTCTTGTAACAAGAGTAGGTACATACCTACCTTCTTTCTTATGAATATGACTGAATCTATGAGTTATGTTGTAAATATTTCAGGATATGTAAATAAGTTATCAACATAACAATGTTGCTTAACCAGTTAACCACGGTAAGTACTTACTATAGTGAATCTGGCTGTATAATTTCCCCTCCATAATATCCTCAACATTACATTGACACCGCCACATTCCTCTCGGTCAAACGAAAACTTAACCAACTTTTATTCAACTCACGCGCAGCCAGCATAATGTCAAGGCGGTGGCGGCGATGGCGGTGCAATCAAATGGACAAAATTAAACTTTGGACTCTATTTTGTATGGATTAGCATTTACCTAGTGCGTAGACAAAATATGGCACAGTCAGCTGATTTAGTTTCTGCTGATTTTGGTAAACTTTTCGATGGAATAATATTGCTTTATTTTGTTTTTTGCTTAGGTTTAAAAATTACATAAATTGATTGTTATGATTGGGTCATTGCACGGATTGGACCGTAATAAAATGAGCTACAATGATAGAATAAAGACCAGTCTTAGATAACCATTTAATTACTAATATACTACTAATTTAAATTGGCCCTAAGTATTTCTATGGGACACTTTCAGATAAGTAAGTACTTAAAAGTACCTACTTCTAGGCAAGTTTAGGTAGGTCTTCCTGAATACTTCAGTATTAAGTTCTGAAACTTAAGTGCTTACGTAATAGTTTACGCTGACCGTAAGCGTGACTGTTATTAAGTACTAGCTGTTGCCCGCGAGCTTCGCTTCGCCTTAAAATTATTTTGCCGTGGACTACTCCCGAACTACCTACCCAATATCATGCCATGGTGGTATTAAATTAGATGAAAGTTGACAAATAAGTACGAAGATACTTGACTAAAAATGATTTTCATGACTTCATTGAGCAAAGACTTGTATAGCAATGGCAGAATAGTAATTTATAAATGTTTAATTTCAAGCATCTAACTTATGCAGTTTTGGTTTTTTTCATACTACTTATTTTTTTCACTTTAACTCCCATTTTTCAAAACAAAACCATAACTTTACTAAGGTGTGCAGACATGTTAGATTGAAAACATCTAGGTATCTTGCAATATCCTATTGTAACTAAGCTTTACGGCTGTTTTAACAGCATGCAGATTTCATCACGCACGTGGGATAGCACGCAATTTTCCCGCATCTCGTGTGCATATTCCACGCGTCACAATGAATACTTGTATGAACGCGTGCGGGGAAATCCCGCGTGCGTGATCAAATCCGCATGCTGTTAAAAACAGCCTAAGTTAATGCCGAATTTCAACCGCTAACTCCGGTTTTTGTGGGAAAATACGGTACCTAAGCTACGTCCCTTCCTAATTTCAAGTTCCTACGCTACGTTTAGCCTGTGCGTGTCAGTCATGGGAATTCCGTATAGAAAATCTCTGCATATTTTCCTAAAACACCTACGTAATAAGTTTCATGGTTTTATCTTCAAAAATGACGCATAAGAACCAAATGACAATGAATTAAATGTATTGAAAAGTACAGCCGTTTATTCCTGCAAATACTTACAAACTATAAGTACATTAGCTAAAATCAAACCATACCGCGATCTATATCCGATCCGACAACGCCATCTAGGAGCGGACATAGCTACTATATAAATTAAACTTCTAAAACTCAACACCCATAAAACTTTCAACCCCTATATTACACCCCCACACTGGGTTTTTTTTATATGCTAATTATTATTTTTTTGTGATTATGTAGTGCCTAAATACAAAATATAATGTTTTTATCTTCAAAAATGACGAACTTCATACAAAATATGAACACCTATTTCATCCACTCACAGATCGAAGTTTCAAAAACGCTAGAACAAAATGTTTAATTATTGCTCATCAAGTGCTTAAATATAAAGTTTATTTAAAAAAAGATCTACCCCGGCCGGGAATCGAACCCGGGACCTTCGGCATAGCAGTCAGGGTCACTAACCACTACGCCAGTCAGCCGTAGTATTTTTATCTTTTAAAATTAAGTATTCGCATACAACTTTTAACCCCCCTTTTTAACCCCTTACAACCTCCGTTTCGCAATAAAAAGTAGCCTATGTTCTTTCTCAGGGTCTACACCATATGTATACTAAATTTCATTCAAATCCGTTCAGTAGTTTTGGCGTGAAAGAGTAACAGACAGACAGACAGACAGACAGTTCCGGATATAACCAACAGATGGCACTAAAAGCGCAATACAGAGAGCTTGTATGGAACCGAGGCGAATTAATATGAAGATCCTACATCGCGGTATTAAAGTTTTTCAGTTGTCTGAAATAAATACAAAACCTAATATAATAAATCTATTCTATAGTAGGAGAGTCAGACAGTGACTTTCGCATTTATAATATTAGTTAGGAGTTAGGATTAGAGCTAATCTACCAAAATAGCATCAGCATCATTCTCCGGCTTTTAGTTATCTGTTCAATGTTGTATATTTATAACATCAGGCGATATTTTGAGGTTATCATAAATAGCCGTTGAATGAAGTTTTTACATCATGTTCATTGAACTTCGCATAGTAAGCAAGTATAATTCAGTTCAAACTGGCCGTGAATGCAGTTTTGTACAAATCTAACATAGATACTTAGACATAATAGATATCGGGTAATGGTCAAAGAGATTTAGGTTAACACTGAATGGTGAAAGTTCTAAGAACATGAACACTGAATGACCTAAGTATTGTATCTGTTAGTTACGGGACTAAAGATGTGCTTCACTTCGATTTAACTTTCACTTTTACTGTAGGAAATGGGCTTCAGAGTAAATGCAGGTAGGGCATCTAATCTAGACAAACCATAGAGCAACATACCTTTCACCGAGTAAGTTAGTAACTAGGTAAGTACTTAGTATAACTTTATTGTAGTACCTATAGGTTTAATTAAGTTTTATTTGACAGATCAGATACAAGCTAAAATTCAAATGAATTAATCGATATAAGTCAATGATCGATATAATTAATTTGTATTGTAATATCAAAAGCATGACAAAGATTTTCTAGACCGTTGCCCGCACTACAATAAAATTGCCTGGACCATAATTAAGTAGGAAGTTCCAGAAGCTACCGAAGTTTCTTTGTTTACAGTCCACATCTACCTGCTGCAATTATAAGCTAGAAAATTATACCCATTAGCGACATAATGCAGAAGATGACGTGGTACATTCCAGAACTAACAATCGACGATCGATGCACCAACCACCACCAGGTAGTGTAGGCCTGTGTCTGTGCTCGCCCTCCCCCCGCGGGCGCCCTGTGTGAGGTGAGCGAGGGGGGCGGGGCAGGCCCAGCCTGGCTGACGTCACCAAGACCAGTTTACCGCATACGACGTAGCACTAACACGCCAAGCCTCCGTCAATACGAAATCATAAACACTTCAAGCAAAGGTCGACTGCGAGTGAGTGCCGCACTGTTGGCTTACCGACCACCAGGCTACAGTGACCCCGGGCCGTGGTACCGACCCGCACCTTCACTTGTTTTGAAGAGAAACAGCTTCCAGAAGACTATTGGATTTTCAAGTACTTACAAACATTTACGTCAGCCGAGCGTCTAGCAAGCTAGCTGTTTCAAAACCAACCCTAACACCTGGTGCGAAGACTCAGGGCACCTAGGCATTACAGAGTTGTTTTCAACGTTGATGTCACCATCTGAAGCCTAGATCTGGGGGTGTGACCTACAGATATGAAGTGTTTTGTTGATATGTTAAATTGTGAACGTTTAAAATGTTTTTGTATGCGATCTTGACGCACCTCTGTTTGTATCGCTTATTTTACTACTCATCGCTCATAATATTATTATAGCAACACAACGAGCCTAAGAAAGAAAAACATACGATTGCGTTAGTGTTTCTAAGGGAGATAGTGAATGAAAACAGTCGCTATCTTGCTACTGTGGGGGTATTCTAAGTCCCCAAGGCGATAAGTACAAGTATCGATTAGCATACGTATGTGTATGCGCGTGTGACCGTAATATTCGCAACTTGTGTCGTCAGATGTGCAATAAACACTATGTTTTGTTTATATACAATAATTTACAGATATAATTTCGTAATTCGCTTTTATTGATTGGTTAAGTAGGTACTAGAGGCATTACTTACATGTTTATAGCACTTAATCGTGATAGTGTGATAAAACCTATATAACATGATTGTCTATTATATATCTAAGTACATGTATGTATACTATGTATGCATGGAAGATGGAATTAGCCATATAATCTAACTATCCATGCAATTTCGAAACCCTTTCGACATTCAGCAAAAGTTAAATTCAATGGTAAAGATAAAATGTCAAACGATGGTAAATAAATGGTTTGATAGCTTGGTATTGGCACATCGATAGCTTCGTATAGTACCTACACTCACGGGCAATGAAAAGGTTCCAAAGGTTGCAAAGGAAAAGTACTAATTACTCCTAAACAGAAAATTAAGGGTAGCTTAATGACGCCGTCTGCAACATTGAACTACATTTAAAAGAGCATCAGGATATTACTAACTAAAAACAATCATATTTGGTTCAAAGTTTAAATTAGAAGTTGGAAAAAATTGGGGTCGCTTGTTGTCGGCATTTTGTGAGAGGAACTTTTTGCCCGTGAGCTTGTACTAGTTATTATTCTGTGCCCTGAGTGTAGGTTCAGGTTCAGTAGTAGATTCAAAAAGAAATTGTGGATCCTGGTGTCAAGAAACTGTCCCCCCCCTTCTACTCCTCTTGGTCGAATTTCGACCACGGCGGCCGATCACAGATCGAACCCGGGACCTTCTCGTGATTATTTTAGCATTTTTTTTATAAAACGAATGAACTATTATTAGTATTGGTTATTTAATTACCTAAATATTACATTGTTCGTAATTATCTACTTAGGAATCTAATTTTAAACCAGATTAGGTACCTAAAATGCTATCAGAACACGATTTTGGTTCGTGGTTTGAGCGGGGTTATCACGAAATGGATGTGAAATACGATTCTAATCAGTTCTCCGATTTACTGACTCATCTACCAACAAAATATTACTAGTACAAATAAATTGTACAATACGTTTTATATTGCTTGTATAGTATAGTACGAATTGTTAGAAAAAACAAGTGACTAGTAGTTATCGGACGACGTTTTTCGTAAATCTTACAGGAAATGACAAATGCACAGACCAGCCTATGTTTATAGGATTGCTAGGTAGTGTACATGGTACCCCATAACTTTTCGTAAGTTCGATCCTCTAAGGACGGCAAAACGTATTTATATAGGACGGTAACTGCTGGTTGATTATGGAATGTTTATGGTTGTTCTGAGTGTTAATGTTACTTATATTTTTTTTTCGAAAACCGTCGTTTTTTTACTTAAATTAATGAACCGCAGTACTTAGTAAATTACGGAAATACTTTTGCGTTTGTGATGTTAACGATATGATTAGCTATTTAAGTTTTTCCAATTAGGTACAAAGGTTAATTATCTGAAAATAGATAGCTAAGTAGGTATAAGGTAGAATGCTAAACGATTCAGTTTTTGCTGTGTCAAAACAATAATAAAGTGATTTGAGTAAGACCGTAATTTAATTATTATAATTTTGTAATCACTAGAAAATATTGATGTAGGTGATTTAAGTATTAATTAAAGTGACTATGAAGTAGGTAGGTACTAAACCTAAGTAGCTAACTAATTTTAATCAGAGTCTGTTTTAACTTATAAGTTCCTTCCCTGTAACTGCAACCTAACCCAAGCATGTAATCCTCAATTTCAAACTTTTAACCGAACAGTTGTTAACCAAAAAGGTAGACCAGAAGGCACAGGCATAAAGTTCGAAATTCTTAACACCCCTACTTTCTACGTCGGTGGTTAGAATCCGCACGACGACGGCAGAGAGTAAATAAAACAGGTGATTAACAACTTGAAGCAAGTAGCGACTGCAATTCTAGATAAGTTGATAAGCAAAGGTAGAGAGATAGCCAGATATAGGAATGTTACTGCAAGGAGACGATAAGAAAAGAAACAATCATTCAACCTCACTCCTATCAAGGGGGTCACTTTATATATAAGTATACTAAGTATATTGACAAAAAACTAAGTTTCAGAGTAAACTAAGTTTGAGCGAGCCACGACTCTATCTCGTTTTATTAAACGTGGCGATAGCAAGGCAGCAGACAACTCTCGTTCGTTCGTTTTTCATCA
Organism: Plutella xylostella; assembly: GCF_932276165.1. NCBI lineage: Eukaryota > Metazoa > Arthropoda > Insecta > Lepidoptera > Plutellidae > Plutella > Plutella xylostella. The sequence goes on from NC_063985.1 coordinate 11,854,353, forward strand.
GTGTAGGTAGAGTAACCCTCTAGCCTACCTGTATACCTATTGCAGCAAAGAAGTTAGGTAGTTATAACCCACCCACGTCTAAAATTAATTATATTGGTTCAGCTGAATAAACGATGTAAGTGTAATGGTTCTAGATGCCTATTTAGTATCATGATATATGGTCCCTAGGAACTGACTAACTATTATGTCTGTGTCCATCAACTTACCTGCCTAGCAACAGACAGTAAAATTGTTAACAAAGAATGTTAGGTGCCTACAGATAATAAAAGTAAATACAATATAATATATTATGGTTAGGTTATTTAAGTAGGTATATTAGTTGTAAGATTTGCTAAAACAAATGTTAAGAGCGCGTCACGCCAACAAACTGTTGTACAGTTTGGCGTTTTTGTTTTTTGTTAAGTGTGTTTATTTCTACTGAATAAATAACTATTTAAAAAAAAAAAAAAATTCGCGACTCAGACTGAAATTACAGCCGGTTACAGCAAGGTTATTTCACTTAGCTATTTTGTAGGTATTTCAGAATAGTAGCGGTGGCGGGCATGTAGTATCTTTAGAGATAAGTATTTGGGAAACCCTTAGCCATTAAAGAGTAGCGTATTCAGAAGCGTTATTATCCCTTAATATGGCATATGACTACTTCAAATATTTTTTCACGGGTTTTCGTCCTTAACTCGATGGGATAAAGTTCCAAGACCATGACTGTGTGATCCATAATAAAATACTTTTAGATAGGGTAAGCTTGTATTAGGTACAAATGTTACCGACAGGGTCGCTTATCAAGATGTCATACAAGTTCCGGTGAACCGCTTATCGACAACCTATCGACAGGTGGATCGTATCACGAATAACTGGTATTCCTTGATACTTGATTCATGCCGATACGGTGACAAATTATTCGGAATCTAAAGTATTTAAGTAGATAACAATGCTTATGTGCCACCAAATTATAGAATAAAACAAAACAAGTCACGTCAAAATTCCTCATTTAAAATATTGAACACCTGTAAGGGTGCTTACATAAAGAATTGGGTTCCCTGTATCTACCCGTACCGGTATCTTGATTAGGTAGCGCTCACTGAGAGATTTAAAACCGGGTAATGCTCTAGCGTACTCGCAGAAAGATAAACAGCAGGTTACCGGTACGGGTAGATACAGGGAACCCAGTCTCTCTATGTAAGCACCCTAAAACTTATGCATGCAATAAACGACTGAGTATTGAGTCTTATTCCTAAATAATCGCTAAAACTCAGTCTATAGCTCTGGATTGCTCTCGCAGGACGAAAATAGCTTAGCTGTGCATTATTATGCCATCAGATTATGTATTACGATGATATTGCGGGTGCGTATTTACCTAGTTACTCGTATGTATCTGCTAATACCTATATATGAGTCTTCCCTTACACCGCGAATGTTATGTCAACCCAGACTGCGTAGGTAGCCTAGATAGAGCTCGTGTTCTAGTCGAATTTCAAAATGAAACTGTGGTTACTGACCTAACGTCAATAATACTCGTAGCATTCACATGAGAGTCTCATCATGAATTATTCAGCAAGTAAGTAACTATTGATAAGTAAGTGAAAATCGAAACCGAAACCATATCAAAATCAATCATGCAAGTAAGTTGGTATACTTATACATAATTTCACAAAGTAGGTACCTACTTACTTAAGTGATACATCGCCCATAATTTCGTTCTAGATACAACCCCAATCCCAGCACAAACGACCTAAGTGACTATGCCTTACCTAGGTACGCTAGAAGTCTGCAGTGGATCGATGCGTCTTCTACGCTTCATTTCGGCGCTCGGCACAAAGTTCGATCGTATTTAGGGTTGTCACTCGGCCAAGAGCGAAAGGGAAACCAGGTGGCGTGTTGTTGACACCACCGAATTGTGCCTAGAGTTTTCGCAACTTCTATGCAGTGAATGTTGTTTTCTACACGCTATGGTATGGGAGTCGATAGGTACTTACTACATCTCTCTCGTTGCCATGTGTGTCAGATAAACACTGCGCATATAAAATTAGAGACTGATCTATCAGAGGATAAAATCGTACTGTCACTAAAAGTTACAGACAGCCTTCGGGCATTTGTAAATTAATGCTATGCAAGTACATATGTAGGTACTTTATTTATCACATTGATAAGTACTGTCATTGAAATGCCCACCCTTTTTTAATTATAAAAAGAGAATTAAAAATATCTGATAACAAGAGACATTTGCAGCATATTTTTAGATTGAGATTAACACGAGTTCAGTCTTATCAATCACGATTAACCCAATCCAGTGAAACATATTCAAGCAATAGGTAAGTAAGTAAATAGATTATTTGGTCTTCTAGAAGAGTTCTCTCCGTGAAGATCATGGCGGATCTCCATCTGGCTCCGGTCCGCTGGACAAGTGGATAGACCATACATGATGCAGGTATATTACATTAGTCTATCGGACACACCCTCCTACATACATAATTAATTAGGCATGTAGCTGGAAAGATGCCCGATGAAAATTCTGTTCCTAGTTTTAGAATGTAATGTCGTAATTTTAGATTATTACTGATCATCAGTTGAAAACATCTGGACTATTGGCAAATACCATGCCATAGCAGCAGTTACTCAGTAGCCCATAATAGCAGGGACCAACATCAGGAAATACCATAGCCAGATCGATACTGTGTGGCGTTTTTCCATTTCCTAGAATTACTAAGCAATTATTACCTCAGTTATTTAACATTGAATTAACGACTTTAATAACTCCCAGCTAAGTACTTTTGTTGCATCATCCGCTTAGCCCCTTTTAGTGTGTAAACTAGAAATTTCTACATAACAAGTTTTTCCATTTATTTCATTTGACCTTATCCTTCACCAAATGTGTTGATATTGTATTGCATAATTTACAATGTAATGAAAGTTTTGCCGTCTAGATTTAATACACTCAAGTACCTACATATTATGTACATTGTTCGTCCATAAAATATAAGTAATAATAAGGTTTAACAACATCGGTAAATACTAACATCCTATTCGTCATGTAGAATAATATTATGAATAAATGTCGATGATTCTCAGAGGTGTGGAAGGCGTCACAGGTCTGTTCAACACTGCCATGTTATGTGTTTATCCTGATACTCAACCAGGAAGTTATCTTTATGACTGGTAACTAGTTGAACTCTTTCATTGTCTATTCAATTGTGTTGAAATATTTCGCAACCTCAATTAGATATTAGATAATAACAACGTGCTCAATCATTACAACTGATCATCGCCTCTGTTGAATCCTAATCACTGTACGCTACTGTGCAAGATCTGATAACCGAACGGCCATTGACTAACCTCAGGAAGGAACGTAAAAGAAACCAAGTGAATTAAAAAGAAAAATTAAATTTATTAAATTAAATAGCTTGCAATTAACTTACGACGCCCCCTCGCGGCCGGCCGCGTATCCTATATGTACAGCTCGGGCCGCTACCACTATATGTACACCCGCGGGGAGGTCAGGCTCGAAGGACGGGGTCGGGGGCGCGGGCTAGACGGGCGCGCCCACCTCGGCCTGGTAGTGCCGCGTGAGCGTGGCGGCGGCGGCGGTGAGCTGCTGCAGCGAGCGGCGCAGCCCGCGCAGGTGGCGGCGGCACGCGGCGGCGGCGCGCGCTGCTGACTCACGCTCGTCTTCTCCTTCAATGCCGGAGTCTCCCGCCGCGCTTGACACCTCGCTCTCCGTATCACTGACATCGGACACCCTCCTGCCCCGCTCCACTCGCTCCTCCTCCCCGGTGGACCACAGCAGCTCGGTCTTCAGGTCGTTGAGCATGGCGTAGAGGCTGAAGGGGTCGTCGTCGCCCTCCTGCGGCAGGTCCATGAGGCGGCTCGGCACCAGCACGGTCTCGTCCATGGACGTCACGGTCTTCACGAACTTCTCCATGTCGTTGAGGATGCTCTGCTTCGAGAACTCCGTGTCGTCGTGCCGCGCGATCCTTCGCAGGCTGTTTCTGTAACAATAGAGAGTGGATGTTAGTTAAGTGGATTTTTTTACTTGGCTAAGCTATACATATGATATACAGCTGTTAGACTTTGTCTAGACTTTGGCTAGACTGTAGTTATTTTGGTCATTTCACAAATTGTGGAACGTTTAAACAATTCCTCTCATTTTAGTTAAAATAGTACCAAATATTCTAACCATGAATATTATCTACAATAATTATCATACGGAATTACCTCTCATGTGTTATGTTTATGTATGACTGAGGAATGCCAATGAATAAATACAAATGAACCCAGCGGAGGCCATCATAATATAGATTAACAATACTTTAACTCAATTATTTTCTTTGTGAGCTGTTAATGACCCTGTGTTTTAAGAGGCAAGTACAATGGGTCAGCATTGTTCATTATGAATATGTTGGCCCTTGCTCACCAGCCATTGTCAGTTCACAGGAATATTCATGATATGCTAATAAACAGAACCAGAAGGGCAAAATGGCCAATAATCTTGAACCAACAACCATTTAATGCACATTATCAATTAAACTAAGTGTTTATACTATCATCTTGTGTGATGTATGTTGTTGTATGAATAGGTCAGTTCTTGTTTACCCCGTGCCAATACAGAGATTCTTTACATCATCATGACATGAAAACATTGGTACATGAACATGGTAGTGCTAAGTTCAGTCAGATTAAAAAATGTTAGTTCAGCCAAACCTTTAAAGGTATTTATTTTGTTACATGATTGAATCAAGTAATGTTCACATTGAATTGAAATTTTATGTTTAACATCAATCAGTTAATTTAAAAGAAAGGTTTTATTTGAATTTCATAAACTAATTCCTACAAACCTAACTCATAGTAACCGACAGAAGGAAAACTAGTAAGGTTTCCTTTACAGGGTCATTGTATCGACCATGAATCAGTGACCCTGCGACCAAGTCACCCTAATACCAGGATGGCATAACAATACCACAGCTGATTGAGTCATGATTATCACTTGATAACCAGCTTTGTGACTCAAACACTGATAATATGTATATTTATCACTGCGAGCAGGTACTTAGGCTTTTACCTGGTAACTACAATAATAATGCACTAGAGAGGTCATTGTTTGTTATGACCTGTGTACATACATCATACTATTGTAGTAAATCAGTTTTGTACCCATACAATGAAAAGTTATGTAGTTATTTTACAATAACAGTTCAATCATCCATTTCATGACATAGTTTTAATTCTCAAATCAATTGAAATCAAGTTATGACAATGAACATAATGTTGCATCTTTATTTGATATTTTAGATTCCATACTAGGTACTTTGATTCAGCATAAACTTCAACTCACTCCTACTTTTAATGAATTTCATAATAGGGTAAGTCGAACCAGCTGAGAATTTAACATTGAGATTGACCAACTTTTGACTGACCTCGATAGGCCGGGAGGCAGAACATGAACTTTTATTTGGATCACATGTAATGTATGTAATGTAATGTATGTCAGGTGAAATTAATATTTAAACTATTTCCTGACCTTACTCAGTTCAACTAACAATACTTTACACAGTCACACTCTATTTACTGTTAGTTATGTTTTAAATCTTAAGAAACAATGTTTCATAATATCAGACTATCAGACTGATGTAATAATCTCATGCTCATGAATATCATGACTATTATGTGAGAGATTTTATTTAAACCAAGATTAAGTTTTACAGGTAAGTACAACAATAGCCCATTTGATGGTCAACTTTGCAATAAGAAAGCTTCTACAAACTACCTACATTACACAGTATAAAAAGTGAGAGGTAGTAAAGCAATTTTCTCAATAAATCTCAACTTTATGTTCACATCAAATCTCGGATTTGCTTATGTAAGTGCAAGCCTAGATTCAGACATTGTGAAATAGTTAGCAGGCACATAAAGTATGCTCGAGGTTGTTTTAAACGAAATTCAAGGTGGGCAGTTGATTGAGAATTCACACCAGTATCACTTCAAATTTTTGAGAGTGAGTCACTTGGAGTGGAGGCAGGCACGCCCTCGCCTGCACGCGGTGCCGTGATGTTGGCGGCTGGCGGGGCGCAGGGACCCCGGGGCACAAAAACTAACGAGCGTGTTCGATTATTCTCAGCAACTGACGCCACAAATCCTTGGATTTCATTCAAACACGATGCGCTCGTGACGTGACAATCCAATCATGCGTTTTACAATCCAAATGCAACGTGGCTATAAACGAAGTGCACTTCTTAAAATAGGAGCCCTCGTGGCCCAAATAATAAAGAAACACGTTCACATTTCACAATGTCCGAGGGGCTAGGCGGCGATAGAAAATCATCGGCCATTGGGACAATCCGTACCTGCTGCTCTCCAGTGTGGATGAAATATCTGTGTTGAACGCCATTTTCTTGTGTTATTTAATTTGCTAAATATCACTGAACACACACGTTTCAATTTATTATAACAATGTCACTAACTAAAACTGACGAAAGCAATAAATCGCGGAATACGAAACGAACGTACAAACGACCGTACACGACAACGAGTTTTGACGTTTTGAAGAGGTGGGGAGCGTTCCGCCGCTTTTATATGACGCGATCATACGATGTCCAAGCGTTCATCAAATTTTATCAGTTTACTATGAAATGTTTACTCTTATGACCACGACAATGATCGTGAATGGAAGGAATTAGCAAATAGATTTTTTATAAAGTATTGACTATTGTAAACAAATACAGTTTATCTTACAAAAATGCGATGCGACAGAAACACTTGAACACTTCTTTTCTTTTCGTGTTGCGGCTAGCCAACAGGAACGTCCCCTAGAAGTCACACCACAATCGGGGCCCATGATTGGCTACGTTTCAATGCTGCGATGGTGTTATTGGACATAGGATTGAAGGGGTAATTTCTCTTTGCGCGCCTAAATTCAAAGAAGTTTCAGTTTATTTGAAAACTTGGTGGGCCGGTCCATGTGGTATTTGAATGTATGTTATGTAGTAAGTACATACCAAACCTAACTGGTAATTGGGTAATATTATATTTAAGGTCCCATGAAATTAGGATCCAATTAACGTACCTCTACCTACTCATTTAGGTACATTAATCGACTTTCTTTATTCCCTGCTGACGTACGAATTTACGTAGGTAGGAACTTAACTTAAGTAGGTGTGTACTATAGGTTTTTTATACATTTAAGCAATTAATTAATTTTCTGAATAATGTTCCACTCCAGTTCAGAGGTCGGCCCGATTCTATTGTATTTAAATTGTGACCGATTGATCTTTTATTCCCACTTTTACATTAGCTTATTAAAGTTGTTTTCTAGCAACAGCGATAGTTTATGCAAGTAGAAAGGTAAGGAAAGTACCTAACTACATAGGTATAAGAAGGTACTTACTTACTTACTCCGCTGGCTCAGCGACCCGAAGTGGATCTTGGCCTCAGACACAAGAAGTCGCCACTGGTCTCTATCTATAAGAAGGTACTTACTAATAAAATTTATAGTATATACATTTATTTATTGAGGAAACTTTCTGTATGTAGGTGTACCTTTGTACTTACCTAGCTTACACATAACCAAATCAAGCCAGTGCTACAACAATCTAATACTTTTAAATATTTATCGTTTCTGAGTCTGACAAGAGTGTACCTATATTCTTTATTTCTTTTGACTTTGGAGATTATAAACATCGCCATATATGTATATACCTACAAAGACTATGTAAAACTCATAGGTAGGTATCTTTTTTTTTTTCAATTTTTCCATAAGTTCATACTATTCACTTAAGTACCTAAATCAGGGGTCGGCAAGTAGTTTTAGGTAGAGTCCGGATATTGGTCGAAAATTTTTAAAAGGTCCAGAAAAAAAAACAACTGATAATAATTAAGTAAGTACAGCTATTTATTACTAAAATTAGTGAGAAAAATTGCATCGGCGGTCTTGAGCCAGGTTTTTATAGTTTGGTTCTCGTGAAGAACAGCAAATTCGAAGAGTGTCTTTTAAGTGAGCGTCTGGTAATCTCAAACGATATTTGTTTTTCGAAAAATTCTGAAAATTTTGTAAAACATGTTGGCAGATAGATTATTTCCATTTCATGTGACGCCTTTGGAAATAACTTGGCAGCAAGGTTTTTTGCTTGGCAGCCACATCTGTCCATTCGGCGGCTGCATCAACTTCATAGGGTAACAGAGATAGCTTGCCCATCTCTGCAAAGTCTTGGAACCTTGTGGCGTATGCGTTGCTAAGATCGGCCAAAAATTTTGTAAACACTGCAATGTCTTCTTCAGAGTTCTCCTTATAATTATTATGATCGTTATAAGTTCCTATGAACAGAGCGCGGGCGGCGCGGCAGCGCGATGTTTTCGATCGATATGGATGTTGTAAAACAGATTAATTAGATTAGGTAGGTGCTAAGTTAGATTGGTTCAAAATATTACGTATTTATTTTTACTTGACATGAATACATTACAATATTTGGCGGTCCGTGGTTCAACCTTTCGCGGTCCGCAAACGGACCGCGGTCCGCCTGTTGCCGACCAACGACCTAAATGATTGGAACTTGGAATGGTAAATAATACTTCATCTCAACAATACCTACTCGTCGCCGCCTCCGGTCGAAGGATCCCAGGAGTAATTTTGATCATTATTTATCGAAGAACACTGACACTTACCTACAAGATCTACAGTGAAGAGATGGAGACCAGAAGACCAGAATCAGGGAAGTCTAGGGATGCCTCCCGGCGGCATAAGTACAGGGCCAATGACCTTTGTCAGGTAGCTGGGAGAGGTTGAAACTGGAAGAGGTCGAGAGGATATTTTATAGTGATGTGAAAAGTGAAATGTAAATGTACCTCTGCCTATCTTGTAAGGGTGTATACTGAAGAGTGGTTGTAATCAAATAATAATACTATGTAAATTTTAATTAAAAGTTATTGTTTATCTCGAAATACCGCCTCTAACCAACGACAAGTAGTGACATCTACTTTAGATTTTATAGAACTACAATTAAAAATGCATCTAAACGCCATCTACTAGTAATTATAAGCAACTTGATCATTTACTTATTTGGTGTACTGAAAAGATAGTGGTGTATAAATAAATATATAGATGGCGCTACTATTGCGTTAATTTTAGGTTTTTAAAACTAAAATGAAGATGGCGCCACAGTGATATTTAGTTTCAGCATATTGTGGGCTTGAGAGTAGGACGACGGCGCGGCGACGCGACGTACACACATTGTTTCAAAAAATAACTTTTTGAAATCGGTAATCATTAGCTTTTAGCTATTTAAATGGAGAAAAGGTATTTAGATTTTCGACATTGACAAAAGCTCTTGCGAGTTTTTGTTGATGTTACAGTCGTACTTACAATTTTTTTTTGTAAGTTTTGTCACCCTTTGGACTATACCTAACTGTTTTAATTGTGCTTTTCGAAGTGGCAAAGAGCAATCGCATGATTAGTTACTATAGCATATGTGTATTATAGATAGATACTGATACAGACGCTCACCATCAACAACCGTATGAAAAAAAAAAAAAAAAAAAAAAAAAATGAAAAAATGTTTATTAAGCCAAAATATTTACACAGGTTATCTTAATAAATGTTAAGGATATAAAACAGTTATAAATTATTTGGACCAGATTAATAAAACTATGGTAGCTGGGGTTCTCACACTAGGCTAAGCCTGTGCCGTGAGTAACCAGTAGGCAGACTGTAACATTTGAGAACAGGTGGCTTGTTGTCAACATTTTGAGTAAGATTAGGGTGAAAGTAGTATATTTGGTTAGCATTTAAGATACAAATCATATGGTAGAAAATTAAAAGTAAGTAAAAACAAAACTAAAATAACTTAAATAACTAAGTAAAATAAAAATTTAAACATAACATAAAATCCGTCAATGGTTAACAAAAACAATGTAATTTTATATAATAGTATAAAATACCTATACGTATGTAGATCCTATGAAATAGGTAGAATATAAAGTTCTTTGTAGTGTGTAGTGTTGAAATAGATACTAAGTAGAAAAATGAAAATATACATATAAATATGAGAATATATAATATTAGTAAATAAGTTAAAAATGTACAAATACTTAAATATAATAATATATTGTTATGTAGGTAACTATTTAGGGATGCATAGAATGTTTTCTGTTTCTTCGTAATCTAGAGTAAGTAGCCAGTTAAAAATAGTTATTTTTGCTTCTTTCTTATTGAGGTCTTTCAGGTTGCACTGTTTATATATTTTGTTGTATATATAGGGATGTAGGAAAGGTGCGAATCTTTGAGCGAAGACTGTTCTAGCGGTGATAGGAACTAATCTAAATACTCTTTGGCTTGTCATCTGGCTGTAGGTTGGCAAGTTCATAATTTGTTGGTGTTGGGAAAGTGATACTTGGAAGATAAATAGTTTTCTGATAGTTAGGACATTGATTTCTTTGTAAAGGGCTGTGGTAGGGTATCGAAAAGGTTTCTTAAGCATTACTTTTAAAATTGATCTTTGCGCTCTTTCTAACGCAATCATGTTAGTTTTATGTGAACCTCCCCAGCATCTAATGCAATATGAGAGTATTGATTGGCATAAACTGGTATATACTAGCTGCAAGGTATCTTTAGTCGCCGAATTCCTAAGTAAGCGCATGATGTTTATAAGTCTGCGTCCTCTGCCAGAGAGACTTTGAATGTGTTTTTGAAATGAAAGTCTGTCATCAATAATGATTCCTAAATACTTAATGGATTCAGCTTTATCTATGGTTGGACAAGAACAAGAGGTTAAGAGAGGTGAGACGTGATCACAGTTATGAATATGGATTGGGATGTTAAGGTCAAGTTGAGAAGCAGCAGTTTTATGAAAGCAAAGATATTTGGTTTTGTCAGTGTTGAGGGTAAGCAAATTTTTAGAGAGCCATTTAGAAATTTCAGATAATCCTGTTGAAGTTCGTGTTAAAGCAGACTTCCAAGAAACACCGTTAAATATGATTGCAGTATCGTCTGCATAGCAAATGATGTCAGCCTCAACATTTGAAGGAAGAGCTGTCGAAATATCATTGAGATAGACTAGAAAGAGTGTAGGACCCAGTATACTGCCCTGTGGTACTCCGTATTTAATTTCCATGGGATTGCTGACAACTTCACCAATTTTCGTGACTTGTTCTCTGTCAGATAAATAACTCGAAAACCAGTCTAAGGCCACGCCTCTGATACCAACATTTTGAAGTTTTTGTAGAAGAATTTTACTAGAAACGGTATCAAAGGCTTTGGCCAAGTCAAGGAAGGCTCCTACGCAGCAGTTTCCTTTATCTAGATGTTGGGAGACAGAATTAATTAGGAGAGATACCGCATCTTCGGTTGATTTTCCATGACGGAAACCAAACTGAGTGTGAGAGAGAATATTGTGAGATTCCAAATATTTTACAAGTCTAGAGTTAACGATTTTTTCTAGTAGTTTTGATAGAACAGAGAGCAAAGAAATAGGCCTATAGTTAGAAGGGTTCTCTTTATTACCAGCTTTATGAATTGGTGTAACAGCTGCCATTTTCCAGATCTTTGGGAATATTCCATTTGAAAGACTGAGATTGCAGATGTGTGCAAAGGGTTTCAATATGTAAGGGGCTAAATGTTTTATTAATGTGTTTTTGTGACCGTCAAGACCAGGTGCACTGTCATTTTTAAGTTGTCTGATGTAGTCTAAGATTTCAGTTTCATCAGTAGGGAGCATGAAGAAGGAATGTGATGGTGTAATGTGTGATTTGGCTAAATTAGCAAGGTTAATTTCGGTTTCATTTTGTTTTTCTAGGATATCGTTTGCTAACTTAGCCCCTATAGTAGTGAAGTACTCATTACATTTATTAGCCGACTCTTTAGAGGTTGGGCAAGAGTTAAGTAGTTCGGTTGAAGAGGTGGCTTTGGATTTCGAGAAGTCACAAACTTCACGAATAGCATTCCAGAGTTTCTTTGTATCGTTCTTACCTTCTGATAGTATTTTGTTTTCGTATTCTGTTTTAACTTTGAAGGATTAACTTTTAAAGAAGATTTGACTTTGAGGAAACCTGAAAGGATTTCCGTGTTTGTATTGTATTTGTTTGATTCAAAGTTGAACGGCGGCGGCGAGTAGGTAGGTAGGTACTCGTACTTGGGTTGTGGCCGGTGATCAAATTAAGCTGACCGGCAGGATAGACGCGAGCACGCGAGCCTCCACGGTGTGGAAAATGACCCCTTTTTTACCCTAACCCGTTGAGTTAATGCCTGAAACCATTTTAAAAATAACAATTTTTCTGTGAAAAAGCAACAATATGCAATATGCAAAAGTACATAAAACAACTGAAGTTTCTAATTAGGTAAATGATCACAAAAATAGAAGCAACATTATAAAATAAATAGTCTGTATATCATTAGTTACATGGATACCCATGTCACTGGCTAGCGTATTCTCAAATAAGTAACTGATCAATCTACATTACCTAATGTAATATTTCCGTGTAACCTGTGTATAAACCCCAATTTCTCCATAGTCGATTATCTAACTGACCAGGGATTGGTTTTTCAATATACGTCATCTCCATATAAAAATCTTGAGAGATGTGTCAAAAGTCAACCACTAATACCTGGTTATGCTTTAACCGACTATGGAGAAATTAGCACTAAGTAAATAAATAATTTATCTATCTATCTATTAATCCGATAGTATTAAAAGTAATAAAAGCGTGTTCTTCACTAGCCCAGCCGGGATCCGCGTGGAGAGCGGCGCAGTATGAACGAGTCGGCAAACAGCCGGCGGGTTAAATATCCACCAGCATTACGGTAAGTAATTAAATCTCAGCCAAATCAACATCCCGCACAGCAGGTAATACGGACCCAATGGTTTATGCATAGTGAATGGTTGAACCATATTCGAACGTAAAGTTTCATTAACCGACTTTAAAAAAAGGAGGAGATTCTCAATTAAAGTAAATGCAACTATTGAACTTTTTAGAAAAAATAATTAAAGTCACATTAACCTCTTTTTATATTCAATGTCTTGCATTGTATCCTAATAAAGTAGATTATGTACAGTATTTACTAATACTTCTACAAAGTTTTCAGAACAATCTTGTCTGGCGTTTCAGTAAACATAATCACAAACTAAATCTATTACTTTCGAAATTTTCCACCGAAATACAATAAGAATAAGAAGAAAATTAATTTAAACGGTTCACCGGCCACAAGCAGTTATAAGAAGAGCCCCTTAAGTCAGCTTAAACCCAGCTAGAATGAAATAGTCCCAAGAAAGGGTTTCGTTTTAATGCCCATCAGAAAATAAATGCCCAAAGACAATAATGGCGGATTCAGAGATATAAATTGTGAAAAAATATAACCGAGACGAGAACGGGGTTATAGGGATGTTATTGATAAAGCGAGCATGTCGATGAATTGAGATTATTGAATGGAACGGTGACGACACAGTGTTGTGGTGCTGCTTGGGAGAGGCCTATGTCCAGCAGTGGACGACTACGGGCTGATGTTGAAGATTGTGAGGACAGATGCAGAATATTGTCATGCTTGAAGGGACTTGTCAGCAGTGGCGATTAAAGGCGATGGAAGGGCGTTAAAGATTGATGGTTATATTATTTAGTTATAAAAAAATACCTTAATATGATTTACGCTCATAAAATCGAGCAGCGCTGAATTTGTGCTTTCAGAATCGACATCATTTGTTTGGTTATAATTATAACTTAAAATAAAATCCATCGATACTTTTTTCTGTGAAAACTTGTACCCCATCACTATCGACAAAGACGGTCGACTAGCGAAACAACATAAACGCGGGATGTACAAATAAATGAGCCGCCCGATCGCTGTTACAAAACAAAGTAATACCCGCTCGTACAGTGGAGGACGAGTCACACCGAGGCGGAAAAATACGAGGGTTATACGTTTGTAAAGGTGAGGTAATACTGTTACACACACTTTACACAGTCGCAGCTGCTTGCTTAACAATGTGTCTTATATTGAACGAATAAACATTTTATTGTTATTGATAATAATGATTGATTTTATAGGTAGTAGTGATTACATGTTATTTATAACGATAGCTAACCTGGTGAGTATAGTAAAGTTTTTAGGTGGCTATAGAAATGAGAACATTAAGTATGTGAGCTGCGGATTCCCACAGGAAGAGCTTTTTACACGATAAGCTCATGGAAAAAAAAAACAAGTTTACGTGTAAACAAAAATATTATATAAGACCACTTAAGTATAGCTTTTATCCTCAGACTTATTGATTCGGATATATCTTTACCTTATGTTTAAGAGGATAGATAGATACTAAAATATGCACGAGTCAATATCATACATACATTTCTGGGAAAATATTTCACTTCAGTATTTATTCATAATGATATCGATGTGAGACTGTGACTAGGAGATGGTTTAACTCAGCAAAGTGTTTCGCTTCTGTCTAGCGCTGTCGTCATCCATGCGTCTCCAGCCACTTGTCTGATGTCATCAGCTCAGGGCTGGTAAGGTCTTCCTCGCTTCATTTTACCACATGGACCGCACCATTCAGTTATTTCTTTTGTCCATCTGTTATCAGTAAGTCTTGAGATATGTCCTGCCCATTTCCATTTTAGTCTTAAGTCTGATCAGTATTTTTGGATATACATATCTATACACGTAAACACGGATAAGGACTTAATTACAAATTATGAATCAAACGACACAAAAATGATCTCCGTGGCAAATCAAACAGACGCAATCTTCAAAAAGATTACACAGGCAATTAGAATGCGCTTCCAATTATAGAAAAAAAAACGCGTCACGTGCGCGTTCCCGGCAAGAAAAACTGTCGTCCCCCGGGAATGAGAAAAATGTTGTTGACACAGCTAAGTAGCGCTCTCATTTGAATACTGCCTAATCCCAGTTATGAATAAAGAAACGTCTCCCCCGCCTAATGAACGGAACGGGCCGGGATTAAAACCCGCAGACCTCTCCACGTTACACTTTTAATTTGAAAGAATCTTATTATTTCCTTTTGTTGATTTAAGCCAAGGCGGAAGACGTGACCTGCAGTGGAAAAATGCGATTGCCATCCAAAGCCAACCGTTCAAATGTACGAGATTGGGGCTTAAAAAGTATAATGGACGCGGAGGGGGGGGGATCGGCGATCTCGGGGGGCAAGATGGCCGATTTGCGATTGAGATGAGTCCCCCCCCGACCGCTCGAGCGGCATAATTAAATCGACAGTTACGTAAGTAGCGAGCGCCAACGCGAAATGAAGCGGACATTCAAATGTACTGGATGTTATTGTTACAAATTCTACATTTGTGTACATTTTCTTGCGTTTGGTCGAATATAATATATTATACTCGTATGACCGGTAAGCAACATAAGTAATAAAGAACTTTAACTGTGCAAGATTCGTAACAAAGGATTTTAGCTACGCGAAATTCGTAGCCAAAGCTCTAGCTACGACGCCGCTACGGATGCTCGTAGCATTCGTAGCGCGTAGTGTGCTACGGCGCGGCGTAGGCGGTACCTGCGCTTTTCTCCCTGTAAAAAGACTGATCCTGGCTGTTATATATTCAAGGTACAAGTTCCAGCTTTAAGCCATTCGCCGTCTTGCAGGAGGAGCTTTGAACCTAGGTTCTGTGCAAAACAACCTATCAACCGCGACACTTACATCCAAATGTCATCCTTAATGGCTTCTTTTAAGGTTGGTATTGGGGTGGGTTGTTAGAAAGATATAAATAAAGGTGGTTGGCGGTTTGCTGGAGACAAACCTGATCTGGTCACGTAATGAAAAATGACAAAACTGGTCGCTATCTCCCGCCGGATCTGCCGAGTAAGCCTTATGTAGCCGCCCTGGTGTTTTTTACATTATTACTCGTATGTAATATGGTCGGTTTATTGGTGATATATAACAGTTTAAAGTATTATATGCGTTATTTACTCTAGTGCAAGACAGAAAATAAATAAACAATAACTCATTAAATAAACAAAATTTACAGAAAATATAAATACGATAATTATTTATCTTTGAACTAAACCGATGACTGAAAAACAAACCGACGAGCCACGAGCGTGCCTTTGAGCGCTAACCGAAGGAAAAGTTACAAAGTATCGGGGGGTGACCGCAACCCCCCAAAAAATACCCCATAAAACGGGGGGGTAAGAAATTTCCAGCACACTCCGAAACCTATAATCCTTAATAATCACCTTTACAAAGCAAAGATTAAAACGTTTTTAGACCCTCCCCTAAGGGGGGTGTTTGATATGCGCGACGACGCAAAGTGAGATTAAGTCATTATTTTTCTTAAGCTCCTCTCTTGGTTTTTCTGAGGAGTTTTTCCTTTGGACTTTTGATGCGAGGTTCAAAGACTTGTGTTGGAATTTACATAACATTCTTAAATAAATTGCGGCGGGCATCCTCCGGGCTTATACAGACTGCTTATTTATTGAGCAGGACTCAGACTCGTACTTGTGTAAATTTGCAATATTTTTGAAACGCCGTGTCGGCGTGGCGTTTTTCAGTTCATGCATCTGAGCAAAGGAGTAGGGGTTACCGTTTGGCCTGAAATGGACGATAATGGACTGTATCTGTGTGTTTGTTAATGCGTTAGTCATAATTATAGTTCGGTGCGGTCATTCCTGATAGCTGTAAATAAGTTTTTTTTTCAATCTACATACGTACGATGTACTCTCGAAGTTTTTGTCACTAAAAGAGACGTTGTAAATAAAAAACACACACACACACACTCACGCCTTGTACTAATGTATTCCCTTGCTGTAAATAAAAAGAGATAAGTAATAAGTATGTAGGTGTGTGTACATTTTAACAAAACATCTTCCAACCCAATTAAAACCGTTTGATATCTTTACAAACGGAATATATTTGAACTTATTAGTAAAGTCAAGACAAAGTATAATAATTATTAGGCGTTAATTAGCAAAGTAATACAAAATCTACCTAAAATAAGAAAGAAAAGTTTTGACATTGCTGTTATAACAGGCTTAACAATTAAAAAGTAAGTAGGTACCTAGGAATCTGGATAAGTGGGAGCTGGATGGGTATTTGGAACATTACTTGACTTGTGAGACAAACGGATCCCACCACAACCTCATTTGGAACTTATGTTGAGGTGCCGGCACTTCAGAAATACCTCTTAATTTTTCCTCATGCGACTATTAACCACTATAATTTTTATCGAAACTTAACCGAGTTTATCGACGTCGATAACAGACCCGTGAAGAGGCAGCAGGTGTTAACATCCACCCTACTGTATATCTACAATATCCTATATATCGGCAACGATGATCTCACCTGCGCAAGTACACACTTCAGCTGAACACACCTGAAACATATTACTTATATGTTAAGCCGCATTTGTGTTTAGTTAAGGTAGAGCATAGCTTAAGGCCCTCTGTATGCCAGTGAAATACAGAAATCGTTACAGCGATGTCACTTAGGAAATTGCCGAACATTATTACCTGAGAGTCAAACTTAGAACCTAAAATTTTACCTTTATTTTACGTTTGTAAACCATAAAACTTAAATGAATTATTTTATGTAATTGTTTCTTGAACATTCTAAACATGAGCTTATTTTACATTCTTTGTATGAACGGCCATGGCAGGTGAAAATTTTTCATTGCTCACGAATCTTATTAAAACAGCAACATACACATACAGTGAACTCACTGAGGGTTATCTTGTGCTCTGCAATATTCCTGAGAAACTGTTTGATTGTTTAAGGTTAGGGACAGAGCATGTGAAATACGGGCCTAGTAAAGCACAGCCAAGTCGACTTGCGGTTAACACATTGCGTCCTTTGAATACGGAGCTAAGGATTATTGACTTAGTGCCAATTTCTCCATTGTCCGTTAGAGCATAACCAGAGAGTAGTGGTTGACTTTTGACACATCTGTTATGAATTTTATATGGAGATGACGTTTAATTTATAAATCAATCCCTGTCGGTTAGATAACCGACTATGGATAAATTGGCACTTTGAGTGACTTTTAAATTAAAGTACTACTTTTAATTAAATTAACACTCAAATTTTAAATATATTTTGTGCTAACAGTTTAATGCTCTGTTCCTGTCAAACTTCTACTGCCTGTCATCTCTAATGATCCGTTGGTTTACTCTTTACTGGAAACCCATGCATAAAAACATAAATAAGTAAATGAAATGAGTAATAACATGGTTATACTGTAAGGCATTTCCAATAATTGCTTGTTATACGTACTAGAATAGGTTTACCGCTTGTCTACCGGCAAGACGTGACGTCACTTCCGGTGTGGCTCAAAAACCAGCGGAAACAGCTTTAGCGGATGCTCCCAGGAAAATCACATTTAGAAAAATAACGCGCGGTTCTAGATTCAAAAGGGAAGAGCTACCTATATGCAGATGTAGAGGCATACACCCCACTGATGGACCACTAAAATCAGAAAAATATTTCTAGTACTTTTGCCTATTGTGCCTCTTATTTTGTAATGTAATTATGTTGTGTGTTTTTCAATAACGTCATATTGAATTGTATAGTGAATACACCCTTAAAAAAATACGCCAAATTTTTTTGTACCTCGGATTTTATATCCCAGTATGCACCTCCCGAATCTAACAAATAAAATCAAGGAATGTGAGCAATACATCTTCCAAAGATATAAAACTTTTACACCGGTCTACTAAGAACAATATTGCAAATTGGTTAGGTCTATATTGCTACAGGCGAATATATTACGTATGCATTTTATTCACTTGCCTATAAATTATAACAATACGCAACACACAGTACCTACAATACAAGGGGGACATGTATCAGTGACCGAGCTGCAAATTGACAATAATTACTTTCGTAAATATTATTTCGTTTTGACTTCGCGATGAGGCCCTAGCGATTTATACCAACCCATAACCCCGTTAAGTTAGCAGACGCCATCAAACTACTTCTATTTACAACGAGATAGGTGTACCATTGTTGTCATTAGCACCGACGTAGCTACACACGCGGGTTGGTCGTTAACTGTAACGTGGTAAGGGATAGATCAGTGTGACTGGAGTCGTGGTGTAAGTGGTCGGTGGATGTCCGGTCCGGTGTCTGATGTCTGCCCGCTGTGCGGACAGTGGGCTGAATCGCTGCTGTGTTTATCTGTTCCTTCGATATTCTAGTGCTAGGCTGCTGGCTGCACAAGGTGATTGTTATTAATAATAATAATAATAAATCCATTTATTGCAGGCATCAAGGGCCCATTATTGTTAGCTATCTTTTTAATAGAGTTGTGGTGGCGTATTATTAACTTTAACGCAATCATCTGCACTTTAGGTATATAATACTTACTGTTTCCGCGAAAATGATAAAATAAAATAAATAAATTTATTGAAATACTATTGGTGCATTTATGTAAATTGCAAATTATAATTTTTTCATAATAATTACATAATATCATGTTCATGTTCTATAACACCTTTTTACATTGATGACCGTGATGCTGAAAATACAAAAAAAACGGAGCCACCGAACTCGAGGACATAAAAAACCGTTAAGTTTTCATTAAGAAGCTACTCTCAAAAGCGACAGAGAATTATCATAATAAATCTACCACGCACCATCAATCAACGCAGATGACTTTACTCAAAAGGTTTCTAAGCCCTGGCTTTCATTCGGACTTTTGTACGCGATTTCCCTTAACATAATTATGTTTGTTAATTTTCTTTTCCACTGTATTTTTTGGCATTGTTGTGGAACGGCAAGGACCTTTCGGAGTAAGACTTTGAGGATGATAAATGTAACGTTTTGTCCTTTCTCTACCTTTAAATATACTTCCGACTTCCATGATCTATAAGTACATAATTACAATAACTAGGCCAGTTACATAGTTCTAAATTATTTACATAATTATCATGATCACCATCGCCACCCAATCATTTCGAAAACTTATTTTCTATAGTTCTCCATGGACATGATGAAAAAAGAGCTTTACCCCGTATTTTCGAAACATACCTACCTATTGTAGAAATGAAATACTCAAGATGTCATGCAAAATACTCTATCCCAGACAATGCCTAAATGAGCTGACTCAGTCAGTAGCATTTTAGTCGAGCAGATCTCGCAACTCTCTGTGAATAAAGCCGAAAATGCTTTTTGCTACAAATTAATTTCAGGAAAGCTAAGATGTTTCGCTCCCGGCTGCTGCAGGCTCATTTATGTAGTTTTAATTCTGCCATTCTTTAGATGGAGTCCGACGGATCTTCTTCCATTAGGCGTCTGGGGGGGTCACTCTATGTGACGAAAAACTAAGTTTGGAGGTCTGCTGCGCGAGCCATGACTCTATCCCGTTGTATTAAAAGTGGCGATGGTACGACAGCTCTCGTTCGTTCGTTTTTCGTCAGTATAGAGTAACCCTCCTGTTTCGAGTACGGGCTGGGCAGGCTCTTCCTTATTGGGTAGCTCGACTGTGGAACCATTCGCGTGATAAAGGTTCTTTTAAGTTCTCTTAGTAACTTACAGAAAATTTACCTCGATCGTTACGATTCAGATCGAAGTAAATTTAGTATTTTATATCCATTTTAAATTAAGGTCAGAGGTTAAAAACTCCAGTTTTTTATTAAGTAATTTGCACATACAAAACATAACCAAACATATTATTATGTCACCCATCTTTAAGGCCTTGGTCTCCTATTTACGCCGTGTGTCGCGTCCAGCGTCACGCCGTAGGCCGCGTCACGATGCTCACTATAGAAATGTACTGATGCGGTCTCCCTCACACGCCGACGTTGGCGCGTAGACGTAGTGAGCATTGTGACGCGGCCTACGGCGTGACGCTGGACGCGACCTACGGAGTAAATAGGAGACCCGGGCCTTACAGGCGGTGTCCGTGGTTGAATGTCGCGTCAGGAGTGGCCCGCAGTGGCTGCTCAAACTCAAAAGAGGCACAGTTGCAGTCTTCATTTCAGGAGTGGGTCATTTGCCAACTCATTTTATCTGCTCATATATTTATATACAGGGTGTTTCTAAAGTCGTTCACTAAGCCGAAACGGGGAGTCTTATTTTTTTCTTTCGTGAATTTCAAAAAGTAGTAGATCAAAAATGTTTAGAATGAACGTATCCGTGTATAACAACATATTATAATTTAAACTACATGCGTTATCAGAAAAAAAAAATGCTATACCTACCAGAAAATATGTACTCATATGTATTACAGCCATCACAGAAGCCATATGTAGGTATGTATAGAATATCATTGAAGCTATCAACAATCTGAATACCATCTAGTAGAGAAAAAAAAACTGTGAAACTCTTATATAAAAATATCATTTAGATTTAAGTCGACTTGGATCGTTTTTCACTGGACCCACAGAATTATACATACCTACATGTTTCTTAAGACTGATGGTATATTGTTATAATGTTAAACGGTATTTAAATGAAACGAAAAGGTCCTTAAATTTTATTTTGATCATCATTGTTGACTTCCTTCTTTTTTGATTGATAGTACTGTTAATTAAGAGTTTTTTACTCCTGCTTTGATGAATGTTGTAGAATTTGGCTGTAATTAATTAACTTTGTGAGAAATATAGAAACATAATAAGTATAATAGGTAATAATAATTATATTATTCTAATATCTGTGTATTTTTCTGACTACATAGACAAACTTATAATACTAATATGTTCACGCTTGAAGGCAAAGAAGTAGTGTAGGTAAATACATTTTTTTTTTTTTTTTAAGATTTTATTAGGACTCCACAGACTTTATGTCCGTGCCTTTTTGAGAGATCAATATATTGTGAGAGTTTGGTTGTTTTTTGTCTTCATCTTTTAACTACTCACTACTCAATGTGGAAGCTTATAATATAAATATTTTATCTTTTATATATATATAGGTAAATACATTCACGTGCAATGAAACAGTTCCATTTTCAGAATGCAGACAACAAATGGTAACATTTTTTTAACATTTAATATGAATATTGCAGAAGGCGTCACTAAGTTAGTTTTCTCCGTTTAGGAGTACCTAATTGGGTGTTTTCTCAATGGAACTTATTCATTGCCCGTGAGTGTAAGTATGGCAACAACTGCTCTTTATTATGTAGGTATACCGAAACACTCTCTTTTAAGAAGAAGAATAGACAGCCGGGGATTGAAGTTATTATGACTGGATAAAGTGGATAATCTTGTCACCACGGTGACCAGCTCTAGCCCAGCTCTAGTGTTGTTAGAATAAGATGAAGGAGACAGACCATTATTGGTTATATCTTGAGTGTTATTCGAAAGACACCGTTCTAAATTCCTCTCTCCTTTTTACGATTGCGAATAAATAGGGTGGCTTATTTATTTATTCATTTATGGTCGGTTAATTCGCCGAATCCATATAATTACAGTCAGCATTAAGATGATTCTCCAGTTTTGCGAACAGAGCAGAGAGACCAAGTAATACTTTCATAAAGGCTTGGCCATATTAAACGGCGTAGTTTTCTATGCGATTTTGCGATTATTAACTTTCACACTGGGGTTCCGCTCATCTCGCATAATCTTTATTGACCAAAACTCATTTCGCATAACTCGTATGGTCTAAACTTTTTTGGCCGAACCATCACTTTGCCAAGACTTATGTGGCATAAGGCTCGTTTCGTCTAAAACTCTTTAGGCACAATCTTTAAACACCTATGTTTCGTTTGCTCAAATTTATGTTCGTCTATACCTATGTATAATCTTGTTTCTCCTAATGTTATCTTAATAAATAATATATTAAGTATGTAGTAAATGTACAAATGTACAAATGTAGGAGAAAAATTGTGGTATTTTTCTCCTACATCCCGAAAATCACGATATTGTATGATTAAAAAATCGAAAGTTAACTACCAATATAATTATTACAAACCCCATGAGATCGAAACCTAAAAATAGGTGCGACGACGAGCAAAGCGAGCAGGAGCGTGTTAGGTGCACATGTTCATCAAAACCAAAGCGGAGCGCAGCGAAGCGGAGCGGAGCGTTTTCCAAACAGCGGAAACAATACAAGGCACCAGTTTGCGTTGTGTAGGGAGACGCTCGGTCAAAGTTAAAGCCAAACGAAAATTATTACTTTGTATAAATCTATGCCATAGCATTATTAGGCTATTCAAGATTTGCCCATACCATTATTAGGCTAAACAATGTTATGCGAAATAACTTTTTACGAAACGAGATTTATGCCATACGATTTTCGGCGTAACGAGACTTTGACCAAACGTTACTATGCAATACGAGATTAGGGAAATAAATCTTATGCCAAAAAAGGTAGAACCTTCACACTGCCATTAAATGTCAAATAAGTATTTCTTTATCTTTATCTTTACAAGGTTTTCCCGCTATGGAAAAGGATAAAAGGCAGCGTATTATTTTTTGCATAAAAAAACGATCTTGTTTTTGATTTGAGTTAAGAATGCCCGAGTGCTCCGTAGCCAAATAGCGAAAACGGTTGCCTTATACTTTCGTCATGTCTGCCGGTCCGTCTGTTCGTCCGTATGTCACAGACGCTTTATTCCAAAAGCTTGGTAGATTGTAGCACTCTAAGGGCCAGTTTTTTGATCCCTAGTTAACTCAACCATTGGTCAAAAATGGCTACCATTAGTTAAAATCCAACAAAATTCGTATGCAGCTGTCATGTTTGACAAGTGACTTGAGTAAGGCTAAAGTCGACTACGGATCAAAAAACTCGGCCTAAGCCTGTTTCCCCGTAAAAACGGTGATTACGGCTGGCGAACTATCACGTGAGTATAAATGTACAGCGAAAAGCGGGTGACTCGGGGATTACAGTCATGAGCATATTATATTATGAACATTATGTATGTAAGCCAGTTTCCTACTTATCTCGGGGTAAAAATAAAATCGCAAAATTGCAACACCCGATGTGACTGTACGTCGCCGCTCAAATAAGTACTTTAAAATGGTTTAAACTTTCAAATGTTCGGACGCTGGCAGCTTTAATGGCTTTGGCATAATTAGAATTACTCACTTTTGCCTCCCGATTTCGTTTTTGTGAGAAACGTAGCATAAGAATAAGTACATAGTAATATTAAATGCTTTTAGCGTTAAGTCCGCCTTTTGGTCACTTGTTATTATAATATGTATAAAAGGAGAAACTGAATGACTGACTGACATATGAACACACAGCCTAAACGGCTAAACACAGGCATTGTGTGGGGTGATGCAGCTGATGCTGATAAAATTTTTAAGAAACAAAAAAGAGCTCTTCGTTTTATTGCTGGGACTCCCTGGGATCATCACGCAAGATAATTGTTTGTAAAGTATAAAATACTAACTGCACCATGTCTCTATAATATATATTAGAGTATATTAGTGCAATAAATAAATAAAAAAACTAAACTATGGGAAAGAACTTTATAGTTCAGGGTAGAAAAAATACATAACTACTTGCCGATTCATATGTTAAATAAATAAACTACCTATGTAAAAAAAATACTTTATTTTATTACACTACTGTAATGTTAATGGTAGGATTTTTTATTGATAGGTGAGGGACTATATGCCTATATTATAATAAATAGTTAGCCCGGCAGGATAAACGGCGGTGTATTGCAATATATAATGTGTAAATAAAATCTCTCATTTTTCAGCTGTGGTCGGATGAAAAGAAGCTTCACTCAGTATGAAAAGACTTCCCATGAAAGGAAATAGTCCTGGTGACATTAAAATGAGAAATATATAATATTATCGTTAGCAAATCGTTAGCCATCGCCGGCGAGGCCCCGCTTCCTATCAATCGAGCAAACAGCTCATGTAATGACTACTGCACTAGGGCTGCCAATTATTTATTTAATACTTTGTAACAAAAATATAAACATAAGTTAACACTCTCTCGGCACAAGCTAGCTTGTGTTAGGGTCCACCAACCCGCACTAGGCCAGCGTGGTGGACCCTCCCTTCATTGGAAGAAGACTCATCCCAGCAGTGGGGACGTAAAGATTGTGATGATGATATATTAGGCAAAAAAAATAATGTTTTGTACGTTTTTGCATTACAATACATCGCCTTAGCACACTCTCACATTTACAATATCGTTAAAAACGAACTCAACCGAAAAATTCAGTACCCATTTTAATTTAATTCGTTGCATTCGTAATCCATAAAAAGAGGTTAAATCATGTCAAAAGGGTAAAAAAAGATGGAATAGAATAGAATACTTCTTTATCGACAAATATATAACAACAATTACAAATAACAAATAACAATTCATAATACAGTGGAAACAACGCAATAGGCGGCCTTATCGCTAATATATCGCTGTAAGATATATTTTTTTAACCAAATATCCGAAAGTCAACAGTCAACCCTCAAATGCGCAGCTCATTTAGTCGTCTGCAAGTCCCGCGGCCCCGCGATTAATATCAAGATGTACGTCTCGAAGCAAGATAATTTAATAAGCGACGTATTTAGTGCGTTCCTTCAAAGAGCATCGCGTATTTATTGACATTATTGCCCCGATCAGGGCTGATGGCCGGGAAATAAGGCTTTTAGGACGGGTTTTATGGGTTTCGGTGCTCAGTATTGTAATGGGGTTCAAGTTAGGGAATAACACCGCTGATTCGTGTTTTACTTCGTTAGAAATTCCTTACATGTAAAGTTTTATACAATTTGGGGCATTTTTTTAATGTACACATTCATGTGTTCAAATCAGTAGTCTAAACCGTCTGCTCTTTTCGAAACAGTCTGAACTGGCCAAATTTTGTTCTACAATATTTGGCATTTGAAAAATCCTCGGTTCTCTCGAAGTGACCTTATACGTAATCCGTACAAATACACATTAAATTTATTACATATATACTTTATAATAAGACTATCCCTTATAAAAGTCTATAATCAATATTCAAAACAAAATATAAACTCAAAGCATAAGGTTATTTGTATTCTAAATTTCATTACACATTTCTCTCATAAACCGCGGGGAAAATCCGACACACACCTGAATTTCATTTACGATTATTATTTCCACTCGTATCATCTACAGAGACAGTGTACGGGGTGGAGTTTTATTAGTGAACGACCCAAGAAGTCTGGTATTATGGACCGATTGGATAATAATATGGATATTCCGTGAATAAGTAAAATACACACTTATAAAAGATCGCGAGCTCCAATTTCGCCCCAAAAAGTTTTTTTTTATTCAGGGCTCAGAATATATAATAGTATATGTTTTATTTAATCCAGACTTTCAGCTTAATTTAATCAAAAGTGGTGCAGTAATTTGCCCAAGATAGAGTAACAACCATCTATCTATGCATCTATACTTGCAAACTTTTACGTTCATAATATTAATGCGATAGGTGGGTGGATCACTAATAAAACTCACCTCTAAATAGACAGTGTATAATAGCACCGTTTCTATTCAGTTTGTTCACGTGGTCTGGGAGACGCCGCTCCGAGTTTTATCCAAACGTTTAAATGTTGCAATAAATATACACAACATGCTTAATAAATACACACATGTTTATTTCGTGTACATTCGCGGGCGCCGCGTGTGGAGGGGCCTTTAGAACTTGCTACTTTATTAAAGTAATTAGAGCTTTTAATTTAACGATGATAACGAACGTAATTTTAAATCTAAAATAACTGCTCTTAACTATGGGTTGCCAAAGTTAATTTACCTAGGAAAATAAAAAAAAAAGCTACAAAAAATTAAATAAAAAAATCTTTAGCGTGTATTTTTTTTAAAACCAGCCAAAAAAGGTAGTAACACCGAAGACTGTAAAAGCCTTATAGAAGACGTCTCCCAGCATTGAGCGGTGCGACCAATATTGCACAGACTGGGACACCGTATCGATTCCACGTCGAGTGTAGTACGGGCACTGTCGCTTGACAAGGTATGGTATAAGTGCATGAAATGTCACCGCAAATGTCGCCATTTTTTCATAACCTTTAATTTAAAATTACGACAAAATAGTCTCAATTCATTGCACACGAGTGTACCTTTGCAACACGCTAAGAAGAAGAAAAATCTGACTAGTAATGCCCTACTGTTTGCCGATTAATAAAAGTGAGATTACATATTAAATCAATAATAATTTATGTTATTTACCATCGAATTTTACATTTTACAGTCATTTAGTTATCGCTTTACTTTACGCAGTTATGTTTTTCAATAAAATTAATAAGGATCTTTATTTATAAGTACAGTATTGTGCAAATTAATGTGAACACGAGTGAAAATTTGAAAAAAATACATTTATTAGTTCTAAAATAAAAAAAACTGATTTATATTAATACAATTTAAGTTATTTTAATAGAAAATGGGTCCTCCCTGGCTTTTATAACTTCTTCAACACGTTTTGGCATAGAATCGACATGATTTTAACAGTTTTCTGATATTTACTGGTCTAAAAAACTTGTATGAATTACAGCCTCAATCATTTTAGTTTTTCTTGTACAATCCGTTTTACGAAGTCTGACTTTCATGATGGCCCACTTATTTTCAATGGGATTAAGTGCCGGTGAGTTCTCTGGCCATCCAAAGGCATGATATTTTGTTGTCCTTGAAATATTTAAGCATAATCGTGGACACGTGGAATGGAGCCGAATTTTGTTGAAAAACTTATTGACCGTTAGCATGAACTTTTCTTAGTTTGGGGCTGTTTTTCTTATATAGGTACCGAATGACTTGTGCCCATCGAAAGGGTGATGGACTCGCTAAAATACAGTGACTTGCTAGAACGGAGATTAGAAGTTTAACTAAGAAAATTTAATGATAACGGTCAATAAGTTTTTCAACAAAATTCGGCTCCATTCCACGTGTCCACGATTATGCTTAAATATTTCAAGGACATCAAAATATCATGCCTTTGGATGGCCAGAGAACTCACCGGCACTTAATCCCATTGAAAATAAGTGGGCCATCATGAAAGTCAGACTTCGTAAAACGGATTGTACAAGAAAAACTAAAATGATTGAGGCTGTAATTCATACAAGTTTTTTAGACCAGTAAATATCAGAAAACTATTAAAGCCTTGTCGATTCTATGCCAAAACGTGTTGAAGAAGTTATAAAAACCAGGGAGGACACATTTTCTATTAAAACAACTTAAATTGTATTAATATACCTCTGTTTTTTTATTTTAGAACTAATAAATGTATTTTTTTCAAATTTTCACTCGTGTTCACATTAATTTGCACAATACTGTACTTACATAGTGAATAAAACTATTTTCTATAGCTATATTTATGTTCGGTCATAGTACATACAGTATGTATACAGACACAAAGACACAGACCCAAAACACGTACTTTTTAGGGTTCCGTAGCCAAAATGGCAAAAACGGAACCCTTATTTTTCGATATATGTATGTTTGACGTAAATAAATCTCCTCCGACCACTGTATAACGCACGGACTGTACGGCGACGCATCTGGCTCGGAGTCGGTCTATATGCTGTTACTTAGTGTATATCTGTATATTTATGGAGTATACCATCGAGAGAAACGCGTTAAAATAAAATAAACATTCGTATGGATTGAAATAAAAACAATAAAAAGCTCGGTAATTCTTTGGCAAACAGATACATCTGTTTTATTACGTACTTGGGCGTAGATTGTATGATTAAGTAAGGAATAATTATTAAGGTGGTAGGTACCTACGGTGAATTCTATGAAATATGAAAAGGACTTCTATATATGTATTTATGTACTGCGGAAGAGCCATATTGTATGTCCCCATTGGATTAAAAGAGTAAAGGATTTCAGTCTGGATAAAACAGCCAGGTTATACTCACTAGTCTAACAGTTAGGAAATTTCCCATAGAGTCCCTTGATAGCAAAGGTTTGGTTTGCCCTATTTAAATAAAATTACATTTCGGCTGCTCTTAGGTAAATGTACCTATACAGAAAACAAATGAGTTTCTTTTGTACACACAAGACATAAAATGATTTATTGCCTCATTTTTGTTCCGACTTGCAGAACAAAAGAGTATGTTTATAGAAACAAAATTTTATTAACACAGATGGGAAAAGTGCTTAGTCCACAAGTCGGGCTAGATTCATATTTTCCGATCTAGGAGGCATGGCTCGTTGGTCTAGGGGTATGATTCTCGCTTTGGGTGCGAGAGGTCCCGGGTTCAAATCCCGGACGAGCCCAACTTTTTACCTAAAAAGCTGTGTTCGTGGATACACTTTCGAGCAAAAAAAAAGTTCCATCAACAAAATGCCTGGACCAAAAATGTCACCAAAAAAAATTTAATACAATATTTACATTGTTGGTAATAACCGACCGAATGGCGTAGTGGTTAGTGACCCTGACTACTGAGCCGATGGTCCCGGGTTCGATTCCCGGCTGGGGCAGATATTTGTTTAAACACAGATATTTGTCTATTGTTATTCTCAGGTCTTGGATGTGCCCGTAAAATGGCAATAGGCCCGCCCCCTATTACATTGGGACTAACATAACACTGGCGAAAAGTGGGTGCAGCAATGCACCTCTGCCTACCCCGCAAGGGAGTACATTAGTACAAGGCGTGAGCGCGTGTGTTTATTTTTGTTTTTGGTAATATTCAGGGCGAAGCGTCCGTAGTCGAGATAGCTTTAGTAATTGTAACTTGTAACTGATCACTTTAAGCTCACATGGCACGGTCAGCCATTGGATGGGTGTCCGATTTCAAGTGGTTGTTTTCTGGACGCTTCCGTCATTCGGACGGCACGTTAAGCAGTTGTTCCCGTTTGCTGTTTCGGCAGAAGTCGTTAAGCCTAGTAAGCGCCTTTGGCCAGCTTGAAAACATGTGACAGTCGGGTTGACCACTTACCCGACAACTCTCTCAGCACAAGCTTGCTTGTGTTGGGGTCCACCAACCCACACTAGGCCAGCGTGGTGGACTAGGCCTAAAACCCTTCCTTCATTGAAAGGAGACCCGTGCCCCAGCAGAGGGGACGTGATGGGTCGTGGTGAAGAATATTGATGATGGCTGGAAAATATTGCGAAATCAAAAAGAAGTACCTTCTAACATTGTAGTAATTAGTGTCAAGGTTAAAATTTTACGTCTAGTGTCATAAAATAAAGGAAGAACGATAGGATTCGTGTTAAATATTCAACTCTCGATTTATTATATATTGATGCTGTCGTTTCTAAAAG
This sequence comes from Plutella xylostella, assembly GCF_932276165.1. Lineage (NCBI taxonomy): Eukaryota > Metazoa > Arthropoda > Insecta > Lepidoptera > Plutellidae > Plutella > Plutella xylostella. The sequence continues at coordinate 11,884,422 of NC_063985.1, forward strand.
ACAAATTCTAATTTTAAAACTGTCTGTGCTGTCAAAACTTTAAAATCTTTGTTTAAAGAAGATAATGTACTACTTTTTCTATGAACTATCCAGAAATCACACCAAAGATGAAGACAAAATGATCTAAATTCTACCGATTCCGGATTTAATTGGTGTTTATTTTGGGCAAGGCTTGGTCCTGTGAAATGGCGGATCAACAATAACATGCGCTTGCGACCCTCCGACCGAATAGCAAGTCATAGTTGCATAGACCTTCATGTTTGTAGACAGAGCACTGATTATTACAAAGAATATAGTTAGAAGTAGTACTTCACTCCTTCTTCCATGTTAAATAGTTATAATTATGTTTTTAGATTTGTACAGTGGTTTTTGTAAAAAAATAATTAGAAAATATTCGTTTATAGAAGAAAAAAACCTTTTTTAAGGCATCTTATACAACTCTGGCGTACCAATGGTATTTCAATTTTCAATTTTATGATTATTTACTCATTTATACACATTTTGAAAAATGTATCCTTTATGTTATCATTGAAAAATTGCTGTGCTTACTTACTTCCTTATGTCACTTCTATCCAGTTCCTACTTCACTCGTCAATACAGAGTCAGGTATTGAAGCGCGCCGAATTTCCCGGAATCCGGCAATGATCTGGCGCATACAGAACAATACACCACCACCATTAGCAAACAACAACACCAAACAAACCCTAACACTTACAGCATAAGCCAGAAACTCCTACAACCAGATTAAAGACACTTACGACGTTTTTAAATAGAAAAGGATAAGATTGATCGAGTGAGGTGAGGTTGAGAGATAATCTTTGGCCGAGATATAAAAAAAATAGTGACTTGTCAAATTCTAAGCATACTGTGAACGGATTTTGGGGATCGATCGATTTAGTTTGAGATATAGGAATACTTCATTCTGGCTATGCATGCAGGTAATAATAATATGATTCATGATTAGTCTCATAATAATTTATATTACCTATGAGTTTTATTATTTTCATGCCATCTGAGAAATCAATTCAGGTCCGATTTTACGAGACGGTTGAATGTGCGGGCATGTTCTTCTTTCTTTCTTTCTATAGCGAGACTAGGGTATGTTACTAGAGATGGTCTAGATTAGCCACTCAGCAAATTTCGTGAAATATTTCGCTTAGATCAAGACGTACTTTACGACAGTAAAAGTCCACAGATACAGTTCTCAGGTAGACCAGGCATGTCACCTGTCTCTGCTCAACTATTAATCATAATCCGGGAAGGAGTTTGAAGTGGTTTGAACCTTCCACTTTTTTGCTTAAGCTCATCCTTCTCAGCGGGCGATGATACTTGTAAAGTAAGCAACATTTAGTGCCAATTTCTCCATAGTTGGTTAGAGCATAACCAGGTATTAGTGGTTGACTTTTGATACATCTGCCAAGAATTTTATATGGAGATAACGTATAATTGATCAACAATTCCGTGGTTACGATTTAACCGACTATTGTGAAATTGGAGCTAAAGCTTTTAAAAAGCTGTAGGTGTGTAACGTAGTGGTAAGTTGATCTTGGCTAATCCTCCAAGTCTGAAGACTCCCTCCGGCCCGCTGGACCGACGACCTTAGACAGGTAAGTGGTGGCTGGATGAGGAAGACCAAGAACAGATAGATACATAGAATATTATTTATTTGTACACAAACAGAAAATAAATTACAAAACTTATACACTAACACATAGGTACAAAAATGGTGGTCTTATCGCTTAAAGCGATTTTTTCAAGACAGTCATCTTAGCCAACAGTATTGTGGCGTTGCTTGGGAGAGGCATATGTCCAGCAGTGGACGGCTACGGGCTGATGATGAAGTCAAAGGTGTTCAACCAGTGCGTCCTGTCGGTGATGAGTTGATGTATGGTTCAGAAACGTGGAAACTAACGGTCGATGATGAGAGGTGTGTTATTAAAACACAGAATAATTGTATTTATAGAGTATGGCTCCCATTAGTCTAATATACACTACCAAGCTTGGTAGAATTAAAATACAAAACTAAACTTATCATACTTGAGTATTATAACTTACAGTATTTGCAAACAAAACATACATGTTATATGCTTGAAGACCCGCGCTCAACAAGATATTTAATCTAAGTACCTTCCCACGCAGCAGTTAGCAATGAAACAAACACGTAAAGAAATGATTTTCTTCAACTTAAAAAACGTAGTCTGGGCATCCAACGGACGAATCTGATACCTATTCCATGCCAATAAGACTTATCTGCTTAATTCGCGTTGTTCGTCACGCGAATTAGTCGCCGTCATATAACTTGGTAGGAGATAACAACCCCCCCTGCCCCCACTTCAGTTACCCCCCCGCGTCTGTGACCTTCAGCTGTTTGGAGATTATTTCTGAAGGAAAAAATAAATATGCTTAACTGTGGTTTGGGTACAAATTTTGGAATAAAAATGGTTCGAATTCAACCTTTGACTGAAAAGGGTTGTTATAAGTTTGGCCTTATCTACACTAAGTAATAAGCACTTAGGTATTAAGTTTGCACTATTTTCGGATAAAAGGTTCATTTCATACAAGATCTCAGACATAAAACCACAAATGTGTTACAGAATCTCGCACTGCATCCACAGCCCATACATTCAAACTTCCATACTAGCACCAGCGTCTAACAGAACTGTCACACAACCCAACAAAACCATAGACAAGCCACGTAACATAAAGCCACGTTTCCACTCCGCACGGATGACACACAGATAAGCGAGCGATCGAGCGGTGGGCGTGGCGGGACCCCGCCCCGCTAGAAAGAGACGTATAATCTGCGGGTTAGCGGATAACCCTAGCCGCGCATTGGCTCGGCCCACGCGAATGCAGATTAGAGGAGGATAACTGTAGTCTTATGTACGGAGGAGGTTGTAGGAATGAGGTTACATAGCGCAGTAAGGTACATAAAGTCTTGGTGTAGTTTTTCCCTGTGTAAGCTGTCTTTAAGGTTACGTAGTAAACGTATGGTATTGTCATACCAAATGTTATCACTTTCTTATATCTTTGGTCTGACATGCAAGATAGATATTTTTTACCAATTATTTTTTTATGACGTCATGTAAAAGTGACCACAGTGTTAATAAAACCTACAGGTATACCTACCTAGCTGTAAATTTATTTTAATTTTACTTGTATTCGTAATTTGTTTTGCAAATAGGCCAACAAATCGTCCAACTCTGATTTCAATAAGCACTGAAAGAACCTTCACAATGGAAACGGCAGTGTATGGCGTATTGTAGGTTATGTAAGGGAGGGGGGGGGGACGTCAGTCTATTGTTTTAAGCTTCAGTAGTTTCCTTGCTCTGACCCAGTTTAAGACTGAATCGCAGCTTTGAGATAACGATTTTTAACCCATCCCAGCCACTTGAAGGTGTTATAAGTGACAGATAATTATGTTTGTGGAAATGGGTATACCTAAGTAGGTACTTTAGATACGTGTATTGTAACGTAGTTAATTACTTGTTAGGTTTTCTAAAGATTGTAGGTGCGTATTCGGATCTATAATTGCACTTACACACAAACTTATGACACCTTTTATGTCGGCAGGTCGGCGGTTAAGAATGTACTGTACACACTAGAGCTGATTATTCATACCAAAGAGTTCCGAGCACTAATCAAAAACGTACACTCACCTTTAAACAAAGATTATGTAAACGCCACTTAGAAGTACAGTGAATGCTATGTCACCGATAGACACTCTCAACTTAATATAGCTCTTACAGCGCTCGAATTACGATCGATTCCTAACTAAATTGGTACACGGAATAAGTCATCCACTATATGAACCTATACCTTTTGTAACCAACTTCTATTTATCGGTCCATCCATTTATCTTGGCATTTTGGACTTTAAATATTGCTTTATAAGACGAAAAAGTAGAATAGATATAGGTACGTAAATTCGAAGAAGTGTCAAAGCTATTTCGGGTTTATTTAAAGTGCGTGAGTTGTCACTAAAAGTAGAACTTGTTAATGAGATAAAAGATTTTATTTTGGGTGCTAATAGGCACATCTGTTGACATTGTATGTAAGTACAAACATGTCATGTACAGTGAGGTACATGGTGTAAAAATCTCTATCTATAATGGTCCTTGTGGACCATTGTCATAAGCCATGATACTCAAATACTGTTAAACTGTTAAATACCAAAAAAACAGCTGTGTGTGTCATTTAATATTATTTCATTACAGTATTTAACTTTATTATAAGAACAGCGACCGAATGGCGTAGTGGTTAGTGACGCTGACTACTGAGCCGAAGGTCCCGGGTTCGATTCCCGGCTGGGGCAGATATTTGTTTAAATACAGATATTTGTTCTCGGGTCTTGGATGTGCCCGCAAAATGGCAATAGGCCCGCCCCCTTATTACATTAGTACAAGGCGTGAGTGTGTGTGTGTTTTTTTTTGTTATAAGAACAGCCGGATTTTTGAGTAGATTTCAGAGTAGGTCCAGTATAATGGGAATAATGAAAGTTCTTTAGTCAGAGTTGCTGGCAGTACCTACTTCAGACATACAGAGCTAATACTGGAATGACAGATATAATGCAAATTCAGATCGTTATTGACCCCTTTCTTAGGACTTCATAGGTATATAAGTGGTTTACGACGCATTCCCAGATTTACGGAAATATACAAAAATTCTGAAATGTCATGTGACCATGAGAATTTATATTGACGAAATAACATTATTGAAAACGGAAATCGCACATTATTCATTGAAACTTTCAGTGAACTCACAACAAACCGACCTGACGAATAAATCCACCGACACCACAATTACATGGACCTTAATGACAAAAAACCTCCCACCTAAAAAGCTTAGCGAAGGAACATCGTAATATCCCTAAATCACGAGTAAAAAGCTGCTAAAATTAAGACAAATTAAGTACTTAACGGAAGCGCGAAATAAGGTAATATTGTGCCCTGGGTATGAGTCTAAGGGCACGTACAAAATTATGGCAAGCCGTGACATTTTTTTTGCCAAGCTTTCGGTGTGAAACTCGTTGGACCACGGCATTGGTTTCACTTTATTTTTGTTTTAACATAAAATTGGAAAAAAATATTAATGGTTATGTCGGTTGTGAGAACTTAGTTAGCGAATGTTGTGTCGAACCTGCAATGGACAAAGTTAACATGAAATTAGTGTAAAGTTATGAAATGATTTGAGTACTTTGTGACAACATTTGAAGAAAAAAGTGGTCTACAATTTTATAAGTACCTATATGATACGCAGGAAGTAGGCTAATAATATTTATATAGTCTTGTGTAAGAAAATGTGAATTTTTCAATAGGTTGAGTTTGATACGACACATCTTTTAAGAAGAAGTATTGTTGCTAACGAAATAATGAAGTACTAAGCCCACTTAACACGTTTGCTAACAGTAAAATTTTCAGATATTAAATTTGAAGAAGAAAAAGAAATGCTGAGCTCCTATGAGTTTAAGCCCATACGGAAGCTGCTATGATTTATATAATGAATAAAAATGTTTTCGTGCCGCCATTTTACAACAAGCCAGGATACGGCTATTAGTCTGTGATGCGATAACTTTTTTTAATTACACTATTAGAGAGTGTTTCCGTTAATTGACGTTCGATATTCAAATTTTAGCGTGAGTTAGTGTTATGGTCTGTGAGTCATCGTGAGTGGAATCTATGGTAAGAGGAAGTTTATCGGTTTTCTGCGATGCTTAATTTTAATACGTATCTATAATAATTATCATTTCATTCTACGACCACCGAATGGCGTAGTGGTTAGTGACCCTGACTACTGAGCCGAAGGTCCGGGATTCGATTCCTGGCTGGGGCAGATATTTGTTTAAACACAGATATTTTTTCTCGGGTCTTGGATGTGCCCGTAAAATGGCAATAGGCCCGCCCCCTATTACATTGGGACTAACATAAACACTGGCGAAAAGTGGGTGCAGCAATGCACCTCTGCCTACCCCGCAAGGTAGTACATTAGTATATTAGTAAGGTGCAGATAAACCTGACTCCCCTCAGAAGCATTGTTAGTATGAGAGGGGGGTCAGGTTTCTTTGCACCTGACCGTACAAGGTGTGAGTGTTTATATTTTATATGTATATTTCATTCTATTTACTAATTTTGTACCAAATTAGTAAATAGATTGTAATGCAATAATTATGTAGCCAATTTAATTTAGAGAGGCACCTTTAAAAATGCATATGGACTCGCTTTTAAGTTATGAGGCACCAGTCTTCCAGTCCATCCTTGCAAATCTTTCGAAATTAGAGTACCATCGCATACATACATTACAAGATTTACATAAAATATACCAAAAAACTAATTTATTTTACATTTAAGCAGACAAACGTAAGCATCTAAACCATAAAGATTGCCCAACAACAAAGTAAACACACAGACGGACCAGCAACAATAACACGACACAACAAATTAAGACGCTCTCAGACGCTAGCCCAGCAAATTACAAGTGTAAATAATCTAGAGGCCGCCCAACCGCCGGCGTGGGATGGGCTCTGAAAGCGAAAAAAAAAGAAAACTCGTTAAAAATAGCGGCTTAAAAAGAAAAGCGCTGAAACGGGCGAGATCGGGGGAGTTCGGTGGGGTTCGGGTGTCGTCGGGCGGTGGGACGACTGCCGAGAGCTGGGCGGGGCCTCGGCCAGTGCCGCGCCGCCGGTCGGCCCGATCTGACGTGTGTCCCGTTGTCGCGTCATGTTCTGTGACACTTCGGCATGTTAATGTGATCAACATGGACTTCCAGAGTGCAATGGAGACCTTCGCTGAAGCATGGGCGGCCGCCAACACGGTCAAGACGGAGGCGGCGGAGCTGGTTCAGGTCAGTGCTAGTGGCAATCGGGGGTAGTTTTAGAGAAAAGTTTGTTTACATTGCGTAATTTTTATGGGGTGTTGTGATGGACGGTGGTGATGTTGGGTAGGTATAAGTTTTTTTTATATTAAGTGTAAGTACTATGTATAATTTAAGTACTATTTTTTTTACTATGTAGGTGATAACAACTATAATAATGTACATGTACCCTACATGTGGTTGCTGAAAATTCAGGAAAATTAAAATTTTATATTGAGGTAATAATTAAAAACCGGCAAATGTTAAACAATAATTTGTTACCCTAAATAAAAATAACATACACATTACCCACTATTGTTCGTTAAATACTTAACACCTTCGCTGCCGGTATGGCCGGTATACCTACCAGATTTTTTAAACATAATTATGTGTCCATAGAGTGCCCCCCCAAATATAAATAAAAAATCCATAGTTTCTAACATAAATTTAATATAGCAAAAATTTTATTATTATAAAAGTACCTTTACAAATGTCACAATTTACAATTTTTCTTATCTCCAGTTTCTAAGAAAGTCCAAGTCAATAAAGTATTTTTATTCAATGTAGGTAGGTAGATTTTATTCTTATTGAAGTGCAAATGCAATTTGAAGACCAACTGGTTTAGACTGAGATAGGTATTTGTTAATATGTAATATATTGATTAAATCATTAGCTATGTTGTGGTTTCTTTGCGAATTATTACATTAAGTTTTATCTCATTCCAAATAATTATGTTCATTAAATCTCTTGACATAATATCTTCATCTTTTAAATTATTGATTTACACTAATGACATAAACAATCTTAAGTTTTTTTGCATTTTTTTCTTAACGAGATGCTACTTAGTTCTTAGAATTATTAATTAATATTTAAATATAACCCACAGTTCAATGTTATGAACAAATATCTCAATAATTAATGAAGGTTGATTTTTCAAATGATTGAACATGAGTAAAATACATATTAAGTACTATATCGAAATTTAATTAGAAAGAAACACGTTATGAAAAATAAGTAAATTTTCTTAATCAGTAATTTTTTTGAATTTATATCTAACACTTCGGTACCTACATAGATACTTAATAAAATTTATAAATCTAACAAGGGCACAATCAATCGAGTTGCACAAATTGCGTTTTGATACGTGCACAATCCGATAAAAATCCATAAATTGAAGTTTGTTCAGATTATCGCGTCGGTGCTTGAGAGCGCCGTGTAATCCGTTATCGCCGGATTATGTTAGCCTCCGATAAGCCATATTGGTTACCTCGTGATTGATATGCAACGCTTGCGCCTAGCACTGATTTATACAATTTGAATGAAATTTTATATTTGGAATTTTATACGTTGTCACGTGAATAGACGTTATAGACACAAAACAGTAGATATAGGGTACCTATTCTGAATATTATATGCAATCTGTAGGAAACTATATGAGATGATAGCTAATTGTAATCTATCGGTGATCATAATGTAATGAATCTTAAGCATAAAGGACATTGCCTCTGGTGATTTAAGATTTTATGAAAGGGTTAGTTACGATTACAATGTAAGGTAATTCCTCTGTATAAAATTAGTAAGAAATAGCGAATTATAAACATTTATATCATTTTAAATTTATTTATTTATTTATTATTTACTTATTTATTTCAACATAAATTTAACAACAAAAAAACAATGGATTCAAATAACAGAGCCGTTGTGTTAAGTGTTAACACATTTTCAGCTCGAAGTGGGAGTGAGCCCAATTAAACCGTTATCAAGACGGTGTTTTTTGATCATTCAACTCATAATTTTTTAGCACACCTTGTTTGTAATAACCTGGTACACGTAAGTAGGTCACACAAACTACATCAGTGCGGCTGGTAATAAGTTTTTTTTTGTTTAGACAAATCATGCGCTGTCTTGATTAAATGTTTAGAGCTTAATAAATAGACTAAACTAACAATAACTTGATGAAAACTTACCTAATCAATAAAAACATAAACTAGATATTTAATGTTAACTGCATAAATTTATCGAAAAATTAAACGTAAAGCCTATGTACGCTAATTATTTACAAAATAATAGGTAGGTACATTACACACAGTAAAATAGTGCTATCAGGTACTTGATTAAAGAAAATGTTGAATTGTGTTTAGGATTGTGCTTACAATGATCGTTTAAAAACTCGGCCAATAATATTCCTTATTATCTCTACCGTTACACATTCCGAAGCGTAGTAGGAAAAAAACTCTGTATTAGTTATATTCGGCATATTGATAGAAAGTTGGCTCGTGCCGCGCCGACAAAAACTCTCATCCGACAGCTTATGGCCTATCAAACTACAGAATAAAACCTCCAGCAGACTATACTACGTAACAATCAAATGCAAAACCGATTTTAAATTGTCACGTGCTTTCTAACCGTCACAAAGTGGCATAGAGAAGATAGATTGTGAGCTCGATTGAACAGGTTCGAAAATCGAACGGCGTGTTCCAATATGATTTTATAAGGTGTGAAGGCGGTGCACGGATACAATAATCCGTGCTATTACACACGTACTGTGGTGAAATATTCTCGGTCCAATTTGTGGTGGGTTCCTCGACAATGGAGGTTTGGGACCTCATCAGCGGACGCGTGCCGCCCGCTTTATGACGGCTGAGTGTCGGATAGCTGAGTAGGTACTAGGACAGTTCCGTTATCTCAATTTTCATCTGTTTTTTGGACATCGTGTAGTTTGAAAGCTTGGTTTGGAGAGTTTATCTCTGACCATGAAGTATTTTAAAAGATAATAGTACCTACCTGTTTACTTAATTATTTTTAAATCATGTACCTACTTGTACTCAAAATTAAATTATTGATTACTTTTGAATAAATTTAAATGAAATTTATTTGAATCCATGTAAGCCCAAGTACCTATTATTATTTACTTCTAAACAATCGATTTCGATTAAACTTATATAAAACCACCGTTGTCCAATCCACGTTCACTATTGTTAAATGCAATAACCCAAATGAGATCGCTTCTAACAAGTTACTTACTTTGACGTTTTAATACAACATACCTGAAAAAAAGAAACGATTAAAAAAGCTAATTATAATGTCTCTACGTGTCGGCATGTGAGGCTAAACTGAGATTAATTTGGGCTCCTATTGTTAACCGTTCTCGCAACTTGACCGAATTTCGATTAGTGGCAGTGAACGTGTTAACAAAATTACTAAACATAGCTTTGGAATAATAAATTGTTGTCCTTGTAATTGTTATTTCAACTAGTAATTTTTACTATTGCAACAATACCTCTAACCGTGAATAAATTTAAAAAAAAGTTAGCGCAGAATGGAATTCACATTTCTTGGAGCCGTAGCCCGCAACTTTGATCAACCATAACTGATAGTCTGGTTATTGCGGGTTCAGTTTTTTGGAGGAAAATGATTAATATGAGGGATCAGCGGCAGGAGCAGTAGCCGGGGGTCCGTGACCGCAGCCTCCTCACGAAAACTCACAGTATTGCCACACTGAAATATTATTTACCATAAATTCTACATCATTGTAAAAATTAATTACCTCTAATGGCCAATTAGACCGAAGAGGAGGTAAAAAAAATAAAAAAAAACGCATGCTTCGATCAAATCAAACAATTTAATAATGGCTCCTAAATTTCGAACCTAAAGAATTTCCGATCTTAATCTCGCAATGCAATCTCCAATCGATCCAAATATCGATTCCAGATACAAAACCTTTATTACCTCCGAACAATCTAATAACAAGTCGAATTACCCTAAAAATGCGCAATATTTGCGCTGGCAGCCCTAAAAAGCGGCTTGCCCGCATCGCGCGGCCGAAAACTAACCATAAATTACTGGCCACTTGCTCCGGCTGATGACACCACGCTTTTTTCATCGCATCCCGGTGTTGCCACAAAGAAAAATGCGATACGAGATTTTAACGAGCCATTCTTAATACAACATTCATTAGTGTATTATCCCGATTCTTTGCTCGTACATTGTAATATACCGCGGGGTTTTAATTGAAATTGGTTGGGTAACGCTCGACTTTTTGCCTATTTAGATAAGATTGTAGGCGAATTCAGAAATTGTTGTAACTATGTGAAACATGTTGGCATATCTGGAGTTAATTATACGTGCGTTATGCACGCATCAAGTCATGAGATCAAACAAACACCCTCTAGATAAATTCGGTTCGTTAAAAAAGATAATGAGCTAGCAGGTAGGTATTCAAATACTAAGTACATACTTATAACTATCTCGTTATAAATCTGAGTATATGAAGCATTTAAATGATCTAAACAAAAACTATCAAAAACTCACACTTCGCCGTAAACGCCACTTTTAAACTCCAAAAAAATCAGTCTTACCATAAACATACAGGCAGCATGAAATCTAAAAATCTGAATTACCGAGGGCAGTGGTTGCTCAGTGGCTTTTCGGTTAATAAGTGGTGTTCCGATCCCGAGACCCGCGTTCAGTAGCCGCGGGCGGGTAGACACGGATTAGTGACGTGGAGGAAGCTGCTTGGGATGTGAATAAATTGACTCATTCTTGTAGGGAAGAGTGACGGAGTTTTAGTTTTGCTACCTTTTGAATGGGAAATTTTGTCGGTGCTGTTGGTCAAGGTATTTTTGTCCATTTGCAGGAATTATAATAATACTATGCGTTTTTAATAAGTAGGTAAGTACATTAATAAATTAAAATATGAAATAACCTCTTTGTGATGCGGTTACAGCTGAATATGATGTCCTTCGTAATATGCGTATTAAATGATAGCTACGCACATTCTGCAAGCAATTAAAAATATTAATTACGCGACAACAACACGCGAAACCATAAAAAAAACAATTAAACCATAATTCAGTTGCGTTAAAAACGTCAGTTATAGATACCGATAGCCGACACGACAAGACGCGTAAAAATAAAACGTTTCCATAATAACAGAAAAATACTGGCAGCTTTTTACATATTCATCATTATACAACATACCTTTCTCCGGGTAGGCTCTACGATTATGTTGTTTTTTTTTTAATTTTTTGCCCCCCTAATTATGCAGATTGATTCGAAAAAGGAATAAATTTAATAAGTTGCGTTGGTGCACGCGTTATCTGCGCACTTGGCTGATAATCTGCGGCGCTCGGTCGGCGTAATTGCGCGGCGCGGGCGCACCGAGGGATGTATTTTATGCCGTTTTAATTTTTCAATTTCGCTACTTTACCTATAAACAGGAGTGGAAGTAATGTGTCAAGGAATTTGAGGGGTGTTTGTGGAATCAGCTGATCTGTATCTTTTGCTGTGAAAGGAAGAATGCGGCGGCGGTATGAGTGTCAATTTCAAACAGATTTGTGTTTCTGTAAAACAAAAAATATTTTATAATATACCTCAACATAAAAAAAACTCATAACGGCTGAACCGTTTTGAATGAAACATGCCGTGATCACTATTAACACGTCATTTGCTTAAACGTACACGACTACCGTACTATTACGATACCTAAGCATAATTATTTTGAATACGTAGGTACTGCGACTAATGTTAATCAAAGTGGGTATATTAGTTTCTTTGTTAACTAAATAATAGGCTGGTTTATTGCGGTACAGATTTCTTTAGATTAGTTTGAAATCGTTTCTGTTATTAGTTTTGTGGTGTAGTTTACTTTAATTAAACTTGCAAACATGTTAGTATTACATAATTATAATTAATTATCTACATGTTATGTAGTATTTACTCCATTGAAACTTCAGGTGTTCTGCCAAGTTTTTCAGCATATAGTATTAAATATTTTTCACCATGAGGTAAAATTTCATAACGTAACTTTCGATTACATGTTGATTTATATTTATGATTTAATTTTCAACTCATTTTCCCCAAGTAGAATAGTAAACGAACACATCTAATTCTAAGCTACCCAAGAATTCACTGCAGTAGGTACATTCAACAATCCGCTCGAGCGCAAAATTTAAACCAAGTCTTAACTAAATCGGCACTTAGCGGAATCGGGTAACATTAGTGGGTGTCTCTGCTGTGTGTATGTATGTATGTAGGTATGTTCGCCGACAGTTTTGCGGAGTGCTAAGAAGGATCATCTGAACACCTGGAGTAATACAATTAATAATGCATTATGGGATCTCGGCCCGATGATGTTGTCTCGGGAGAATTAGTTGAAGTGTGTTTTATGGGACCTCCGCAGCAACTGAATTAAACAAACGTTTGGGTTAACTACGCAATTATGTCGGGTTATACGGTGTTATTGAATTTCGAAGTTGGATAGGTTTGTTTCCTAGTTTTAGAGTTTAATTTATGTTTTTTTTTAAGTAGAATAAGTTGTAATTTTAGTAGTGTAGTTTGTAGTAACATTCACGAAGAATGTACTGATGTAGACTGAAAACCCGAAACATGAAACCTTATAACGCACCCACCATTTCACCGCGTTCATGTATCCTCAAATACGAGTAGTTACATAATAATACGTGAAGAATTATCACGACTTGCGTCTTCGTGAGGGCGATTACTTGCGCGGGGGGGGGGGGGGGGGGGGGGCTTGGATCAGGTTGAAAACAGCCAAAAACTGGCCCCGTCTTAGCCTTGAATGGTTTAGCCCTGGGACATGAGCAAATAGCTGACGAGGCCTGAGGCCCGCGCGCCCTGCATACAGAGCATGCGAGCCAGGGAGTAGAGACTCCGTGGAGAATGTTAGGGCAAAAAATGTTTTTTGGAAAGGAAGTTTTGGATTGCGGTACGATAAACATATGAATGCAATCAGTTAGTACATTCATTTTATAGTATTGATTTGCAGATATCCATTAATATTTGTCTGAATTAGTCTAACTTTGTTTTAATCGAACCTATGAAAATTTTACCCATAGGTACTACCTCAACCTAATCATAAATTAATATAGGTAGGTATGTTATAACCGCATATACCTACTGATAACCTGTACTGCCTTTTATTTAATTGGAAACTTAAATTAACAATGTAATCATTAAAATAACAAGTTTTAAAATAACTTATTTAACAGACCCCTAAATTCCAATTAAAAAAGACTACTGTACTGAAATCTGCAAAATGACATAACACACAAAACAGATAAGTAATTTAAGATTTTTTAACTCAATTCGTCTCCACCGCACCCCTACTCCGGACTTGCAATGGAGTATTTCGTATTTGCCTCATTTTTTATTTTTTGCCAGTTCGATTACTTGAACGCGATCTCGTTGCGGCGAAATTCGGGAGCGTTCGCCGCCGAGATATTAATTATTGATTGACGTCCGCGCGCGGACGCGTGTACGCGTATAAACGTGATCGAGATTATAGGGAGCATAGGCCTCGGCTCATTACGTCGGGATACTGCGGGAGAGACAAGCCAGGCGTGGTTCCTTGCTTGGCCAAAAATTCGGACTTTTGCCTGTCAAGAATGAGTAGTACGTAATGTTTTTATTCATCACGACCCATCACGTCTCCACTGAAATGAAGGAAGGGTTTTAGGCCTAGTCCACCACACTGGCCTAGTGCGGGTTGGTGGTCACTGGAGAAGGTATTCATAGGTGTTTGTTGTGGAAAAATTGTATGCCTGGCTCTAGTTAGTCTAAAATAAGTATAATTATGATGTCATAAATCGACCAATAGTTGTTTTTCTGGTTCACTTTCAGTAGTTTGACCGTTGTTGTCTATTCTAGAGGAATACTCCATACGCTAACCATGAGTTCATACACACAACAATTAATGTGATTTCATTGTAAGCTCACTGGTTGCGTCCAAACTGGACGTGTGTGTAACTCGCGTGATTCGCGCGTGATCGTAATTTCGTGTAGCTCGGTTACTTTGTGGATTAACATTTTTTTTCTTTTCGTGTGTAATTTGGGCGCTGTCTGCTCCTGACGATGGGTGGGAATTGGGGTGCTCCTTCTTTACAGGAGTTGTTTTTTTAAAGAATGTAATAGAAGATATATACTTACAATGTTTCTTACAATAAAAAATAAACAACCTAAACAATACGGAAACATCACGGGAATGTTGTCATCGAAACTGACTATGATGCTCGCAGCATTAATTTCCACACTGAACATTGTCTAGGTTAGACAAATACAAAATAAGTAGATTCAAACCAAATTAAACAATACCTACGTTCACAAGCCCAGCCACCAACATAATAAATGAATTGTCAGTTTTTTCGAACAATACCATCGCTTAAAACTCAACCCTTAAGTAACATAAAGCGGTGGTTACAATAGAAGCATCGCCCAATCGCGTTTTATATTTTTAGCGTCGCGATAGCGAGTTCAGATAGGAATCAAACAATATTAATATTATAAAGTTTAGAACAAAGCTTTTGTTAATTACTCTAGAGCTAAGGGCGTCAGCTGCTGGCTGGAGAGCTCGGACAAAACTACTTCAAACCCCATTTTTAATCCACGCTTAGTGCTGCGGCTGCTAAAACTTAGAACAACGTAATTCGCTTGTTTGCAGTACAATTTTTAGGTTTGGCCAAAGTAACAATTTTTTTTAAAAGTATGCGTTAATATACAAAAAAAATATTATGAATTTTATAAGGTTAAAAAAAAACAGTTATTTTCTCCAGTTTTGGTAAGATATTTTGTGTTATCATTATCAAAGACCACTTATTCCAAAACATTTATAGTGCAATCACTATCATAATTATGGTCATTTAAAATTTCGTATAAGCAAAACCAGAAGAAAAAAATAAGTTTCCTTTGAATTTTAAAGGTAAAAAAAAATTGGTACGAATAATACGCATTCGGCAATGTTTTTTCTGACGCAAGTTCACAGTTTACGCGGTATAGGCTCTGCACTCTGCACCGCGTATTGTCCCAAAAACAAAGCGTCGTGCGCACCACTTGAGCTTAATTTGTGAGTGCGAGTTAGTTGTGTACGCGGCCTTAATCGTCGACTAACAATGTCGGCAGTGGTGCGTGGAAACCCGCCCTTAGCCGAGCCATGTGGCCCTGCGACCAAATTTTGAAAACGAATTCTGACGAAACGGGGAAAGGGTAACCGATATAATGATTAGATGATTACCTATAAACCGAATTTAAAAATACAGGGAGATGGTTGATTTTAACTTTATCGTGATATAAAAGCAAGAACGCTAGTTCGTGAAAAATGTGTAGTGTTACAAAAAAGTTATCCATTGTTATAACATTATTGTAGTTCTTTGTAACGACCTTACGAACTTAATACTTTGTATTTATAATACAGCCATAATTTAAACGACCTGCTATGACATCGCGACTAACGGCCAAGCAGTACGAGTAGTACACTGCATGCAAATAGCCTATAACTAGCTCCACACTCCCTACAGCGACCTGACTGAAACAAACAACGAGCAAAAACACTATGTCTCAAAACAAAACCCATCAATAGGCAACCCTCACATTCCAGCGAACTGTTAACATGCATTTATTCATCTTTCCACGGCAATAGCTGGTGCGTTCAACCCTACCCTGCGTTAGTAGATTATCGTCAAATGTATGAAAAAGTTGGCTATAGTTGTATGTAAATTGTATGAGAAATGGTGACCCGTGGGGGGGTGAGTGATGCGCAACGCGTGAGCAATCATCGCGATCGACGACTGCGCAGGCGCAGGGCTGGCGCAGGGCTGGGACACCTGCCGCCGGGGTCGCCAAGTTTACGTGACAGATACAGATAATCGATTTAGAATTGTGAATCATGATACGTAAGTGTCTAATCCTTAGACATAAATCTTTACAGTTTAATAAAAATATAGCATATAGGCGAACTTGCAATACTCGTAGCATTCTCTTCCATCTTAGCCTTGGGCGTTGTGCAGAAAGTGTAGATGTAGTATGTATCATAGGAACAATAAAAATATTAAAATAAATTGTGAGAAGTCCTGCTGTAATTCAAATACCGAAGTCCGAAGTGGCAACCCTGATGGACGCACCAACTGTCGTTTTCACATTGACAGAAACCCACACAGGCATACACTCCGGTTGACGAAACGATTGTTAGAGTGCTGCCAGTTTTTAGGAAGACCCCATTGCTGGATACGGAATTTAAACTTGCACAAACCAACTCACTGCTACAGTTTTTAATCTGCAATGTGCCGGTAATGGCGAGCCAGAGCCATGCGTGTGCACAATAAGGATGGTGGTATGATAAGCTCGTAATAAATTAAAATATAAATGTGTAAAGTTAAACCGGAGAAAGTCTAAAACGCACTGGCATTGTGGCGGAGGGCAAAAACTGGTGCGTCCGCACTCGCATATTTTTACAGAAGGCGTTATCGCAAGCGAAATTTTTAATTCGCCGCATAATTTCGTAAAGATTACGGAGATAAAGCACAATTATTAAAACCGTACGAAAAAATTGCGCATACATTAGCGTAAATACATGTAGTGCAAATATATGCGCGCGCGCATTCTCACGCACACACCGAGATCATATTTCGATCGTAAATAATTGTTTCGTGGAGGAAGTTGCGGATTCTAGTCAACGGAACGGTCTCCGTTTCGGCGCACGCATTGGGGGGGTGAAGGGGTACTAAATAAACTATAAGTTTAATATTGTCATGAATTTACTGTATTGAATCAGAACAGTCGCTAATTATTAATATATAAGCGTATGTGTACGAGTTTGCTGTTGATGACGAAGACTAGCTTGAGACTAGTTTAAACTTTGTTTAGAGTGAGCACAGAGCTTACGAGCTTACGAATGTTCCAGGTAGATATTTCAAATTGGCCTAGACTGAAAGAAATCTACTAAATAAAAATAAAATATTAACCAAGACGGGACGTCGCCGTTTTCGGGAAGAGGACACAAGAGAATGATTGTATGCCATGACATCCCTCTCTGCTATATGGCGATGCTCATAAGGCCTAACACAAGAAGTAACAAAAGTTTTGCGTCGCGCTAACTCACATCGCGTGCCTTGGAGAGCGAGTGCGACGGATAACTAAGTCTTGACGTGCATGTCTTGAGTCCTGTGCTAGAAAGGTACTACTAGCACAGGACTCAAGACATGCACTTCAAGACTTAGTTTATGGAAATTCCACGCTATACTCGTAAATGAAATCTTTCAGGTAGCTAGCTGCGTTGATTACGGCTTGAGAAAATACTATCGAAAATACTATCTTTTGTCAAACAAAAAACTAATTACCCCTGTAATGCTGCGTGCACGCATGTACCAGTTATGTATTTAGTAATTAATGTGTTTAGTAAACTATCTGCCGACGATCTTTTACATATTATGTACATACAATCTGTATGATATTATACTGTATACTTAGGTAAATGTTGAACTAAAATAAATATAATTATTGTCTAATGGACAAAAT
Source organism: Plutella xylostella (assembly GCF_932276165.1). Classification (NCBI taxonomy): domain Eukaryota; kingdom Metazoa; phylum Arthropoda; class Insecta; order Lepidoptera; family Plutellidae; genus Plutella; species Plutella xylostella. The sequence goes on from NC_063985.1 coordinate 11,902,577, forward strand.
GAAAGTCATATTATAATTGGGAAGTTGGACCCCATAAAATTTCCTCCGTATCATTATATTATGTAACCTTTATCAATTTAGGGTATAAGTACCTAAGTACCTACATTACTAAAATAGAATTTTGTGCTTTTGAAGCTTGCAACCAATATTACTTTTATTTAAATATTTACACGTAAAAAACACACCGTATGATCATGTGAACCATGAGGCATACCTTTTTCATAATCATCAACACCATTAGATCAATGGTCTGCATCATCCCTTTACTATTCACCCCATGAAAACTGCATTCGCGTAGCTCGATTACGTAAAGAAAGAAATCAAATGAAAGATTCGCAACTGGTTGGGAAACTCGTCACAGTCGCGCAACTCGTTTATCGATCTATCGGCGGATGCGTCGAGTCGATTAGCATCACCACGCTGACCGTTACGCGCCAACTTTTTTGAGAGAAAAAACCATAATTATAATCGTGCGTCCTAGTATGGGCTACCTGCACTTGTATATGCAAATACTGTGACTAATTAGGAGGGAAAACTAAAAAAAACTAGTCGTTTTGCGTTCAACAGTTCATTGTCGTGTTGGTATCACATTGTGAGAGTCTCCCGCGATTCTTTTAAAATACTTAGCCGGTACAAATCCGTTGTTTGTCAAAGTGCTGGAGTTTTTAAGCAGCTTAACCCTGAATAGGGGTCGGGAAGTGAAGGAAAGGGTTCTTATAGAATGCCGGCAATCGTAATTTTAATCTCGGCGAGCAAATTGGGATTAATTGAACTTTTTTCGTTTTGGAACTCCTTCGTCTTTGTGTCTGTGCGTAAGCGCGGTACGTGTCACTCTTGTAATTATATAGAGCTATTTATAGAACCCCTAATTCAGTTTTTCCGCTCAACTATTAAAGTTACTAAGAGCATTTCACCAAAAATGCTTCGCAGTCATCCGTGACTATCTTTTCGGAGGTGATAGACTTTCAGCTCCCCATTTCACATTGCATACAGATTCGAGGACACTGATTCCGATTGTTGACACAGAACATATCCACTTAAAATATAATAATCATTAGATTAGATAGCATTATTCATTAGCAACTACTGGTTTACGAGTGACTTAGCCCGAATGCGCAATTTTAGCGTTTAAATGATTAAATCAGAATAATACCAGTAATTAGTGGTTTTATTTCTGGTATTTTTTAATGACGAATTGGGAATAAGATAATTATCCATCAAAGATAATTCAGTGTTATATCCAAGTAACTGACCACTTTATCGCATCAAAATTTAGCATTTTAAAATTTTGGGATGGTAAACTGCTGCGGGAACAGCTCTATATGTATTCGCATTAGCTCGATGCATGCAAGCGCCGAATGATTCGAGTTCTCGCAAAGGGTGAGGTGACCGTATTAGTTTAGGTATCTATATCCGACGTCGGTTACGCGCTCTCAGGTGTGACTGACGGAAGCACCGTCATTATCCTGCCCTCATGCAGGACCATAGTGCGTGCTACTCACTCACGCACGGCACACAGGTGCAACCGCGCTACGCAAGGAACAACCCCTTAAGCGAAAACCACCTTTGTGTGAGTGCGCTACAAGAATGTACGCGAGTGCACGCACGTCATTTGTTTCGAGCATTGTTTGCGTGTGTGGGTGCGTTTTATTAAGGGGATTAGACTAGCTTTGTACTTTTTATTCTCGCGACATTGTTTTCCCTTACTATGAATTTATTGCCGTTTACGGATGCGATGCGAAGTCTTTTGTTATTTTTGTAACGTTTTTATTACATAAACAATTTGCCTGTGCCAGGAGGTAATTTCATTGCTGTGTAACCGCAAACTAGGTTTGTTGGGGCTGGAGGAGAGGCGTGGAATTAATTGCTACACGAGGTTATTAATTAAGTATGGTATGCAAATTATGCAAAACACCATGGGATGGGGTGTTTCTTACGTAAAAAGCTAAACGTAATACAATTATTCAATAGAACACTTGTTGTTAAATTGTCAGGTCTTTAGGTCTAGCCTCGGCCATCAGATACTGCACTAATACTTATGAATAGAATACAAATTATGTAGGTACTTAGTAGATTGGAATCGTATTTATGGTTATGGTTAAGTAAATAATATTATGTGATGAGTAATTAATTAGAAGGAATGTTTAGATATAATATAAAAATATACATATTTTACGTAGATATTCTAAAATCCACATAAAAAAATTACATTGAATAATTTTCTTGCAAGTTTATTGAAATGTAACATACATTCAGAGACACATGCCAATTACACAGTGATCCTACACTCCTATTATTATCCACATAAGGGCGGTAATTGAAAAAATAAGTGGATGGATAATAATGTTTGATTATACCTTTTACCAGGAGAAATACATATTAAATAGGAGTATAGAAATATTGTGGGGACTTGTCATTCCATTGGCATAGTGGGAATTGCAATTTAGTTTTTGTCGAGTTTACAAGGTGCTATTGCTGCTTTTTAACGTTCAATGATATCGCTACAATAATTCAATGGCAGTTTCAAACATAAATAAGTGGGTAGAGAATTAAGCTATCGTATAAATAAGGATTAGTTAGGTAATCTTATTTTCTATCATATAACGTAGGATGTTTCACGAATGAAATTATTCCATATTACTGAGAACTTTACCTTTTAAAAGCTATCTAGGAATTCTATAGTAATGATGTAAAGATATATTTTGTTCTTATACTTATTTTTACAGCCCTGTGTATTTAACCCTTATATTAATTAAGCGTAAGAATGACTTGCGAGGTAAACCACTTTTCTACTGAACAAAAAGAGAAAATTGACGTCACTACACTTCATCAAAATATAGAGCTCTGACATCAGTGGGGATCCAGATTGCTATGATTGCATAAGTGGTTATATTTAGAACCAGCACTGATTAGACTCTAGCGCCTTGTAGATCGTTAATCCCGGTAGTGATGGTCTTATCACGGAGTTTTCGGGATTGATGATGTCGTCTAGATGATGGAGTCTTAGCCCGCTGGGTACCAGGTGAAAGTGAAAAGCATAATTATTGTGAGTTTTAAGAACACACTGAATACTGAACGAGAAAAACTGTAAGTAGGTAATTTAAACTTTAATTTCAGTAATTCGTTCCTTGTTTACAGTACATAAGTATAGTATCTATGAATGATCCAATAAACATGATTTAACAATACCAGCATTAAAATGTGCCTACCTGAGAACTTTTATCCATAATAATTATAATTGGGTTTGTATTTTTTGTGTAAAACATCGATATTCCGTAATTACTTTTGAATACTAGTCCAGCATAATATTCCTAATCAAATTATCACAATCCCTGACGCTTCTACTGCTGGGGGACAGGTTCCAAAGAAGGAACGGTTTCAGGCCTTAGTACACCACACTTCATAGCCTAGTGCGGGTTGGTGGGCAGGATTGATCTTATCTTAACTTTTGTGGACCCAGAATTAAATCCTGGAATTTCGGGACTTCACTCACTTCACTCCTTCACTAGCAGTTGACACGGTAACCCGGGCCTAATATACGCAACTATCTAGGAGCCTAATTGTGGTCGCGATTGCGATCGTGACGCGGCTCCGGCTGAATTGTTTTAGAACGATAAATCTACGCTCAGCCAATTGCTGGTTCTGGGAATCAAATTAGGCACACGGATGAGCGGGAATTAGACACGATTAGTACAATGGAGATAGGCTCGGGAAGCTTAAACGTAATTGTAGGTTGGTGGTGCTACAGTGATTATGAATAATCTTGGAAAATGTTACCTACATCATAAATTCATAATTTTAATTGACGATCTCAGAATAAATACTTCGTCCTCGCATACCAAAAAATATGTAATAATCCTTCGCTCCTATTTCGTTATGTATTTTGGTGCTGTCTCACTAAACGCCTTTAAAAAACTACGTACAAATTTAATTACAAATAATTATTGGTAATAAAAGTCCTTTGAGTTATTATTGCAACATTGATATTCAACGTAAGCGATTATCTGTTTGTCGCGCTACTGGGGTCATCGAGTCTTGTCGGTGTAAACAAGCGCAAATAAAAAACGATACTCGATAACGTTAAGCGCAGGTGCTAAACACTGCAATTGTGGTTACGTAATTAGGTTTTTTGTAGTTTTTTATTGTAAAGCTGTCAAACACCCTTTGTTATAAAATTGTGACGGATGAAAGTTTTTACTTGTTTTTTGTGTTCCCATTGCGCTAAACATTTAGGGCTGTTTTACATGTAAGTCCTGTAACGATTGGTCTATAAACGTGTACCCATCTGTAACGTAGTACAAATAAAGCTTAGAACACAATGCAAGCCTGGATAGAGACGGAGGCCTATTTCGGCCCATTGACGTCACAATCCGATTGTCACTTATCTAGAGTTTGGTCTGTGCTTTAAATGTGGCGTATATTGTGGCACCCTGATTCTGGAAACGTGTTTCTTGTTTCCATCTATTTTGAATATGTTGATGCAGCTTTCGTTAATATGCAGCACTATTTATTATGTGAGTGTTTAGTTTGGCGTACGCGTACATTGAGTTCGCTCGATAGCTCTGTAATTGTTATTTACTTATTGCATTTTAGGTATCCTTTTTCGAGTTTACTGACAACAAAGTTACAAAATCGCTCTTCAAAACATAATAAAGCTGAAAATCTTAAATTAAAAAATGAAATATAAAACTAAACAACAAAAGCCCTGCACCTAGCTTCAACGAAACTACTAGAAGCCTCACGAGAGTGAAAAGCCATCGAATCGGGCCGCCAGCACCATAGATTACACCGACGATCGGCGGCCAGTTATCGCGGCGAGTAACGGAAGCGATAAACGTCCGATAGCACGTAATAGTGGTGAGCGCGGTGTGTCCCCGCCCTTATCACATGTGGGAACTCTGTGAGCAAAGACTGCTTGTGGTTTACTTCAAATTGCGTTTCCTATTGGCTCCCTCGCTGTTTCGGCGCAATTAGGCTGGTCGGCCTGCGTGCTGCGTGCTGTATTCTGAACTAAGACGAGGTTATTCACAGGTCAGTTTGCTTTCAAGGGCCGTATGCAGATTGAATGGCTGACTAGCAAATTAATGTTTATATAAGACAGAGACAGCTATAATTTTATTCCGCAGATTGCATTTATCTGACCATTGAAAAATCAGCCCAAATAATGATGGACCAATAGATTGGACTACATAATACATATAACATATCGGTTGAAATAAGGAAATGATACCTATAACTTAAATGTAATTGTTAGTTTATCGCCGAGATAACATAAATAAATGGTTTAAGTAGTGTATTTAGCTCATTGTTATTTTTAAAGTACTTTAGAGTGATAAGCTTAATCATTAATCGGTAATCACAACATATTATTTTTATGAGCGGAAATTCTACGTCAAACAATGTTTGATTGTAAATTGTAATTATGTATTTGAATTTATTGCTCGTCATCTTCATAACTACCATAACCATATATTTTGAGTATGCAGAGGTGTAGGTATAGCTTTGGGTCTAGATTTTTAGACGAAATACGAAGTTTAGAGTGTCGGCGTAGATAAAGCTCAAAACAAAGTCACATTTCCAATACGAAAAATATACATATGTATTAAGTAGTACTTACTTACCATTCATTTAATTCGATTCCAAAATACGAAGAAACAGAGACAGACAGACTTGTAATGGAACAACACTTTTTTCGGCCAGCAATGAAACATAATAGTGATTGACGACTTTGACGAGTAATCATGTCGTAAAATGATGTGTGGAACAAATACACAAATACAATAAACCGAATAGTATTTAATGGCTAGATAACAGATGCATTGACCGCGCCCGAGCTTCGGAAAGTTCAGCGGGCATAGTACATAATCTTAGTGCTAGGGTTGCCAGCTTTTTCACAAGCTAATTTAATGTGTGGCCGCCGATTGTTCAACTAAATGGATTGACTACATCCTGATGTCTTGGACTTTAAACCATTTTATACCATCCCTTTTGATAAAATAAAATATCGGTTATTGTTATTAGTATAGGTATGGTTGCAGCAGGATTATTTATATTCTAGGAAGCCTATAGGTGATCTAAGTAGGTTTTTTTTGTATTGTATTGCTTTCTTTCTCTATCTATTTGACAGAGCATTTGAAACATTGTACAACTTCAAAAACACTTGCTTTTGCATGAACCTTAACCCTGGCAGCCCTAGCTAGTGCAGTGTCATTGGTCGTTTATCTCATCCGACATCCCTTTACAATACATCAACAGTGAGTAAGAGCTGCAGTGATATGCGCAGACGCATCCGAGAAACGCAATCCAGGGTCAACGACCCCTAATCTCTGTTTTGTATGAGAGACTCGATCTGTGGGGCTGGATGGATGGCCAATAAGTTGTATTGTTTGGGTTTAATTAATTCGCTTATTGAATATGTTAAGACGAGGATATATATTTATAAGTTTAAGTTTAGGAATACCTACAAATACCCGAGTATAATAATATTATGTTTAGTCGTCGTTTCCTAAAAATATTATCTTTAGTAACGATGACTATATCCTGACTATTGAATGTAGGTATTAATTGTTAAACTGATTGAACATTACGTGACAGGGATTTAGATCATCAATCTAAAAACATAAGACAGGAATCCATGGATTACTTAAAAATGACTTGGCCCACGGGTAGGCATTGGCAATAGTCAAAACAAACATTGACTAAATGCCATTGACACGTCTCCGTCAGGTAGATCCTTTACAAATGGACATTCATCTTCTAAGTTACCGTTAGGGATAATACCCATCTTGTTTGTAAAATTTTGACGTAATGGGATAAACTAAACAAAAGATATGGATATAACGATTTATGGAGGGCTGGGCATTTTGACAGAAAAAAATATGAAGCCTTGTTTTAGCGACAGTCTCAGATGCCCTATCGTGAAGTGAAAACGAAATAACATTTACGAAGTGATTAGGGTGAAATTAAATACACTTTGAATCCGATAATCACTGTCAAAACAAGTTCGCGATAGCTACACAGATCTCATTGGCTTGTTGATCGAAGTTAGATTTCAGCTAAATAATGAAGATATACCATATACCTACTCCCTATGAGAACCCAAACCTTATGATAAGTTTAGATTGCGCAGTGTCTAGATTAAGTTAAAATATTGAACAGCTTAAGTGGGCTCAGTAAAAAAAATCTACAGTACAAGAAACAGGCCGGTAAGTCATGTAGCAAAAAAACATCACAAAACCAATCCGACTCCGGCACCCTATCCGTAGAAGGTGTAAAATATACATTGTCTAAGCGCTATAAAAGTCAGGTAAGCGCTACCTCACTTACAATAACGTTAATTGCTTTAACGTTAAAGCGTTTAAGCCGAAACTTATTTTTCCAACAATCCAGGATAAAAACAAGATATGCCCTTTGATGTTGTCACCGATTCTTTGTCACCTCTTTTGAATTTCGGATGGTTTTATTTGAATGCGTCGGGAATTTTGAAGTACAGATCTAAGTAAGCAGTTATTAGTTCGTTTGGATTATTCCGTAACGCATCTTGGACTGTATTTTAAACCTAACACCTACAGTTTCTACAGTTTTTTATGACATCCTGGATAAATACTAACTTATTGGTCACACAATACGATTAAATTATTTAAATTACAAAACAAACACAAGTCATGGATTCCCCTACATCCATGGGAGCCGGCTGGTCGGGTTAGTTTAAATTTATGGCGTTGGGGCGTTACACTTGATCTGCTGTTACATTTCCTTGTCGAGGTAAAAGGTCCCATGAGGTCGCAGTCAGCGAAACGTACCCATGAGTCTCATGACAAATATAAATATCCCGATTTTTTATTTTTGTATCTTGTATCTTGTCACAATTTCATATTAACAACCAATTAATAAAGTACTTAATCGACAGTTTTTGGACCAAAATTTTGGCTAGGTATAAAAGTGTGTGTATAAAACTCTCTCAGCACAACCTTGTGATGATGATGATATAAGTGTGAAATGGTTTTGTTTACATAGGTTGCGTTTTCTAATCCTCCATTTTTTCCTGTAAGTAATTTAATTATGTAACTACCTAAGTACTTACAATTTATTTACTAACTACCACAGAAAGACTTAAAAGCTAGTATCTGTAGCCATTTGCCACTAGGCAAGTCTAGGAAGATAGAAATACCTAACAGGCCAACCAATTTGGTGGTCAAATGCATACCTACCAAAACCTTTTGTGTGATAGTAAACATAAATACCACTATCTCTTCATCCGGTCATAGTGAACGATAATAATAATAAAATGATAGTGCGCGTTGGCAATATCTTCAAATTAAAAGGAAATTGATGCGGCTAAAATATTTTATTAGAGGCATGTAATTGATTTGTTATCCAAATAAATACGGTAGAACTTCCGTTTACACATTGATCTTACTAAAAGGCTGAATAATCTAGATAATTTACAATTTATACGTAATTAATTATTATTAAGTATTATTAACAGCCACAAAATGTACCACTGCAGAAGCCCTCATGTTACCACCACCGTCAAACCGTCGGAAGAATGTGCTCCAGTTTAGTTCCCTCTCTCGACCCGAAATCTATTCACCTACTTTCATAATTATTCAGTCATCGATGTCACTATGGTGATGTTGCACCGGCCAGACGTGACGTGTCTGTATGCTAGTGTTGGGAATAATCGATGATTTCACTTCTTATTGATAGTTTTTATCCTCAGTTATTATCAGAAGTCGATACATTGCATCAAATATATATGCTTGATTTTCTTTAAATAGAAGATAGATTGACTATGGATTGTTATAATATTTGTGTTCGTCGCTACCTACTGACAAGCTATAACTATCTAAGTTCATAGCTAATGCATTATGTTATCAACACTATCAGCTATAATAACTATCGATAGCTAGTCGAGAGTAAATTAGAGACATCCTGCCAAAAGTATTTATTCACACACACTTATTGCAACCTATGTACTCATATATGTATAACATTCATCGTAAAGCTATGTAAAATCTACAGTCTTGGGGAAAGAAACATGACCCCAAATGTTTAAAATTTTCCTTAGCATACATAGTACCCTGATCCATGCAGGTTATAATCATAGTAGAATATCGATACTTTATAGCCAGACTATCGATAGATGTTGTGGCAGCACTACCGTATGCGAATCGTAAGCGTTCGCAGAACCGGCGCCAGAATAATAAATGCATTGTGCTACTATAAAAGAATCGCCTGTCCGGATTAGTAGAATGTTAGCTGTTACGACTAAAATGTAATACAATGAGTGGGCTGGAGACATGCGCCGCTGTGATTGGCTGTTTCTGGACTAATTACTTTGGTATAGTCCATAGTATATACATGTTTCACATTGAAGTTCTTTGTGGTGTTATAGTTTTGGCAACTGGCTGAAGGGTAGGCGTCCATTAGGTTCGTTGGTGCAACAATTGAGCACCACACTGTGAAGGCGGTTCCATAGTATTGTTTAATCAGGATAGAATCCAGCATCAGGAGGTTCTTTTAATTCAAAGATGTTTTTTTTCAATAATTTAATATTATACGTCGTTCTACTCTTCAATATTTTCGACGCATTACTATTTTCCTAAATAACTACTCATAGATGCATTATTTAATCTTTGGCGAAACAAGCTTCCGGTATGTACTTACCTTAACCAAATTTCGGTATTTCTAATTCTAATCTCCTCTCCATCATGTCCTGGTAAATTACCCGTAGTGGTGGTCATTGCCCCCTATCGGCCGCGCCCGGGGCCGCACGCACTTCCGACTGCGGATTTGCCAGAACCGGCGCGGGCGCATCAAAAGAGCGCAAATTTCGGCGGCGCGCGCGCAGCATTTGAATACTCCAGACCGCCTTATGGGAAACGCCTGACCAAAAGGGATGCCTGCAGTTGAAGCTCTGCATCGAAATTAGGCCTGTGACGGTGCAGTCTGCGCGTTTAGACGCTTTCGGATGCGCAGGAGTTACTAAGTAGTGGTCGGAAATGGTTAAAATGTTGCGAAAAGGCAGACGTTGTGTGGCGTTCGTGTGCGATATTTTTATAACTATTCAGCAAGGGTGGTATCAAAAGATATGTTAACAATTTCTTGTTAAGTATTTTATTCTTTTGATGTTACACTACAACGAATCAAAACAACAACATGTCATAAATCCACTTGAACCCGCCACGACACACACGAGACATGTTTTTGCGGCGACATTAAGCCCCCATATAGATGTCCCGTCGAAATTAAACAGCTAATTATTAATTATGATTCGTTTCACGAGCCAGTCCGAAAAAAGGAACAATTTAATTACTCAAAAATTTCGCTTAATTATGAGTTTTTTCTTTCCCGATTCAGTGTATCCGAGGCGGGCCACACGGGCTTTCTTGCTACTTACCTCTCACGTTTTTGAGTTGCTGTAATATTTAAATTGGTGGCATAACTCCGGAGGGCACGCTGGGCCTGGGAATGCGCTGGCGGCTGCCGAAACCAGCTTCTGAACGCATTGTGGGCTACCGTCTGCCGTCTCCCTCGCTCGCGGGACCTGGGGTCACTGCAGCTTGCAAAAACTGCGGTGCTGCGCTGACCACGATTCTATCTCGTAGTATTATACGTTCCGATAGCATGACAGCTATGGTTCGTTCGCTTTTTGTTAAGCTAGAGTAACCGTCCTGCTGATGATGCCGCCAGCTAACACATCCCGCCTAAATTTTGCATGGATGCGTCGCGCATGCGCGGTGCGGCGGCGGCGGCGGCGGCGGCGGCGGCGGCCACGTACCAGACATTACTGCTCGATGCATATTAATCGAAAGGGAAGTTTTGTTAACAATATCTAATGTGCTCCGCGAACGCCCGCGGCACTCTTGAAGCTTTTTTTATTTATTTCGGCACCACATTTCAAACTCGAAAGGTTTCGCAATGTTTAGTATTCGAGCACTCGGCGATGTTAATGCCGATTTTATTGATGTAATATGGCATTGTCTATGAATAGCGGAATATTAAACGGGGACCTACATCCGTTAGTTATAGGAACCGTTTTTTAATTTGCTTTGCCCTTGTACGGTTGTTATGGAAAGTTAGCTGCGATTGTGCCTAGATTGCCTAGATAATGTCTTGGAGTGCCTACTTATCTGGGTTAGTTCCATGTTAAATCATATCAAGTAACGCTTAGCGATAATCACGATTAAATCGTCTAAAGGTTTTGTTCATCGAGTAGTTTTTAATCTGGAGTGGCTCATGGATATATACCTAGTATCTATCTAATTAGTTACCTACATATAAATTCATAATAATAATATAAAAAAGTGCAAGCATTTGGATATGGATTGGATACCTATGGCTGTAAACATTTTAACTGTGATCTTTCGTATGACATATGTTGTCACTGAAATGTAAAAAGAACAAAGAAGTTTTGTAATCTAAATTTTTAAAAAAACTTAATTCAACTAACACATGATTAATTAATTATTATAGTGTCCTAGAATAGACTACCATATTATTTTATTTATATTTGTATCCTAGAAGGATTTGCTTGGAATTCTTGGAAAGTTGATAGGTAATAATGAATTAGATAATTAGCTATGTTTTAAATGTCCTTAATTATAATAATTACTTATCTGTATAGTTCTATAGGCACTGATAATACTGAAAGAATCATTTTTAATATCCGTATCTTGTACTTGAAAATATAATAACTTATCTTTTAGCTACTCAACACTTTCATACCTATTAGATACACTTAAATACACACCTACATAGTCTACACACACGAACCCTCAAATTCATAGAAGGTATTTTAAATTTACAGCAAGGTTAAAATTTACATTGATACACACTAGTTACCTACGACTCGTCCAAAAGATGGAATTCGTATGATATACGCAACGTCAATTTTAAACCTATAGTAAAGTGTCAAAAAGCTTTATAAATTTGAGGGTAAATATTTATTACGTTTAAATAAACTAAATAACTCTTCTTCATCTGCCTAGCCTGTTCCTTATTTGATAAATAAACAAAAGAGGTCCTACCAATAAATGTTCATTATTCATTATTTTATACATACACATAATTATGCTCACCAACTGTAATCCCAAAAGGGGTAGTCACTCGTAAGAGAGTCGCCCGCTTTTCGCTGTACGTACATACTGGTACCTACTCACGTGATACATAGGTAGGTCGTGCAATATTTTATCAAACAAGAAAGTCATCGCCTAATCTAACCACCGCAATCGCATAATCATTGCGATTAAGGAGGGTACTTACCTCACACATCCTTGAATAAAAACAAATCTCAGTGATTTGTAAAACAGTGATAAAAATAATAACTTAATCTTTATAAATTTTATCGATATCGGAGATAATCCGTGATAGAGTGCGTAATCTGATTGATAGGCCGCGTTGTACGAGTAATATGTCGTGCTTGTGGTTTAATCCTCAGATTTCTACTCGGTGTAACGAAAGATAGCAAGCAGTGATTTAAATTGTTCAAATTAGGTAAAAACAGTTGGCATTGTTGACAGAGGATTAAGATTAGAATAAAGTAAAATGTTTCTGACGACAATCGTAATAAATAGTGATGTACATGGACCCTATCGCGAAGTCAAAACGAAGTAACATTTACTTAGTGATTATAGTGTCAACACAAGTTTTCGGCAGGGGGCCAGTTATGAAGTTAGCAGCGAATGCACGTTTGTATCTTGTCAAACTAACCAACCGTTTATTAATGCTTTCAAAGATTGACAGTTTTTTAGTTTGAAAATGAAAAAGTGTAAACACACTCAATTTCATAAGGACGTTTCGATCTCGCCGGGGCGGCCGGCACATCCCTACTTCAACCGACTACGGCAGGGCTCAGCACAGATTTGTTTTATCGCCATTTTATTGTTGAAGTTATTAAATTTATTTTATTTGTGGACGACTGTGATTACGCAGATAAAACCACGAATGACTTATTGTTGCTCTATATCTTTTAACCTCTTGTCATTGAAAATTAGACCTAAACAGAGCGGGTGACGGTTGTGGTTTGTGCGACTTAGCCGGGGGATTTGTATGGATTATGTGGGATCTAGATTACGTATTCGGTGAATGTTAGCGGAAAGTGAGCGATTACGGAAGGATTATTTACTTACAAAGAGGAGGAATAAAATTACTGAAAAGAAAAAACATTTATGAAATTTAAGTGATTCATATATAATAGCATGTTGCATAATATTATTAAATTGATATAATTATACCATTATATCTACTTAGATTGACTTGTCATCGAGGATTACAGTCGTGAGTCGTGAGCATAATATGTATAGAGATGTAAGTATGTATATTTTAAGGTGTTTTGTCGAATAACCTAAATACGTTTAATACGAAACGTGTAGTCTAAACTAGCCTGGTTTATTGCAATCAAAACTTAAGGTACGTGTACATAATAACGAAGCGCTTTCACCCGCTAACCCGGCCGCAGCGACCGACGTGTGTGTTAGCAAAACCCGAGCAAATGAAGTTAGCACGTTGCGAGCTAAAAAACCGTTTCGTTAACAATTTGTTCTACAATATACGCGTTTGTGTTGATCCCGTCCAAAACAGAGCAGATGCACTCTAATTACGACATTGTGGCGGGCCCGTGGTAATTGGATGCGTACACGCGGACGGAATTCGACTTAACCTTCTTTATAGATCTGTGAGAAACCGTATTCATTGGAAAATTCCTATTGTGAGCTCTTAATACGTTTCACATAAGAGTTAAAATTTGCTGTCAGTAAAGGGTTTCCCACTAGATTTGCATGTGGATTTTTTATGTTAATGACTAAGATGGAGAGGAAAAATACTGAATCAGTGATGCTTGGGGAGACTGAATGTCTACCGTTACCATAGAGTAGGTAATCTTTACAGTGTTCATTCTATGACGTTGTCCATTATATATAGATGTAGATAATGTTAAAGATTCATACATAAACTGTAAAGGAACCTACTATCTGCGTTCGCCTTAACTACATATCTATCCAAACAAATAAACCTCCTAAGCACAAGTTCAGTAGTTTCACAATTAAAGCTCGTACAAATACAACAGCTGTCATAAAGATCTCTTCTCAAATCCGTGGACAGAGCAGTATCTCTCAGCTACTAGCGCCACCTGGTGGCGGCGGCGAGGAAGCCGAGGATTAGCCCGCTCGAGTTTGAGTTGCAGCTTACGGTAGTCAGTGTGTATACAACCTTAGATTACGCTCGGTGTTTAGAAAAATGCTTTTGACTTAATGCGTCTGCTTATGGGTGTATTTTTGTAAAACGTTTGTTTCTTTAAGAAAGTCGGGTTGGTAAGACGAACTCTTGCCTACCAATAAATATTATCCTCCTGACCCCGAGAGGTATAAATGTATGCACTGTTCTTAAATTTTAAAAAAATTAAAATTTTAACTACTGAACTGTTTTGTCACTTTGTCAAAGAACAAATTGTTTAAGGGATAGGTACTTTATAAAACTTTAAAGGAATAACAGGGATACTCCATAAAACTTTTAATATAGGTATTTTTAAACTATATATTATATTTTTTTTCAATGTCCTACTCATTGCACGCCAGGTGTCAGGAGGTAAACTAAAATGTACGTTATCATTACTAATTCTGTATGGCAAACAATACTTCTGCTATACATAGAACGCTACGTTTTATGCATTTTTTTATAAGTACCAGTACTCGACCTTTTTTACATAATGCATTTAATTTCACGATAAACTCAGATGATCTGTTGGTAATTGCTGAAAATCACACTATCATGATTCAGACCAAATTAAACTACGTAAGTATATCTACAAATGGGTATCATTAAGCTACGTCATGTTCTGTTAAACTTTTTTTATTTATTGAAATGAGATAAAAATGATTGACCTCCGTCTTGGGTCACCGAATCACGTGTAAAATATAAATTATTTTTAAATCTTTATTAGTTAATCTTAGTAATGTTATAAAAGTTATTTCCAGGGTATTTTTTTGGTCCTAATCCCGCGGTGTTTCAACTCACTGTTTTTTTTCTGGGACCTGTACCTAATGTACTGCGGAAAAAGTGTTTTTTTTCGTACTTAATTTTTTTATGATCTTCTTTCGGGTCCGCAGATCTCTCAGCACATGTATACTCACCAGAATCTATAACAATGAGTTGTTGGCAGTAGATTCAACAATATCACACACTACGTAATATGTCCGAAATAACCTAACCAACATTAAAAACCCCCGACATTCAACACTAAAAGTCGCATAATATTTGAATGGCTGAACCGATTTTCATAGGTAATACATGGCTAAGTACACTCGGGGTAAAACTACCTATGACCTTATAAAACGAATCGAAAATCTGTTCAGTTGTTTGGGGGCTACCCTACCACAGGCACCCCTCTTTCCGTCGGAGGTTAATATAAAAGGTGTTCTATGTATAAGTGTCACAGTTACTGAAACTGATTGTACCAGGAAGCTTTTGAGATAATTTACGCAGTACCTATTGACTTGGAGCTGCTAAAATAAATAGACTCCAAATTTATAGAATGCTCAGTTGGAAACAATAATAAAACCAAAGATGATGTAAATTAGCAATGATTTTCATCAACGACCGAAAAAAGAGTTTGATGATTATCTTTATAATAATACAAACTCATGTTGATTCTACATTGCACGTGTAAGTTTTTTTGTCGTAGTAAATATCCATTCATTTGACTGGTCAACATTTATTAGGGATAACCGATAACCTTAGATAAAACATGAGTCTTTTGTTTCTATAATCTATTCAAATTTACTACTACGTACTTACATATTTAGGAGTTTGTACAAGATTAGAATATTTCTTAAATTAGGTAAAAGAATATTACATTTATTATATTAGTATTTTATATGCATAACTAAACTTATTATTTAGGTCCTATTCCGGCAAAAGAAACAATTGCATTATTTAAAGTGCCACTATACAACTAGTAAACTTTGCAAACAAAGAATTAAACAACATACCTACAATACACTTGTATCTAACTAATCTATGCACAGGAGGTAATTAAAAGAATTAAATGAGAAAAAATAAATGTAATAAGGAAAAACCTCGGCTTAGTGTGGTAGCCTCGAAGCAAGGAGCAGTTGACAGCCCAAGAATTAACAGAGATAAGCTGTGTACAAGGCAAATAACACTCGTTACTGGTTGCGACATTATCTTACACAAATAACTTTGCCATAAATTATTTTGAGCCACAGTCATAGACAACAGTTGTAATGCGCGTGTCAACTGTACAATCTCACTTTTGAGTTTGAGCTAGAGATGGCTATGAAATGCGAGTTTTTACCAAAACTCTTCAAATTGATTGTATTTCGTAACAAAAACTGAAATAGTTACATGTTTTATTCAATGTGCTTAGTTTATTATATTTTTTTTGTATTAGACATAAAATTATGTACTTAATTGTTTACAGTTTTTTGGTTTTGAATAATGAAAACAGTGCCAATTTCTCCATTCTCGGTTAGAGCATAACCAGGGAGAAGTGGTTAACTTTTTACACATCTGTCATGAATTTTATATGGAGATGACGATTAATTTAGATAGATGATAGATAGATAAGTTATTTATTTACTTAACACAACACATACACAGGTTACACAGCAAGATTTCTAACATAATTTTTTTAGATTACATAAACTAGGTACTATTTAGGTATAAATCAATCCCCGTCGGTCCCAATTAGATCGGATAAATTAGCACTTAGTCTTTATGTAATTTAATACCCTGCTATACTTTTATATTATAGCCAAACACGATAAATATTTACTAGGTACAATAAATAAAAATATTGATGTCCTGATTCTCACATTCGATATTCTTAATCAAATGTTTGAAGCGGAAGTTTTATTTACTTCAGATAAAAGTTTAATTAAATTTTCAATAATAATTATATCAAATATACCTAATGTCATGTGCTATAAAACATTATTGAGAAACATTTTACTTACATAGTCTATTAATAATACCTACTTATAATCATTTGGGAACGCATATACTTACATACTTAGTAAATATTATACATACCCTGAAGCAGTCCCTATAGTTTTGAATTACTTATAACGGTTTTTATTAACTACGTCATCGATCTTAAATCTATGCTTGAACTGGGAAATTAGGAGGATGCCCCTATGCCATGCCATATAAAAAATGTAAAGTCGAATAATTGAAATTTACATAATATGTCGCTCTATGTCGTCTTTAATGCAATGTCTCAGTTGAAATATGGCCATCCCTCTATTAGATGGGGACTATTAAGCACACACACACACACACACACACACACACACACACACACACACACACACACACACACACACACACACACACACACACACACACACGTAGGTATCTTATGAGAAAAGTAAGTGAATAAATGCACCTCTGCCTGCCCCTTAGAGGATTATTGTGGTGATGTCAGTGAGTTAAGTGTAAATAAGAAACGAGTAAGTAGCAGTTATCTAAAAAGATTCTAAAGCAACATCTGTCGTATCGTATGCCACAAATATTGATTTTAACATCATTAGTCCCTAATCACTTAAAATTGGAAGCTACACAAATAACTTCACTTCTAAGGATTACTTTAATGAGAAGATTATTAAGTGACTTTGACTTTGCTTATTTGTACAGTTTCACTCTTCAGATAAAGTTATCGGGAGTTCGTTAACTTGACAAGCTACAAGGGATTTAAACTGTTATAACTATTTGTATCAAATAATATTTTACAATACAAACTGATATTGTATAACATTCATTCATTCTGTTGAGTTAAGTAGACAGTAATTGGTGAAAGAAAGTATTTCAGAATGCATTAAAAAGTGACCAACAATTCTGCATAGGGAAGCTTTTTTTTTAATTGACTACGTGTGTTGTATAACCTTGTAAATTTTTACTTGATTTAATTTATATTTGGTAAGTCATCGACCACTGTCTTACCACTGTATGTGTTTATCTTATTACCTCACTACTTACAAGATTAACCGATGACATTTAACGTCACCATACCAACAACGGACCGTTAAACTACTCTCAACATAACTTATCCAAGTTGTCAACTGCCATCTCATCAAACATTCAGAGGCAATAAAACGGCAGCAATTAACAGCAATAACTACTAACAACCATACACTTACGGGCAGAAAAACTGATAGCACTTCCCCACTTCCCCCCATTGTCAGCGCCGAAACAAAAAGCGTTCATGTAGCCACAAACAAAAAGTTCAGCGCACATATCCATTCTAATTGTCAGAACGACTAGCAGTGATTGCTGCAAGACTTAACACATAATACATTACAGTTTATGTCACAACACAATCAGCTGGAGGACGAATCAGGCGAGCATCGTAATCTAGGTTAACAGGGGTCAAACGGCATCACAAATTCCAATACCATATTAAACGTATCTGTGGCGCGAAACGCACTGACAGTTCTAGATTGTCGTTGATCAATCCGTGCTGCGGCTGCGTTCGTGTTGACGCTAATTTTCCCGCCGTTCACTCCAATCAGGGGGACTGTCACAGCTTCTAATTGGCGGGAATTGATTTTAAGTTCCAGAAGAAGATAAGAGTTCTTCTCTGCCTTCTCTTTATTGGACACTGTTCTGACTGCTCCCATATTGTAAACTTATATACCAATAAATTTCTTAATATTATTAAATGTATCGGACAAAAACATCGATCTTGTTAATCTCCTAAGTCTGATAGGATAAAACTTTCTTTTTCTTCAGGAAATCTTCAGGTCATTGATGATATGAACTGCTCAGTCTATTTTAAATGCTTTATTAGGTCTCAATTTTGAGCCAATGATACTTGTGATTGTACGTATCAACTCGCTGAGTTACCAATTTAAATCTGTTCCTCCTTAAGTGGTTTGACTTTTCTTTAGATTAGAATAAACGATCATGTGACATTTAGGTGTACAGTACATTACCTACTCTATATCTTTAAAACTTTAGCCAAGGTAAATTTCCTCTAGAGCTTTTCCGAAATCCGAAGCTGAAGCTATGCCAAAATGTTATTGATTGAATCAGCATAATTTTCATTTATCTTTAATTAATCTTTATATACTCGTATATATCGTATATACTTTCTTATTGCTCTCACGTCTGTAGTAACGTTACGCTTGCGTTATATGCAAATAGTATGCGTGTGCGCATGCCATCAGACGACTCCATCTTGGAATAATTCATCGCCAACAGTTGCACTCGCCTATTAGGATTCGATGCAAGGGACAGAGAAATGTATCTCACATTTCATTTACATTTTATTTGTGAATGGATGTAACTTTTTAATTAAGTATACTATTACGATTTTTTTCTTACTAGTAAAACCTCCAAAGTACTTTGTAAAATATATTTTTATACGTTTGATTGACAGATGCTTATGCCTGGCCTGGGGAACAAAGTTATTTTTTCCTTGAATTCCTACAAATGACAGATAACATTTATGAATTTGACAGCTGTCATAGGATCTTCCTATATTCGTATATGGGTTCTTCCTATATTTTACAAAGTACGAGTATACTTACCTACAACTTTTATTCTAGTTAATTAAAAAACTGGCCGCTTTTCGCATCCCCGAAAAAAAACCCACCTCTTATGCAAAGCCATAGAATAAGGATTCAAATTAAATTAAGAAAAAGAAGAGATTTTCAAATTCCAAACTGTTTTCAGAACTTAGCCTCGAACCTAAACGCAAAACCATAGAACAAGGATTTGAATAAAAAGGAAGAAAATATTTTCAAATTCCGAACTGCTTCCAGAACCTGGCGTCCGACCTCCGCCGCAGCAAGAGTCCGCGGCGCTCGCCGGAGGAGCGCGGGCGGCCCCCCTCCACCCCGCACGCCCCGCACACGCCGCACACCCCCCACCTGTCGCCCAAGAAGGAGGCCTTCAATAATCTGCTGAATAAGAACGTCTCTGGTAAGTGCTTTGGACTCGTTGGTAGATTGTAAGGATCTTATATGAATCCTCTTACTACTATGGATACTACTACTATTACCAAGTTATTTTAGTTTAAAAAAATATCTAACACTTTTATGTCTCTATTTTCGCAATTTTCCTATAAAAGTACATTTATTTTATATTATGTGTTCTGGATGTGTACCATCAAGGAAAATTCGGAAATCAAAACAACGAAGCTGGCAGACTTCAAGCGTCCAATTAAATGATTCCCCGATTGTACCTTCACAGCAAATTATTTATGTAGTGTTTGTTTTCGATACCACTGTAAAACAACATTGTGTGCTTACAAAGAAAGTGCATTTGGAACTTTAAAATAATTAAAATGTTCTCTAATTCATCCATTTATGTCGAATCACGGTGACCCTCCCCTCAAACGAAAGTACAGTCGGATTCATAAGTACACACAACAAGAAAAGACAGCCCACTTAATATACTTATAAGTAGTTCTTTATTATAGAGTCTATTTTAAATGACAAATCATTTCAATAAAAAAATCTCTATAAGTATGCAATGATGCAAATGAATAAATAATAGTTATTATGATTATCAATGGCGGACCAGATATACAACGTCACATACTTCACATCTCACATCAAATGATATAACACACAATACACAATTTCTGCTGCTGACTGTACCCTGTGTAGCCGGATTAGTGAGGTCGTCAAGTCCTGTCGGTTTATGTTGCTATTGAGTTTAAATTAAAATATTCTTTAATTTACTGATGTGGAAATTAAATATCTTACAGTAGCTATATAGGAATCATACCTAGGTAGGTATATTATTACAGTAATGATATTTAAAAAAAAATAACAATATAAAACAATGGAATAACTTCTCATGTTGAAATAAGTCCTCATTACTTATATGTACTATTATGTACATATGTATATGCTTATTTAATAGTTCTTTGAAACTTTTAAATTTATCACAGTAGAAAAAATATTCGGAAACATCGATCAAATTGATTCCATACACTTAGTTGCACTACATCTCATATTAATGGTTCCCTCCAAAGCCCTACACTTAATTCTCTCTATAATAATTTTCCATTCAGGCTCGTCTCCTTTATGAATCGTAATCTCTAAATCTCTTCCAGTCGTCTGTCCCTTTCTATCGCTCCTAAATCCTTATTCTGTCCCGCTCTAGTTCTTTTACCCCTTAAATCTAATCCGGCACATCCCGTCTGCTCAATGCTATATGCAACAAGCCCACACTCACACATGTAAACGTATTAAACACACACATGCAAAGGGTAATTTAAAAGACACCTTTGACATTTAAATTGAACGTAACTTTCCGAACGGTCGATTGATTTTGACAGCACGCCAAAATTTTATAACCTAAAAATTTATTCGCCTTCTTCTTATCTAAATTGTTCATGATTAAATGATTATTTATGCTATCTTTAATTCTCTATAATCTTTTTGATTGATAAATAATAAGATTATACAAATGTGAAAGTTATACGCCAACGCATTAACGATCATATTTTTTATTTTATTTTTTAAACTGACGCTAATTTTGGCAACCAGGTTGTTTTTATCCGACATACACATGCTTATATTTAAATAAATAATCGCTTTAATACGACAAAATATAAAAAAAACCAAATCGGCTTATCTGTATAAAACCACCGTTCGTGTGTGGTACAGTTACCAAAAAAGTTACGTATCTTTAATTCAGTATTTTTACACTATTTACTAACCAGCGTACTACTGTAGTAGTATATTTTTAATGTTGCATATTTGTGATAAGTGCAAATTTAAAGGATTGATAAGTATCTACAGACAATTTTTTTTAAATAAAATAAATAAATAAATTATAAATAATTATTTGAAAACAAAGATATTTTTAACTACGAGGTGTATTTAAATACTTACGATCAGATTTCACACAAAGATCAATTCAAACCAATCAAACACAAAAAAAAACACCTACCAATTGATTAAAACAAACTTACCTCCGTTGCAAACGGTACCCAGGTACGGACAGACAAGGAGCCACATATATCTCGGTCTCAGGCTAATCCGTCCGACATTGTGCAATCGCTAATCGCCGGATCGGACGATGCGATCCGACCGATTCAAAATTAATAATGATTAATCGCGCCCGATTAAACGAATTAGGTATTAAATCGCGCCTTTGACATCGGACCGCTTTGGTATGGATTTTTTTATTTTAGACTTGTTGGTTTAAGTATGTAAGTACTGGATTGGTTTTGTGGGATTTCGCTGTGTTAGCTATTTCGAGGTACATGAAAGGATTCTTCCTAAAAAGGCCTTAAATTTGCGAACTGTAGGTGAAATTAAATCTAGGTTTATAAACTGGTACCCTTGACAGCCCTCTTGTTCGAAAACAATCGACTGAAAATCGATTTCCTTTTTAGATAAACTAAAGTTTTTGTTATAAAATGTTGGCACAATACCCGTATATAGTGATTAGGATTAAAATCTAATCTGCCATTCATTGCGTTTTTTATTAAACCCCTGACCCTCGTTCACACAGGGAATACAAAGCGTATAACACAGCTTGGTAACAGATACACCACTTGGTTTAACTTGAAGAAATCTACGTAATATCATTGATTTTAGAACATTACTGTCTTATTAACTTATTATGATTATTTTAATATCCAAAATTGTATATACTACTTATCTAGCAAATTATAGCAGATCGCGATAATAAATAATGATGAATAATCGCAATGCAGCTATATTTTATGCTTTACAATGCTTATGTAGTATTTATAATGTGTAAGTTCTAATAAATATTACGTTAAAGTAGCGGTCATGATGGATTGCATTTTTGCGACGTTGTGTGGTGGTCGGTGGCAATCGGTAGCCTATAACATGACGGTATATGGGTCATAAAAATGTCTTATAGCCACTGAACTATCTAAGCAACACTCTGTGGCGGGACACAGAGCAACGGCGCTTTATCTCCTCCCGACACGGCGCTGATCCGCGCCCGGCTGATCCGGATTAGCTCCGGATCCCGACTCGTGTGTGCTTGCTTTACCCCGCCGCGCCAGTGTGTGTGTGTGAATGTGTGCGTGAGTCGTCATTGCGAGCTGACGGCACAGATTACTTGATTGTTTATTGGGTGTTGGTGGCCGTAACCGTAATGGATTTTGTTTACAGGAATCATAATGTAGGTTTTAGGTTTACCTAGTATCTCTATGATCATTTTATTCATGTGTCTTGTCAATGGAGTGATGGTAAGTCGTAAATAGCTATGTGTGGTATAAGTTGCACTTACCTAATTTTATTAAAACTACACGTTTATCGCTCTGTATTAATTAGTGGTATTTTACGTGGTAAAATATTTCAGTTTACATTTACTTTTTGACTGACTTTTTGTCCAAATGTCTACGCAATATTAATAATAGTATTCAAAGAACCCTCTCACATAAGTTCTGTCTCCACATTATTCATAGGGTTAGTGCAGAATGCCCTCTCAAGAAATCTTGATTCATTCGGCCGGTAATCCGGCTTAGCTCTGATCCGGGCGCGGTAGTGTGCGTGCACCCTAATATGTACGTGAACTTGAATGCTTGTGCTTGTATGTTAAAGTTACCCTACTCTTGTAGTGTTTTAAATGTCAATTTTTAATACATCGTTCTAGTTGTAATTTCTGTTTACTTTGATTATTTTCTTTATGATTTTGGTATTCATATTTTAAGTGTGGGTAGATCAGGTTCAAGATGAACTAAGATGTTTTTGATTAAACATTACAAAGTTACTTACACTTTAAGTACCTAATTAATACAAGATTGGTATATGTATACGGTATGGTAATCATTTAATTCCTATGAATTTACATGTGCTATATTAGACAGAGCACACCTTTTAGGTACTAGTAGTAGTTAGCACGCGGCACTTTGATGACTTTACAGTATAATTATAATTAACCTATTATAAATTTTAATCGTAATAATCCTCTAGACCCTAGATCCTAGGTTCCCCGATTCGTCCTCAATTATGACCGGAGCCACTCAAGTTATTCAGTAAATCCGGCTCGGCGTAATCTGGCCGGCTACCGTCTCCGAGGAGCGTAGCCTAATCCGGTCTTATCCGGACTAAACCGGACTTAGCTTCACATGTGTGCGCGCCTTTATACCTCGCCCGGGCTTTGTTATACTCCGTTCACTGAGTGTTGTCCTTCCATTTCGATCGGTTTTGTAATTTTAGTTGTTATGATTTGATGGATTGGGATTAATTTGATCTGATTTATGTGACGATGTAATTTGGATTGTGATAACTTTGAATAACTATTTTTATGGTAAAAGGGGTTTTAAGATGTTAACTGACAAGTGACGTTGACTAGCCATGTCCTTAGTTTTTCGAAGTTCCTTTTTGGGGTTTTAAAAGTTATTTCGCTAGACGACACCTCATGTTAGGTATTCATGTTTAAAGCTTACAAATTGGTACTTTTAATAGTAAATATCAAAATATTATATGAATACTAGTTATATCTAGGCTTATTATTGACGTTTTATGAAGATCATAATCGATAATAGTTTTTCTTTTTACTTACGTACTCACTTAATAAAATACCATCTTCTTTGTGCTCTGACCCCTGAAGATGTAAATACATAAATCGCAAAGACCCATCAATCACTAAGAGATGATCTCCTCACTTCAGCCCAATTTGAGTCATGCATTCAGCTTAACTCACACACACACACACACACACACACACACACACATACACACACACCGCCAGCAATTCAACAATCGTTTTTAAATATCGAACGCGCGTGTGCGTTTTACGCAATGATAATTAATAAGAACTAGATGGAGGGTCAGTGAAAAAGAAACATCTCGAAAGATATCACCCCACTTCTACGACTGGGCTCTTATTTAGAATTAGTTCGGTTGCAAGATTAGTGACTTTATTCATTGTTACAATGGTGTCATTACGTTGAACTTAAAACGTTTTGACAGTAAACATAAAGCGGCCAGTTTTAACACTTTGTTTTTGGATCAAGATGGTGACAGACCATCCTGGTCGTATATTGTTAATATAATATGGCGGCATTTACTCACGCAATCAGCTGAGCCGTTGATCAATCGATAAAAAATCGAGTCGGCCGAGTCATGTGGAGTCGCCGGATCAGCGTGATCCGACCATTTGTCAAGATTACTGGGGGGTTACTTTATACTGACTAAATACGAACGAACGGGAGCTGTCGTGCAATCGACGAGATAGAGTCGTGGCTCGAGCAGCATCGCTCCATGACTGAGTTTTTCGATGTATAGAATGACCCCGCTGCTCCGGGGCAGGACAGATGCGGATGTTTGCTGTGGCGGACTGATCGGGGTCCTATTCTTGAAGTATGTTAACTTTTGTGCAAAAATATTTACTTAGGTATGCCGGGAATAACATTATGCTTTGTGAATGATAAAATTAAATTTTAAATAGAAAATTACCTAGGTACTGTTAGTTATAAATTATCTACATAAGTACTTATGTATTATAATGTATAATACCCTAAGGCTTAGTTACCTTAGAAAACCGCACATAAATTCTGCAGCCCCGAATTTAATCGCTCCTCTAAGGGCCAGGAATCTTCAGCTTAAACCATAGAAGTGAAGCAAAGGGCATTCCCTAATCAGTGGGGCGAGTAAGGGCCCGAACAAAATCTTAATCCCTACAAAGGGTTAGGAACATTATCAGATTACACTCGCAAGAAACGTGGCTCCTTAAAATACGGTTGCTTGGGACATGTCTTGGAGATTATGAAATACGGGCACTTGTGCACGCAGGTAGTGGAGCCACATGCCGGTCTTACCCCGGTCTACCTTACAAATATTGGAGTTGCTAATCCTTTCGCTGTAAGTTCTGCTAGCATCTGCGTCCCGGGTAAGGTACTCTACTTATGTAAAATACTATTGTATTATTTAACAAAATATTACATCATAATTATCATTTATAGATAATACATCTGTTTATAGATAATTCACTCTTTACTTTTTTTACAACAATGATGATGATGATGATGTAGAATCGTGGTGTAACGGATAAGGTCTCAGCTCTTAAAAAACGGCGATACGGCTACCTATCACGTGAGTAGTACAGCGTTTCTTTCATTAGTACACCAAACCCAACCTATGAATATGAAAACATCACTGCGTAATATTTATGACATTCTATTTAATCTGTTACAAGAATTATGATAGTATAGGGAGAGTCACAATCGCTGGCAACACCAGAGCCGCCATAACTCCGGATATCATCAGACTTATTCTCTATTTACGACGATCCAGCGTTTAAATCAGTCGCAGAGATGAAAGCACGGCTTACCCCGTCTCTATAATCTGTGACGCGAAACAAGAACAATATATTTTTAGCTTCAAACGCGAATCTTAAGTCGCCTAATCGCGAATTTGGCGTGGACACGCGCCTTAAATTAAAACGGTCGTAGGGTTGCCAGCGCGGAATTTAATTGCATTTTTAGGGGTATCAAATTACTAATTTTATTCATCAATTTTAATATATTTTTTCAAGTAATGTATCAAATAAAAAAGCAGCAAAGTAAATACTGATAGCTAATTTTGCCAACGTTTTTTTGATTATAAATAATTTTTCAAACTTTATAACCTTAATATTATGTAGGTATATTTCTCCTAAAGTAACGATGCATCAGATATTTCTATCCTTTATTGACAATTCAACTGTTTACATAGGAATACCCATTAAAAGCTTTAGAATGCTAAATGGACACCTAGCAAGCATAACTTGCCTAATATGAAAAAAACTTTTAACAACCAATAAATTATTATTAAGAAACCAAAAAATCATTTATATTTTACATACACATTTAACCCTCAATTTGTATAGAGCACAATCCACATTCGACCACTACCGGCGTGCTCGTGTGATCTGATAAGATTCAAATAAGGGATTAGAGGGGGACACACTGAGGATTTGAGCTCTAACCCGGCGGGTGGGACAGAGATAGCTGTACGGATTATCTTGGTTGGACCGCGGTCTTGTCGTGTGAATGTGTGCGTAGGTATTTAGGATTGACAGATTAGGAAGTAGCACATATAGGTATCTAGGTCCTGTATATTTAGAACACGGTACTATTTTAACAATTGTATACTGAAAAATTTATACTTATGTGAGAGCATTATATTTTGTTGGCCTATGCTAGCAAAAGCATTACAAAAATTAAAATAAAAACCTACCTTCAATGCCTACAAAGTACAAATGTCTTGTCTGAAGACCGCAAAATAATAATTTATGAGTAAATCACGATTAGGTACGTACGAGCTAAATAAATTTTGCTAACCATTTTTTATTCAAGGAATTAGGAACACTGTTGAAACAATAACACAAAAAAAACCGTTGATAAAAATGAAATAACACACGGTGTGTATTTTCATCTCGGGATTACGTAAAGTCGGGATTCGGGATTGGGATCGGGCAAATCCCGGCTCGGCAGTGTCCACCCTTTTTCCGGATTTTCTCGCTCGCCGGCCGACATATCATATTTTTAAAGCACGCATGTGTTTTGTTTGTGTTACAGATATGAAAAGTTTTTATAGCTAAATTTTTTCGAGGAAATAGAGAAGTGTTTTTTAAAACTTAGGTTAGTTTTCCAGCGTTGGCATCCTGACCTAAGATTGATTTATTGTTGGATACGTAAGACTTACTTAGATTTTTTAAAATATATTTTTCATATTAAAACTCCGTCACTCTGAGTACTAAGTATGAAGCCATTAGCATTAAGTCCACCTGATTGTACATAATTACTTTTGTGAGTATATTGTGCAATAAAGAATAAATAAATATGAAGACCATTGAATAAAATCATGCCTACTAGGCACGTATCGCCATGAATAACAGAACAGCTGTCGAATAAGAAATACGTAATCTGATTTATTAAAAAACTATCTATTGTACAAAACTTTTTTTATTTAGTTTTTTTTTCCTTTCCGTCGAACTAATCCTAGCTTATCTCTAGCATGCAGTACGAACCTACGATAATTGGCGACCACAGAGAAATAACTCTTGTGACCTTGACATTAAGACTCTTTATCGAATGTACGGATTAAGTAGCGCTCATCTCTGAACGGTAGGGGTTGGATGGGGGGTCAATGAACCTTTCAACCGCGACCTACCGTATACGTTTGAATATTGCCAACGTTTTTTTGATAATAAATAAAACATGAGTAAAGATGTAACAGTTTATGTCTGTATCGATGATAGAGCATAACCAGGTATTAGTGGTTGACTTTTGACACATCTGTCAAGAATTTTATATGGAGATGACGTATTTAAGTGATCAACCTTTCCCGGGTTACGATCTAACCGACTATGGAGAAATTGGGGCTTAGAGAGTCGGCCCCCGTGGTTGTGTATGGTCAAATATTCTACAGGGTAGTACAATTATCGACATGACGCATGTACAGTTCACGCACGGACTCAGCTCAAAGGATTACGCGCCGCTGAACTAAACCGATTTGGATTAGTAAAAAAAAATAAACTTGGTATTAAATGTGGGAGTGTGAAAAAAGTAAAAGTAAATTTATTTTACAATATTAATTTCAATTTTTTACATATAAATTGCATTCAGTGTTATTTATTTAAATTATACTGAATTCTATTTGAAACATAGGTTTTTAGATAAGAATTTAACTATAGGTACCTAGTACCTACTCACTTAATTAACTTACTGTTTAAATCAGAGAACAACTGTACGATTTAAAAAAAACTCTGTAGATTATCTCATAGTGCACTTTAATGTTCAGGGATTTAACATTGGGCTGAGTTGGATTCGCGCTCCATTTGGACTAAAGATTATTCATCATAAGTTATACAGGATGTTGCAAAATATGTATACCTAAATCGAAAATTGAATGGAGGGCTCTACTAGCATTAAGTCCCTCGTACTCTAATTTTGTAATATTTGTGCAATAAATAATTAAATATGTAAATGCTAAATAATAATGCAGCACCCTATGTAAGTTCCGTGAAAATACAAGACATATTTACTATTATTATTTCTATGCGAAAATCTGCTGTGTTAAACATAGAAAGATATAATAAGTAGACTTGATAGGAAAGCATAAGTCTTCCATCACCCGTCATAATATTAATTTATAAACCTTCCTACAAATACCCTGAAATATATCTCGGAAATTATCGCATACACACCTTTTCATATAAAAATGTGCCGTGTTTTTCTTTGTATCTACTCGTAGGTATCGCAAAATATTGACGAAATCACAAATGGGAAGATCCTTTGATGAAACGCGTAGGGTCCCGATTGACTTATCCAATATAGTTAATGCCCTCCTGTGAAACAAATGACTGGGACACGTTTCTATGCAGCAAAACATACTTATGGGAAAGTGATTAATTTCCCTAACACATTATACATACTATAGCTACCTTTGTTTATCTACATTTTTATGTATTTATTTTCTTCAGTCAGTCATCAAATAGAGTTATTCACTTACGTATTATACATAGGATATTGCAAAATTGGTAGGTATAGGAAGCTGAAAGATGGTGATTCTGAAGGTCATTTTAAAATAAATTGTTCTACGACTTTCGAAAATAACTTCTGAATTAAATTTTATGTCTAAATGTCTATACACTTGAGGCCTATAACTTTGTAATGGTCTACTACAAGGAAGTTGAATAAATCTCGCATATTCATACATCTAGTCTCTATCCCGATCAAAACATACATGCAAACGTTCATTACCATTTCAAACATCGATCAAAATAAACATCCGAACCAATACAAATACAATCTGTCCACGGTCATTCAGTCTATGAATGCGGCTTCTATCGCCCCCGCCCGCTCCGCCCCGCTCCTCCCCGCTCCGCTCCGCTTTGCTCGCTAAAGCCAGATTTCAATAGACTATAATCTCACCCTAATGAATCTCGAATCCGGATTACGGCGGCCCCTATAATGGCCAGTGACGGCGCCTGCAAACGAACCGACTGTCCGGATAGTTGGAAAGAAAACCTTTGATTGGAGTCCCGGTTTAGACTAATCCGGATTAGCCGGCTGTAATCATTGGTGCGGTTGTGCAATATTCCCGGATGCCTGTTTCAGTGAACTCTTTAATGAGGTGAAATATCATTTTATGTGATTTTGATTTAGTGTGTTGAGTAGTTAGGGTTTGGTAAAAAGGAAACTTTATGCTCCATGTTTGTTCTTTTTGCTTTAAAACTATTACTGAGACCAGTAACACCTTATTTATCAGCACATAACATATTATCATAAAATACCTTCCCCAACGAAATAACCGGTACAACACAAACACGTAACCAATACAAGTGCTAATTCGACGTCTGATTCTACCAATAAATTGTGTCAGGCGCACCGGCAGCTAATCCTGTATTCGCAGTAGTAGGCATTAGGTGGCTTTGGTGGACAGATCGGCGTCACAGGGCGATTCGAAATTACCTAGCAATTGGACGGCGGGAGAATGGCCCGGCTAAATCGGCTGCAGACACTTTTATTGGCCGGGCAAAGCCGGGCGCCGGCCGGATATCCGGCGCGCTAATCCGGGACCCGGGCGCTAATCCCCGCCCGTGCGAGATATCTCGGCGGTACAGAATCGGTTATCGGCGAGTAGAGGTGACACTCTTTTGAAGTTGTGACGCTTGTGATGTGCGTGTAGGTTTCATATAGTTAGGAATAGAAGATTGAATAGTGATAGGGCCACAATTCTTTGTCGCACCTTCGTCGTCCTTTAGCGTCAATTCACACGTACCACAACCACACCACGTCGCAGCGACAAAATGTGGTCAAGCTGTGGTTACGTGTGAATTGTGTGACAGCGGCTTTTTGCAGTTGCGTTGTGGCAGCGACAAAAATTAATGTCGATGTGGTTGCGTTGTCGCTGTCATTGCGATGTGGTAACCACGTCGTCGTGTGCAGTTAGGGTCAATTCAGACGTACCACAACCACACCACAGCCACAACCACACCACAACCACGCGATGTGGTCGGGCGTATATTTTGTATTGACAATGAATAATCCAATTCACACGTGCCACATTTTGTCGTTGTCATCGACCACCTGTGTAATACGACCACATCGCAACCACATCGCAACCACAACGCAACCACATCGCAACGGCAACGCCGCCACGTGGCGGCGGCACCGCGGCTACCTGTTCTCCGTATTAACTGCATACAACCACGTGGGTACCACATCGCAAAGACAGCGACAACACAACCACATCGACATTTTGTCGCTGCCACAACGCAACTGCAAAAAGCCGCTGTCACACAATTCACACGTAACCACAGCTTGACCACATTTTGTCGCTGCGACGTGGTGTGGTTGTGGTACGTGTGAATTGACGCTTAATACGGAAAACAGGTTGCCGCGGTGCCGCCGCCGCGTGGCGGCGTTGCCGTTGCGATGTGGTTGCGTTGTGGTTGCGATGTGGTCGTATTACACAGGTGGTCGATAACAACGGCAAAATGTGGCACGTGTGAATTGGATTATTCATTGTCAATACAAAATATACGCCCGACCACATCGCGTGGTTGTGGTGTGGTTGTGGTACGTCTGAATTGACCCTTATTGCTTTATGGCATGCCAATGACTTTAGAGGCGTGTGACTGAGATTTGGCTACCAGGATTTCGTCCTGAATTCCAATTTTTACAACTTTAAATTGCCCTTTTTAACACAATACCGTAAGTAGTTTATCTCGTCACTCAGGGAATGAAAGCCGCACCGCGTATAAGGTATTAATATAAAATTGGGTGCAAAAAATGAGCAGATTAATTGATGTTTTTATTGGATAGTGCCGCGGCCGTAATGCGAGAAATTGAACTCGTGCAAATGAATATCGCAGGTTATTAATATCGGGCGGATACCGACACCGGCCGAATTATGAAAAATATAATATTATTGTCAGTCTACTGAGCAGACCACTTCATATCATGGTGCATGGAGGGCGGTGCCGGCGGGTAGCTGTATACTTGTATAGCTTCTGTATAGTGTGTTGGCGAAGATTCTGAAATTACATAATAGTTTTTCAATTGTTTTACAACAGATATACATATATATGAAAACTGGGTAAAACTATTTAAGATACTAGTTTCTTTCAAACGTGAAGAAAAAATTGTTAATTATTATTTAGTTTGAATGTATTTCCTGTCTGTTTCGCTGTTATTGAAGCGAGCATACTTTGAATCGGCCTAACATAATAAATTCTCTAACAAAGTTGCAATGAACATTATCCATTCAAATGGAAGCTCGCGAAAACGCGAAAATGCTCCAAAATATTCCATCATTACTCGTCTATTTAGAACACAAAATTATATTTCAGTGCTCACATGAATAGGCGTTTCTATTTTACGCTAATAGGGATTACGGGTTCTGTTCTAGTGCATTTAGTGTACTTCTGGTAAAATTAATTACTTACCAAATCGCATACGGCGCACAAACGCTCGCGAATTATTTGAAAACGTTTCAACGCAGTTTTGAATAGAGAGTAATCGCGGCGCGTTTTGTGGGCTCCAGACTGTCTGGGGCACGCACTGTGTAGGTAGGGTAGGATGATGAAATAATTAAAATTTAATACGTTATGTACTTTAGGTAAGCGTCCACTTTTCGGCACCGACGCAGAAGATATCAATGACACACTCAATTCTAAATAGCATGTTATATTATACAACTGTTTATTCTGAACAGCTTTTGTTCTGCACATGACAGCCATATTGGTATTTCTTTCAAAACTCGTATTTAATATATTAATATCCTAAACAAAGTTGTCTGAACAGGCTTTCACTTACGAATAATATCCTTATTGCAGCACCCTGTATAGAATTGACTTTCAAATGGCTGTCCATAAGCACAGCCCAGCCAGAGCCGGGAATCCCCTCAAATCCGCATTCGAACTAGCCTCAATTTCGCGTATTGTCACAAAATAAAATAATCCCTATTGAAATGGTCGGAATGAGTGGCAAATTAGTAATTATGGTTCGCGGCGCGGCGGCTGACATTAGGACCATTTCGGCGATAATGCCTCTAAGCCAGGAGCTCACGCGCGGTACAGGCGCGCACAGCGGCAGTGCGGGATCGCGGGCTGGCGGTGACTGTACCTGGTGGATGGTACCATCGCGAATATAAAGTCAAGCTGACAAAGCCATTAATGGTTGTCTGGTAGAGAATTCTATAAGCAACAAGGTCGTCTTTTTATAGAGTTGAGGTGCAGGTGAAGCTGCGCAGGACAATCTATGCAGTTGCTTGCTGGGTGTTAGTACTTGCACTTTTTTGAATTCCTACAACCTAGCAGTCAAGGCCATGTACAAAAGTTTTTCTAACAATAAAATTTGGTTCTCGAACATTAAGACTATAGTGATTTGTTTATTTGCCGGTAGCTACCGCACTGTTGTCTATCGGGGGATGTCCAGCGCGAGGTATTATTGCATTCTGCTAATTAGTAGCCGCGCAGCCTCCACTGAGCCGCTCAACTATTGCGGGGATATAGTTGTGAGGTCACCTTCGCGAGTATAAAATTACCTTATTAAATTTTAATAAAACTATCGCTTTGCTAAATTGTGGTTGTGTGCACTGTCCCGCCACATTTTGCTTTCTTTTTAACCGACTTCGAAAAAAGGAGGAGGTTCTCAATTCGTCTGTATGTATATATTTTTTTAAACTCACCATATATCTCTCCTAGCCGTATTCGTTCAAACTCCGTGTTTTATAGTTGCTGAGGGTTCCGCTGGTGTGCCCTCAAGTGACTTATATAGCCAATCTTGGCTTGGAACGTTCGTGCACACTGGGCGCACGTTAAGACACCGTTTACATAATTATAGTTTATGGCCGCTGGTGGTCGGGCCTTTAACTCCTTTGAAGACAAGAGGATACTTGATCTCGATACGAAACTCACCATATTCCACCTCCAAACTATGTCCACGGCAAACCGTTGAGCCGACTATTTTCACACACAGTGTGCCACTTTTACACACAAAACATGTAGGATAAAATGTATCCCACATTTTTTTGTGAGTCTATAGAAACTTTCTCAGTACTTTCCAAATAAATAATAAAAGTGTCTATTTTTCGCCGATACATTAACCGTTTGTTTGCCTCAACATCAGACATTAATCTTAAGACATGTATCTTGTACGGATCCTCGGCCTTCCAAAGGCTAAATAACTGCAGCTTCTCTAAACAATATTAGCTTGAAACTTTTCGCGCCCACTAACACTAACATTGTCGTTATATTCGGGCGCTAACGCCGCGCACTGAGTGTGAATGTCGGTGGTTTATTCAACTCGTCTCTATTATCTCTCACTGCGCCGATTAATTCAAATGTACGTGTCGATTAATCTTCAAATACTAATTATTAATAGATTACTCGATGTTGCGGGCAATGAATTTGAGTTCACTTTGAGTTAAACTTGGATAATTAAGTTTGACGCAAGTCTCTCGAGTCGAGTGGAGACCACGAACAGGCAAACGCAGCGTGGGACGCCCTCCTGCCCGCTGGACTGACGACCTTAGGCGGGTGGCGGGTAGTGGTTGGATGAGGAAGGCCGAGGACCGAGTGTTGTGGCGCTCCTTGGGAGAGGCCTATGTCCAGCAGTGGATGATTATTGGCTGATGATGATGATGAATTAAGTTTGTGTTTTTTTAAATAATAATTCTACCATCTTTTGTTTGTTTATTAGAGATATCAACAATGTATAATACTTGCTAACTGTATATTGCTGTCAAAGCGTGACGAAAGCAATAAAGACAGAAATTGAATCTTAATTTCAGGGTTGGTGCAAGCCACCCTTAACCACTCCCTGACTATAATATGTAACCCAAAGCGAACATATCAAAGTAAAAGAAGCAGTTTAAAAGCATTTCATAATTAACTACCCCTTTCAAACAGGATGTCCCTAAACAGAGAAGTTAGTACAGAAAATTGTCGCTAATCCAATACAGGCGGAGGCTGCGGGCTAAGCAATCGAGTTAGAGACAGCCCTCCAATGCAATGGAACATTCTGGAAGTTACTCTTTTGTTTTCGATGTAGACTGCTGTGGCTTGCGGCCCGCCAGGTAGGATATTCAATTACTATGTTTTTGATAGGGGTTTTAGACGGCTTCACAAAAGAAGGAGGTCCTTAAATTGACGCACTTTCCAGCCTATTATTATTTTTTGCTTACTCTGTACAGTGACATCGATAAATTGGTATTTATTTTATAGATGCCTTGCTTTTAGCATGATCTGAGTGAAGACAGAAGGCCCACAAGTACAGAGCCTAGATTAGCTCCGCTTTACTAACAAGACGGCAACAATGTATATCAATATTGTATTCTGCCGTACATACGTCAATCTATGAACAAGAAACAAGGCATATACATAAATAGTACATACCCACTTGAATAGGTGTACAGAGAGTGATATAGTGTATTGAGTGTTAGAAATATTTAGAAAGGATGTGTAGATCTGGTTGAAAAAAGTAAATACCTTGGTAGTGCCTTTAAACTTGAAAATCTTATTCATTGGCCTAAATTTAGCAGTAAATACTGTAAAAGCATGAAAGCCAAAAAAATATGGCGGCTACGAAATACTACGCGCTACGAAAAAGCGTAGCGCTACGCAACTACGAATAGGGCTACGTAGCAAAGACATTTTCATGATCCATTTCCATTAAAATTTAATGAATACCTATTCATTAAATGTATCTAATAATAAATAAAATGTACATTGTATCTAATTCTATGGAATTAATAATAACGATTACCTTTATTTATTTAAATTAATATAGGTACATTTTAATTTGTCTAACATAAACAAAACTTGATTTAGAATGGCCGCCGTCTCTCGGCTTCAGATTACCGTCTGTCCGGTGAGACACACATCTACAACAGATCTATTATTTACGTACGGACATCACTAGTGATGGGGTAGTGACGGGTGCCGGGATATAAACTAACGGATAGATGCGAAACAAGGAGCTTTAAGACAAAGGTTTGTGGTGCTAGACACCGAATAAAGAATTTGTGTCTTTATCTCTATCAAATTAAAATATTTTTATTTTTCGTTCATAGACGTATATTAAGTACATATATATAGTTAATAGGTGACTCTGGGAGGATCATTGCGTGCACACCATTATTATACTGTGTATAATGACTTGTTGACTTTTACCAAAATATGTTAAACGTTGCCTATCAAACGCCTGCGAGTACAAAATGTATTTAAAATGCAATTCAAATCAACTTTAAATACCTTTAACGTTTGGCAAAAGTCACTCTGAATTCTATTCGAATGTATAATGTTGATATCACTCTCGGTTACATAAATTTTGTTTAATTTCATCCTCTTCGTTCCCATCCCTAGCACCCTAAGATCTAGCCCCAGACGGACCATGCAAACTCTGGTCTTAACCAAAATTGGTACACCCTTAAATATTCACAATTGTAGTCTAAGCCGTGGTCTTAAGGTCGATTTTCGCTCAGCTGAATAATTAAAGCATCTTTGTTCGACCGTTGTCCAGTGAAGATTATGGCTTGACCACCTTGTCAGGTTTGCTTAGATGCACTTTAATCTTTTGAGCCGGACCCTGAAGATAATTTTATGAATAATCTACGCCTTTACTATGATTACGTTAAGGCCATCGGCATATCGTTTGCATAATTTTAATCTGTTACTGCATATATATTTTCTGTCATTTCTTTTCTGGTGTGTGCTGCCGTTTTGTGCTATCAATGGTCATAACGTAAGTCATAAATCTTTATATGTATGAGGTATTAAAACTATTTTAAGTAGGGCACATACTTACCTCTACATAAATAATACATTGACTTAAAATTTGATCTCAATCCTTACTATCCTTAATCCTTAATATCCTTAATCCTTAATAATATTATAAATGTGAAAGTTACTGTGCCTGTCTGTCTGTTACTCTTTCACGCCAAAACTACTGAATGGATTTGAATGATATTTGATATACAGATCGTCTAGAATCTGAGAAAGAACATAGGCTACTTTTTATCGCGGAATTTCCACGGTAAAACTTTTTAAGGCGAAGCGAAGCTCGCGGGAATAGCTAGTAACAGAATAGACCAGGCTCTATAGTTACCGACTAACGGAAGCTAAAGGAGTAAAAACACATGGATTTGCCGTAACCCAAGCCTAAGCCTCAGCCGACCACATATGAAATTATGCGTATACGGTTCTAATCCTTAAGGCGCACGTAATATGTACCACCTTCTTAACCTAACAAGATTATCGAAGGCATTTCATGGTCGGATCAGGGAAGCGAAGCCACAATGTCGTATCTACAAATCGTCAAGTTTTCATACATTTTTAGACAATTGTATTTTTTTAAAGTGTATGATCGATTAAATGCATTTGTTTCATTTACTTATTTTTTTAAAATTAATATTGTAATGCATTTGACAAGACAAAGCAAGACAATTAAATTTATAAGTATGTAATTAATTAAAAAGGAAATAATAAATCAATTGATTTAAATTATGTTATGTGTTATGTTAACAAGTCATAGAAGGACAACAATTCCATCAATTTGAAATCAGTAAATGCTCAGAAAAATACCTAACCAAGATTATTACATATAATGTAATTTTGTACAAACTTATCAGAAATTTCGAACCAGCATATTTCTATCCGACAATTTTTTGTAATTTTACACTTACGTCATTTTACTACCCAAGCCAGCAGTCACAAGGCGGCTAATACGGAGATTTTCTACGCAAATGAGATTAACGGTTAACTAGACGCGCTTTCTTCGAAGAGGCTTCGAATGTAGGCTTGAAGTATGAGACGGATCATTCCGTTAAGTAATTCAATTATGCAAGCCTGAAGGATGATAGACGGATGTGAGTGAATTAGGGGCGGAACAAGATTTACACGTAAAAGGTGCTAGTTTAGGCATTATATTATCAATGTGTACCCATACGCATACTATATTTTTTATACCTCTCTATCTTTCACTTCATAAAGCGAGTACCTACTTAAAATGAATATACCAAAATTCAGTTTTA
Organism: Plutella xylostella; assembly: GCF_932276165.1. Taxonomy (NCBI): domain Eukaryota; kingdom Metazoa; phylum Arthropoda; class Insecta; order Lepidoptera; family Plutellidae; genus Plutella; species Plutella xylostella. The sequence continues at coordinate 11,940,565 of NC_063985.1, forward strand.
TTTCTATTTGAAAATGAAGAAATAAAATGCCTCTTTTAAGCTTGCTTTAGCTATCTTGATGACTTAAGCTAGTTTGCTACCAGCCCCACTATTCTTTTCCTCCCTGTATTTATACAGTATACTTTGGAATAACCTATTATTGACTTCCACAAATCGACACTTTGTATGTAATTCTACTCCACTGGTCTAACTCGGCGTGTGCCACAAACATCCCCCTGACACAGTGAACGTCACACAATGCTGTTCATTTTGCAAGTTTTCACCCGCTGACACACAAACACACACACAGACACACCGACACACAACTGACATGTCCTCAATAGATCTCAACACAATATACAGCCTTCACAAGAATAGACGCCCCATTTCGTAAAGTGTATTAATTAAGACGCGGCATATCGTGTGAGATACATTTGATCGTTTTTAATTTGCATGTCACACGGCAAAGTTTAATTGGGTCTCGGCGTATTTAAAGATTTTGTTGATGTTTTGAGCATTGTGTTTGGTTTGCGGGGAGGGTGTGCTAGAATATAATTATGTTATCTTTTCTGTGCCAACCGATACTAGTAGATAGGAGTAGCAGTAGGAGTGGTAAAAAAAGGCAAATTATAATACTATTATTATAATATTATAATACTATTTTGTAGAAAATTAAACCACATAAATTTTCCTTAATGGTTTTATCCCTTTCTTACTTTTTTTAATGAACCACGTGTAACCGATAATAAATCAATTCAAATTCAGAATAAATATACAAAACATAAGTAGGTCATCTCAGTTTATAATCAGTAACATTATCTTGGCGGGATGATCAGTCGCAACATTAATTTAAGCAGATAATTGTGATATTTGACGAGTGTAGCGGAAACCGTCAGTTTGACGGCTGATTGTTATCTCTTGTTGGCAACTTTCATTGAAAACAAGGGGGTGGCGGGATCAACTTCACATTTAGTGTAATGTTTGGGGAGGGTACAGCAACAATTGGTATCGTACTATATTTATTGTAAACAGTGAACTATGGATGATAAAGTAAGTATAGCTGTGTGCATTTTGAAATTGTTTTCCAATATATCCGTCAGTGAAATTAAAAACATTTATCATTGTTTTTTGTGGTTACACCGTATTTATAGTCTGAAAAACCAAATAAGGCATATACCTACACAGGTACTAAGGAACCATAAGACCTAAGATGTAGAGAACCTTTATTGCATGAGTTTCATAGTCGTAAAGGTGAAAATAAGTTGCAGCTAGCTCACCGGGGTACCAGGCGCTAAGGACAACGAGGAGGTACGTCTAGCGCTGGGCTTGAGAGCTTAGCCCGCGAACTAACTTTATAAATAAAATCTCACAATTGCGTAGAGCACAGAGAATAATAAACCCGATGCAGCTTACTTTGCTGTGACTAGGGAAGACGAGTATCGTGTTTCGTCTTTAACCGTAGCCAGTAGGTAAGCTGCTAGGTTTTCGGCTTAGAAGTTATTATATTCAGATTTAGATTGATGTTGAACATAAAACTTTATAATTCAATGCAAGGCTCGTAAATTTTTATTTAACTTGTTATTTTATATGCTTACCTTAAATATGCTTGCTCAAAGTTATCGTCTAAAATAATTAAAAAGCCGAAAACTACAATACAAAAGCCGAAAGTTCGTAGGTCGTGGACCCCTAGTCTTGACATAAGCTTCGGCTTTGGTCGGCTAAGACTGGAGTCAGGTTTCTAGACGAGGCTAGCTGATATGTGCCTTGTCTGGAGGAAGAAGGATGTAGCGGCTAATTATTTTCAGGATTAATCTATTTAAAATTAATTATTGAAATATTAAGTACCTTACGAATAAGGATGATATAAATTCTTATGGCTGTGCTCACTGCTTACTGGGTAAGTAGAGTTTAGAATGGTGCTCGCACAAATGTGAAGCACTTACCTTTATAGTGATTTATCATCAGAGTCAGAAAGGTATTTATGAATAAAGTAAATAAAATACAACTTTACGCAAGCATTCAAAATATCGCGTGATTTTTCAGCGTGAAGTTTTTATTTCATTCGCAAACAGATTAACTCATAATCAGTGAGTCACACGAATTAAGATGAATTGAGTTTTTATATGTGCGAAATTCACTCGGGCAACCATTTCGGAGGAATTAAATACTTATTTTCACGTCAATATAGTAAGGTAACTGTTGTTTTACTGCGTTTTAATTTACATTTGGGTACTAGAGGCCATTCCACTCGCCACTATAATACAATATGGTAAGTAGGTACATAGTTTAGTATAACTTAAAGGTATTTCATTTTAACCTTTGAAAGCCGCATCTCTAGCAACACTACTCAAAACTTGAGGGGTCAAGTGTAATGGGATTAAGTAGAACCGTACATACGGTTAACCGGTACCCGGATCATTCAGCCCGTCGCCGGATGCAAGCGTAAATGGATTTCACTGAATTAAAACTTTGCTTTCTGTTTGTGTCACTATTTCCCTCGGTAGTATTTCTTGAAGACTCTTAAGATATACCTATTCCTTTTAAAGTGAAGTACCTTTAGGTTTGTTACCTGCGAATATTTAAAACTGATAAATATTCCTATTGCTAATCACTAATAAAGTATAGAATACTCGATTTTAAATATACTTAAATCATTTCTTATATAAACATCACTGAGAATTAGCCAACTCAAAACAAACAATTTCATAGCTCGCGAAAAACCTAATTTGTAATTTGCTTACAGCCTCGACTTGTTAACAGGATAAGAGAGTTAATACGTACAAGTAACAACGACATAAAACCTCATTAGATGAGTGTTGCCAGCTCGGGCCTAATGAGCCGAGATATCTACGCGGTATTTTTCACGAGTGGCAACACCTTTGATCCGCCATTGCTGTGGGAAGCGGCTGAATGATCGCTTGATTACGGACAATTGTTATGCTAATGATAATGGGTTTTGTTTGTCTCGATAACTGGCTTTAGGTTAGTGAGTTGTTCTTGTAGGGTAGGGAAAAATACCAAACTTACTAACTCAAGATTACACAACTTATTTGCTACCTATGTACATATAAGTATTTCAGTACATGAAACTTACAGCACATGCATTTTATTCGGTTTGTATTGTTGCTCCTACTTATAGTATTTGTTTTAACCAGTCATAACAATAACACTACCCAAAAGTATACCTACATGTAATGACTATTAAAGCTGTACTTATTGTTTACGTCAGCAACAAAAAGTAGGCTACAAACAAGTACGCGTACAACAATAATGACCGTGATTACCGGGCCGGTTGTCCGGCTTCCCGGTCCGGCACGCGACGGCTCATCCGCTGTAACCGGATCATCGTCCACGAATGTGCAGCTCAGGACACGCGAATCTGTTTGTCTTACTGACGGTACCTAGTGAAGAACCGTCAGAACAACAACCGAACTTCGCGATAGCCGCCCTGGCTATGTAAACGAAATAAGAACGAACTTTTACGAAGTAATTAGTGTCAAATTCTATAAATTTTGAGTCCAAATATGGTGGTCAAAACAAGTTCGCGATAGGTAAACATAGCTCTGGAACAGTTCTCAACCACCCGCCTTTAAATTCGTCTGTCACAACTCAATACCTATTACCTAGTGACTATTTTTCAATTAATTCTAATAGGTACCGACTCGAAAGGCGATTGGTTGAGAATGCTACTTGGCTAGCCGCTACCAGTCTAACCATTGAGTAATTGTAAAAGAGAGTAATGTGCTAAGCCGCATTAATGTAAATCAATCCCACATGTGTATATAATTACAGCTTCACTCACCGACAACGCGTTAACTCTAAAAACAACTTCATCGTAATCCCAATAAAGCTTCTACAAGAATTCCCTTAACCTCTCCAAAGACTAAACTCTTCATCAGACGGCACAAATCGAATCCACCCATCTAATTACTCCCCGTACGAGTCGGATAAGTATTTCACAAAATACTTAACTTAACTCCGACTTAAGTACTCGCGTCTCTTCATTGTTGATTCTCAAGTTAGGGGGGTTATTAAGTCCTGAAAGAGGGTATCTGATTCGCTACATACCTGCTAAGCTCGACATGTAGACGAAGTCTGGATTTCGGCTCCGAACGCAATGAACCAGTGGCGTTTGAGAGATTAAAGGGTTATGAAGTTTTGTGGTCTAATTGGCAGTTTGGGGAGAAAATATTATAACGTAAGAGTACACATAATATCCAGGAATGTCCTTAGGCATTACAAACCATCTTAAATGTCATTAGTTTCAATTCCTCGCTATATTCAGAAACCTAGAGTCATGGCGGAATACAGATAACGCAGCTCAAAAATCAAACTTTTCCAAGATTTAGTTTTTCCCCATAAAGAGCTCGAGGAAGTTTGAAGGCTCAGGAGGCCACTCTATCTTTCCAAAAACCAGAGCTGTTATTCAATTGGTACGTTTAATGAAACTGTAGCAGGGCACCGAAACTTAGATTTCTCGTTAGCTAGACTGACCCCTCAGCGTTGCAGCGCCGCGGCTTAGTACTTGTTGGTACAAAGTTTTAATTCTCACTCGCATGGGAGAAGACGCCACTTGACATCCTCCTTTATTAGGGATATCGACCTTTTTCGAGAGCCTCTCGGGCTGAGACCCAGCAGTTGCAGTCTTTGTTCTTTTAGGCGATTAGGCGTTCGGTATCTTCGAAGAGCTAAGAATGAATTGATCTGTCTAGTATTAACCGTCTAATGCAGAAATAGGTTTTCAGGAACGGTTCTTTTAATAAGCATTTTCTTATGTAGGTATCTCTCTACAAACAAGCAAAGAAAAAATAATATTGCAACAGCTTTATAATATACCCACATATCCCCAACACACTCACCGTGTTAACTAGCATCAGCACACGACCGCAACGAGCCGCGGAAACGGCGAGGGGAGGTCCGGGAAAATAGGCCCCAACGTCTTATCGCAAATCCGGCATAAAATTAAATCGTATTAGTGTCGCATCGGCGGAAGACGCGCCTCTAGATGCGGTGCGGTTAAAAATTTACGCGATAAATTATTCTCTGCGACCCGATGTGTTGTTTGGATTAATTTACCTACGAGTGAGTGATATAATGATGTAGGATATATTTAACCGGATACCTTCAGATAAAGTTCTCAGGCAATTTTAGTAAATTTATGAAAAACATATTAAAATCACATAATAATATAAAAGCCACCTTATATATTAGATATTTAAAGTGCATATAATTAAAAGTGCACCATGCACTTGACAATTTATTTAATCACTTTAAAAGCACCAATATTATGAAATAAGCAGAAAGGTTTTACTAAAACCAAAAACCCCATATTTAAATGAAACGTGCAAATATTTACCAAATCCTCGACTCTGCCAACCTGCTGCGAGCTCGACTAATATTTAAAGATTAACTGCAAACCGACACTACTCCCGACACTTCAGCTGAAAGACTAACTCCGCTGAAAATGTTGATATTCTTAATTCTGCTTTTGCCTCTGCCCTGACATTTCAATTACAGAAATATTGTACTTGTGTTCTTAAATGTAAATTAAAATAAACAACGTATAAAATTGAGTAATATTAAACTTAAATTGGGGTAAGAAAGTAGTGTATTTTATTTCAAATTTACTTAATTACGTTATGTATAATTGTATATATAAGGAAAGAAACGTTTGTCTTGAGATACACCATCATTGAGATTGCACTGTCAAGTTTTGTTGTTTTTACTGTACTTCAAAGAACAAAAATAATAATAATAATATAACCAAAACAACGTCTTAGCCCCGTGATTACCGAGAGCCCGTGTAGAGACGACGTTCCGTCGAAATAATAATTAATTTCTGTAAATTTCGTACGAACACCAGTTAGCCCCGGATCACGCTTGTACAGATATTCACTACTTGCTGTGACCCCTTACTACGAAGTGGATAACTTTTAAGATGCTGGCAATAATGTTAAGTTTCGCTTGTGTTGTAACGACAGTAGGGGACAAGCAGGGTGAACGGGTTACGGCGGGCGTGCCTTGTGATAATGCCTGCGCCGGCGGTAGGCTACGCAAATAACTTTATTATCGCACCGAATTTGACAGGATTAATAGCAATTTTGCTATCACTTGGTTTATTTACTTTATCAAGTATTTATTTGGACGTTGGCTAATTACATGAAAATAATTTGCACTTCCTCTTCTTTGCGAGGATGATTAGCCAGTGCACTTAGGTATACGTTATATACTAAGTGTTGACCTATTACAATAATTAAGTAGGTATAGGTATCTCACCTATATCTTAAACTTTAATAGCGACGCCATTAAACCTGTACCAATCTCAGCCTCATTTATTATTCGAGCTTTGAATAATTTAATATTAATAGACTAGTGTTCCCGTCTCAGATCCTAGGGATTTAACTGACCAAAGGCGAGTCTACCGGGTGCGCGACTAAACCTCAAATAATCCACGGGTCATAATAACCCGGCAGCGACCCAACTGTGCCCAGTCTCCCCTACACAAAGAACTTGATAATGCAAAACTATTGAAAGTAACTTTACGCGATTATGAGGCTTCGAAATTTTAGTGTTGTTTCACCGCTTAGCTTGCGACACAGAATGTTGAGCAGGTGCTGTAGTTACAAATGTTATTTGAATGTTAGTTTATGTGTAGTAGATAATTTATCATTTTGGACAAAAGGAAGGCCTTTATTATTCGTAAATCTAAGTAATGTTCTTAATTTTGATACATATTTTTGAAATATGTTTTTGTTTGAAATAAGTTTGTAAATGTGATCGAATAAAATTTACCAAAATGAAAGGTTTTATATAATAGTTACTGTCCTTCAGATCAGATGATAATTACAAGTAATTTACCATCTTACCGGAGTGACCCATCCGTCTGCCCTCTCTCCCACCTGTGCCGCAGAAACAAACTTTAATCACGATCGCACCTACGGTATTACTAAGAGATTATTGCTGTACCGCGAAAATAATTGTACTCGTATAGGTGCCCGACCGCCAATGTTTTGTTGTTCGAACACCCTATTGAATATTAGGCATGTAAATTTCCCCGAGGCAGGTTAGATGGAACAGTATTGTTCCGAATGCCACAATGTTCGCGGCCGCAATTACCCGATTTGTGATTAAATACTGCTTTTGATGAGCCCGTGACGGTTTACACGTGTTGCGTAGGAGAGCTCGATTATTTGACGGACTTTACAGAAGAGATTTTGTTTTAATTTTACGAGCTCTAAAACAATTAACGGGTCTGAGAGCCACGTGGAGGCGACAGTACACATTGCTGAATCAATATTGAGAACTCGAAGCAAACCTCTTAGAGAAGGCGAAAAAAATATGCACAGAAACGGCAAGAACTATTTAATATTGCGCTAAGGAACAGACAAAGGGGCGCTAAAAGCGAGCGGCACAAAGATGCTCCATCCGACGAACGAGGATTAATTATTATTTTAACATTTTGAGCAATTTTAGCGGAAACGCGGAGTTTTTTGCCGCCTGCTAACTAGTCAAAGGCATTGCTTTTTCGCCTGAAAAGTTGCTAAATAATTAAGGCGGCTTTTAACGACGTTTTGACGTCTGAAGACTAAGTAGCTGCTGTTCCAGACGTTGCGTTTTTTTTAAGCTGCCGTTATTTTGTGCAGCCACCGCGGTGAGAGTCCGCTCTAATGGAAGTTGTTTTTGCCGGAAGCGGATTTTCTTCTTAAATATTATCATTAAGTACTATCCTAAGTTTAGATCGTGGTTACCATTGAAAACCATAGGGACTACTCCTTGAGCAAGACTCTCTTAATTTAGGGGAGTTACTACTCTTCCTCGTCACGGTGAGCTATGAGCCATAGAAAACGATGCGGCGTATCTCTCACCTCCAACAGCGTACAAACCTCTTCCTAATGAATAAACTGACGTTACAACAATCATCTCATCAGATGATGACTACTCTTCCACCTCTAGCAAGAACCCTAAGCTAGACCAGAACAACACAGAACTACATACATCTTCTTCCCGGTCCACTAAGTGGCATTCAATCCATATTCAAACCCACTCCTCTAACCGCTCCCTCTTCTTCCAGGCAAGACCCTGCCAGTCCACTGCGTGGTGGAGTCAGTCCCGTCCCTCGAGGAGGGCTCCTGGCGCCGGCGGGCCGCGGTGGAGACCGACAGCTACGTCATAATCCCCGCGGCCACCGCGTTCCATGAGCTGGTGCCGGCTGCGCTGATGAGGCTGGGTTATCCGCATGAGATGGCTGCTTCTGCTAAAGGTTTGTACCTGAGGATAAGATGAAATCTTCTTAGCGATTAGAGAAAAACTAAGGTTTTTTGTTCGTTCTTGCCCGCGACCAGGCAAAAGTAGAGTCGACTTTTAAAAAATGGCTGATAATGATTGAATACCATGCATGTATAGATTGCACCCAGTGACGTGCCTTGGGAGAGGCCTACGTTCAGCAGTCTGTGGACTGCTATAGTTTGATCATGTAGATCACTTAAAAGCCATTAAAGTTATCTAAAGAAAACTATACACCAACCCTACAACAAACCTCAACAGCCCCACTAACTAGCACCCCTCCACAGGTTCAGTAGTAATCAACAACTGGAAACCTTTACCCTTCGAGCGCATCTCCGACGGCCCACTAGCCACGGTCGGGGAGGTTCTCGGCGAGCTCACGACGGTGGCCACATTGAGGATCCAGCTGCTGAGACCGCGGGCCACGCCGCTGCAGGACATCAAGGATAAGCTGCTCCGGCTGTTGCTGGTGCAGAGTAGGCCGCTGCTGATGTCTACTGGCTGCCCGCTCGATGAGGTCAGTTGATGAATAGAATAGATTGTGATTTTGTTAATTTAGATTGCGGGGAATCAGAGACTGATAAAAGTCTGTTATGTGTTGTGTCTGGTATACAAATGGGCCGCCAGGAGGTGGGCTGTTTGCATACATATTAATCTTAATGGTTAAAATATGCTAGTAAAATGTATTAGTAAACTAACCTCTTAATAAATTAGTAAACTATGTTTTGAGAAATAAAAAGTAACGTTTAACAATATTGTATAACCTGCCATTAACGACTGCCTACCGAATCTAAGCCTACATACAACATAAATTCACCTATAAAATAACTCCGTCAAAAAAAGATAAATTAAACCCACATTAAAATATCTCAAACTCCGACACCCCGGCAAACATATTGTAAACAAACCGTGATTTCTTCCACGCGACTGGCTCGCTACCCTCGACCCTGCAGTTGTCAAGCGGATCGCTTTAGCCTCTCTTTCGAACCGCATTAGCCTCATCTTGACGACAGGGGGGTTATTCTATAATACGACGAACCAACGAGAATTGTCACTCAATCGGCACGCTTATTAAAACGAGGTAGGGTCGTGGTTAGCGCTGCAGATTTGAACTACGTCTGTATTTCGTTCCGATTGCGTGACAATATACAGGGTGTTCACGTCAGTCACGTGACCAACAAAGTTTCTATGGAAAATGTAATAATTTTTTTTTCGTGAATTTTCAAATTCTGATTTCAGTTTCGGGCTTAGATATAACATGCTGCACATGTAGGTTTCGGCTTAGTATACCCTTTTTGCAACACCCTGTATTGTATTGTTCGTTCGTTTGTCAATTTAAAGAGTAACCCCCCTAGGCATGGTTGGCTTGGCAAAACCGAGTCCATATTGTTGTGAGGGTGTGTATTTGTGTAAGGTACATACATAAATGTTCAATTCTCCTGACTCCTGCTTCTAGATAAATATTATTGCAATCTTTATAGAACTGTATAATAGTCGATACAATTCCACTACATAAACAACATCATTTACGAATTCATTGTTTTATGAAATCATTTTTTTTTTCTTGCTATAGTTTTAAGTAGCTCTTACCTGTGTAGAATTCTTTATAATTTTGCAATAATTACAATTATAGGTACTATTTAGCCGTAAATTTTTATGAACCTATTTGTGAGTGCTACAATCTTAACAATAATAAAAATCTCCACAATATCGCCCATTGAACCAAGTGCTTATTGTGGCTGTAAATCATTAGTGGAATCGCCCCGCAGTTTAAACCTTTACCCCTTATTATCGGGGTGTCTATTGTTCCTATATTTAAGCCTGTTCATTGAAATTAAGGTCTCTGAGGCTTACATTTGAAAATGCTATTCAAAATCTCGCCCACTGTTGTATTTATAAAACGTTATTGAAACTACAGGATGTTGCGAAAGTGGTATAGTAAACCTAAAGGGGTGACTCAGGGGGTCATCCTAAACGGCTTTTGTTCTACGACTTTTGGAAATTCATACAAATTTGTTTTGCTTTTCCTCACAAAAAAAGCTAGTAACTAATATTTTTTTTAATAGGTAATCAATTTTTTTCGAATTTCCTACAGCTGTAGAAAGCAAGTTGATAAAGTACTATACTTACCCAATTTTTTAACATCCTGTATAAATCATTGTTGAAACTATAGCGCCCGTCTACGGTTTTGGTTAAAACGAAACTCATTGTTTTAAAAGGATTTCGGGATATTAATTGGTAATTTATCTTTTATTGTTCGTATTTAAATTTAATGCCACTCAAATAAAGCGTATTGTTTGTTTCGGTCACTGAGGTTTTATGCGACTAAAATAATCTTTATCGGCATTGTTCTCTGCAATTATGAAATTAATGCCGGTTTATTTTTACTTCAGAGATACATCAAATAAAGAGTTTAAAATGTTATTTCAATTAAATAAAGCTTATTCTGAATCATAAACAAGGCCTAGTATTAGTATCGTAACTCGTAAGATAATGTATAACCAAAAACCGTCTCGTAGAATAATGGAAATTCTCCTATTCATGGTCCATCCATAGCTATGCAAGCCTACTGGACAAGTTACTACCACATTATATACTAAGTAAGTATCAACCTTAATTTTATTGATATAATAATAATAAAATATAGCTACCTAAATTTTATTGATTTAATAATAATGATGATGATCTATGAGTTCTATGACAGTGGCACAGTCTGGGATCACCCCCGCCCCCCCCCCCCGCCCCTGCAGCTCTCTGATTAATGGAGTGTAACTCAAATAGACTCAGCACTTGGCCCTTCGTTTTTGCTCTCTAAAACTCAGCTAATCAATTTAATGGTCAATTTGCCTGCAGGTTGGTGTAAGGGCGCGTCCACAATGTTAAAAGTATGGAACGGCTCTGTTTATTTTTCCGGAGACCCGATTGATTAATTAAATTGTAAATCATTTATTCATATTAATATTGAGTAGGTAATTAGGTATTTATTTTTCTGTATGATGCTGTTTGATTATGAATGTGTGTTTGTTGATTATATCCGTAACTGTACTGCTTAGCGTATTAGTGATGATTTCAATATTTCTTCCTGAAATATTAATAATTAATTGAAATGCTTTTCGACATTTCCTCCTACCCACATTTTACGCTGTTTATTTTTTCGAAGTACGTAAAGTGTTGCATTTTGAAGTTTTTTTTTTTCTCAACCTCTAGTGTCCCACTGCTGGGCAAAGGTCCCTCCTTGAACTTTCCACTTATCCCTTTCTTGGGCCTGCTCACACCATTCCGTGCTAAAATAGTCCAGGTCGTCCCGCCATCTCCTTCTTGGTCTGCCTCTGCGCCGGCGGCCGTTGTTGGGTATCCATTGGGTGGCCTTTTTTGCCCACCTCTCCGGCTGCATACGGCAGAATTTTGAAGATATAGTGATTAAATTTATATATGCTTATGTAAAACTAGCTTTTGCTTAAACCTTCCTATTAAATCACTCTATCCATTAAAGAAACCGTATCTTAATTTGTTGTAAAGTTTTAAAAATCTTAGCATACCTACATACCTAGATACAAACACATCCGAAAACAACTTTGTTTTATACTATGTATTGAATAATTATACACTAATTTCACAATAAAATAATTATTCATAAAATTTAATTTCCCTATTACCCAGTACATAACACTGTACGCATAAACCCCTACTCACAACTTCGCAGGTTACTCCTCTAAGTCTTCGCTAATAGGGATGATCACTGAATTAAAGAAGCATTTAATTTTGTTTTGATGTTTCATGTCTTTCGACAAAACATCTTACCGGTTTATGTTTTCTCGTTGTTTGCGCGCTTTGAGGGATTATTTAAATTCTCGTATTAACATTGTGATATAATTAGGTAAAGTAGGTAGGTACTTGGAGATAATAATATCTGGAGTAAGAAATGGTTTTAATGAATGAAAAGAATAATTATAAATTTAAAAATAAGTCAAGAATATTATATGGTGGTTTCTTCAGTGCAACAAAACAAATAAGTAAAGGGGCTGAAGCAAAACAATATTTGTAGTCTTTAAGATGCAGATGTTACAGTAGAAATAAAATGGTTTCGTGTCTGAATAGACGTATTTATCCATTAACAAGTGGTAGCCACAACAAAGCCCATATACTATAATCTTAAATAATTTCCTTATTCCCTACACGGCAAAATTTAAACGGAACCTACCTATATCAGTAACAAAATGATAGAATATGTAAGGGTAAGCGCACACCTGCTCGGATTTCCATACATAATAAATTTAATTGAATCTTCGTCTCATCCGACTAGCGCCTTATTATATTTTCTAAATAATCTTCGATGTGAGATGTGTAGGAAAGGGGTGCAGGCTTAATGAGCACTTTCAGTATACATGATGTGTAGGGCAAGGATTTGAAAATTGAACAGTGTGTTAAAGATTACTTTTTATTTGATTTGATAAAACAACTACAATTGGAAATATATTTTTTAGAAACAAACAACAAACAAACACTCACATCTTGTACTAAAGTAGGTACTCCCTTGCGGGGTAGGCAGAGGTGCATTGCTGCACCCACTTTTCGCCAGTGTTATATTTTTTTTATAATTAACCAAATGAAAAGACGCTCATACTCTGCTCTTTACCTACTCCTGGGGTAGGCAATAATAGTGCATTATTGGTACCTTCTTCTTGTCAATGAAAACCGTCAAAAAATACCAATAATATTATGAAAAATATATTTGCCGACCCAGTAAATCCTTTAATGCATCGTGCAATAAATGAACCGCACACAATCCAAAGTGCCTCATTCTACAGGATGTTCAAAGATTTACTAAAACCTCCTCAACACTTGCCCATTCCCTCCCCTCCCCTCCTATTCCCCCCATCTTACGAACTTCGTCTCGGAAGAGGGTTAAAACGAGTTCAGGATGTAGGCGCGCTTTTGATCTTATTAATACCATAAAATAATGCTTTAGCTATAATCTAATTAGACGCGAGGTTAGCAGAGCTCGGGAGGCTTTGGAGTGTTCCGGTTAATGGTAGCTGTCAATTTTTGAAAATGGAATTAAATAGAAGTACTGACTTTGTAAGATATAGCATGAATGTATAGATAAATATGAAATCACATTTCCAAATTAACTCATTGTAATTTGAATATTGATCCGTAATAAAACATAATTTAAAAATAATTTTCACATACTAATGGTACTTTACTACCCCTTTAAACATATCTGAAAACTGAAACAATTGTACTGACGATTTAACAACTAGTAACTTTTCCATTTGATCCGGGGCAATTCTCAACCGGGGCATTCCCACTTATCTCAACTCTCACTTCAAAGACAGCCGCTGGAAGTTGCAAATGACTCAAAGGAATCCGCGAGTCGCAGATAATCAAACACCTTTAGCGGGAAATTCGTGGGGTTGCCAGGGTTAAGGAAAATGGGAGATTTCATTATATTAAAGTTTTCATTATGGATTCACTGCATATATTTGCAGGTTTAATTTAGACGGTTGTGCTTTAAAGTTACTTAAAATATTATCGCTTAAGATTTAAGATTTTTGCCGGATTGATGTCAGGTGTTCGCTGTTCGATAGCAGAGACGTGTGGAATAAGCATGAAGAGGCCTTTGCCCACCAGGAAAAAAGAGGTCTTAAGTCTATATTCAACTATTTGGTAAAATAATGAAAGCTACTTATTGAATACTGTAACATTTCAAAATCAAAATAAATTACATTATGTTCAGTATTGATAGTAAAATGAAACAAACTGTAATAATTATCAATTTCAGCTGGCAACACAGATCATGGCTGAGCGGCAGATGAACTCAGGTTCAAGATATTACAATAATTTATTGCGCGCGAACTCAGCCGCGCCACTGAAAGTTTTGACGCCCGAGGAACACTTTCCGAAGGCTTTTTGCTATAAGGGATCAATGCGAGACGATAAATCTCCCAAAAATTATCCTCCGGGGCTCTTAATTAAAACGAGTAAGGCGAAGGCTTATCATAAAGTTTCTCTCTTAAGCTATAGACTGTCAAACGCCTCCACCCTTAAACATGTCAGCCTGTAAAATCTAACTCTAAAACTTCTTAAATTCTCCGTAAAAATTCAGTCGGGCTTAAATAATTCTATTCGGCGTTTACACAGCGAGTGACAGGGCAAAACGAAAATAATACTAAGTACGCAGATAAAACTAAGCCTATTGTTTTCTAAGATGTCTTAGTTGGAGTTTATCAGCTCGTTCGCAATCACACACCGTATTACGTGCTCACTCGGATTACACGTGACGAGATACCGCGGCGCCAGCTCTCGTAAATCTTCCGCAAAGCCACGCAGACAATATCTGGAAAAACAAATATGGCCTGATCTATTTAAAAATATAACATACAGAAACGGATTAATGCATCAGCCGCGCTGACAGGTTTACAATTCCGAGGAGGCTGCGCCCGCGCACTCCGCGACGTTTGGCGACAAGACAGCTAGTTTGACGTCGTAATCACTCGCATTGTTCCGAGTAATCTGCCAGATAAGAGCACAGATTTCTGTTGCACAACCAACAGTTGGCGCTGTTTAAAGGTGGAATTATAATCTGACAGGCTTCTGCTTTGATTGACTACGTGTTTTGCGATTAATGTCTTCGTCAAATATTTAGGTCGGATAAACAGAAGATCGGAGATTCCCGCGCGATAGCGTGTTGCGTTGTCCTGCGCTTGTTAGCTCAACTAGTTAGGAGACACATTGTAATGGAGCCACTTAATATTTGTAACTTTTTGTCGGCGCCTACCTCGCGCGCGGTGGGAGGATACTAATTGCTTAGACGCCCTTCCCCACATTGTCTTACAGCAAACTATGATTGAAGTTTCGGCGGCGGCTGCGGCGCGCACTAACAGCAGCGCAAACACGGGCCGCGGCCGGCGCATGACACACACATTAACAACCGGCCTAATATTTTCATAATCTAATGGCGTTGCTCTGTGAAACAATGCTCGCTGTTTGCTCATCCAATTATCTACCCTTTTACTGGTTAGACTGACCTCTTTAAAGGCTTTAACACCGCTCTAAAACGGTGTAACTGTGACTTGTGAGTAACGTTAGATGTGTGTTCCAGGTGACGCTGGCGCAGATCTGCCGCGGGCACGAGCGAGCGCCGGGGCCGGGGGGGCACGAGCCCGGCGAGGACATGCGGCGCCGGTTCGAGGCGTGGTGGAGCGCGCAGGTGTCCCCCCGCGCGCCCTTCAGCCCACGCCGCTACCCCTCGCCCGGGCCCAAGGCGCGCTCGCCGCCCGAGCACCTGCACCCCGCGCTGCAGACCGTGCAGGCGCAGTACCCCACGCAGAAGACGCGCATGCGCACGAGCTTCGACCCCGAGCTGGAGCTGCCCAAGCTGCAGCGGTGGTTCTCCGAGAACCAGCACCCGAGCCGCCAGCAGATCCAGCAGTACGTGCGCGAGCTCAACAACCTTGAGTCGCGCCGCGGCCGTAAACCCCTAGACGTCAACAACGTGGTCTATTGGTTCAAGAACGCGCGGGCTGCTCAAAAGCGCGCGGAACTGAGGAACATCGGGGGCCTGTCGTGCCACCTCGGCGTGAACGGGTTCACCAGCCGCAGCCACAGCCCCACCAACGGCTCCATGCTGGCCGGCAACGACAGCTACACATCCCAGGACCACAACTCCATGAAAAGCCCGATCAGTCCCGGACGGTATCCGATGTCCGTGATGTCTGAAGACAACTTGTCGAACGGAGGGTCGGACTTGGAGGACGACGGCGTGGAGGTGAGCCAGGACCTCGACAGATCTGACAGCCCGGAGGCGCCGCTCTCCCTGTGCACCACGAAGAAGAATAGCGATGACTCGGACGATAGGCAACGTGAGTCGCCGAAACCTCCGGATATAATTAAGGTGAGATCATAATCCTATACACCCTTGCCTTGACACACTCCTCATATTGTTCTACTTCTACAAAGGGCTAAACATGTTTGCTAACAGGTATTCAATGCTCGTTTCTGTTTGTCGCAGGTGCACGACATCAAGCAGGAGCCGCGGGACCTGAGCAAGCCGGAGGCGGTGACCCCCCCCTCCCCCGCCAAGACCAGCGAGAGCTCGCACAACAACAACAACCACGAGGAGGAGAACGGCGGCGACGAGCCGGCCGACGCGTCCGACGACGAGCCCGAGCGCCGCTACCCGCCCTCCCCGCACCTCGACCGCCTGCCCTTCCCCATGGTGCCCAACCACCCCATGTTCGGCCACGGCATCATGTACATGAGCCAGTACATGAGCGGCTTCCCGGGCGTGGGGCCGGTCCCGGGCGAGGCCGCCGGGCTCAACCTGGCGCTGGCCGGCGCGTCGGACGAGCGCCGCAAGCGCAACCGCACCTTCATCGACCCCGTCTCTGAAGTGCCGGTCCTCGAGCAGTGGTTCTCCATCAACACGCACCCCTCGCACAACCTCATCCTGAAGTACACGGAGGAGCTCAACCGCATGCCGTACCGACAGAAGTTTCCGCGCCTCGAGTCGAAGAATGTCCAGTTCTGGTTCAAGAACCGGCGCGCCAAGTGCAAGCGCCTGAAGATGTCGCTGTACGAGCCGGCCTCCCCCGGACACTACTCGCACCCCGCGCACGCTCATTCGCTCGCGGAACGCAAGATGGTCTGAAGCTCTCCCCTGATTGGACGGTACGCACCAGCGAAGACTGCGATTGGTTAGTGTATGGTGCCATGTTAGTATTACATTTGAACTCTAATGTAGGATATGAAGTCATTAAATCGAGTATTTATCTTTTACACGAGGCATTACTTGTGTTTAGACAGCTTGAAACGAAGGCGGTCTTTATGTATCTTGTCTTACATAAGAGCTTCGACGTTGTTAGAAGTAATTGTATTGTAAAGAACTATTACTCAAAGTAAATAGGTACATTTCAATTTAGTTTGTGTGTGAATCTCATCTTTAAGTGTACATTATTAATATACAAATACACACCTTACATCACTCAGTTTATTTATTTAAAAGATACATTAGCTGTACAGAATCTGTTATTTAATGTAGTTTTTTAATTATTTTAATTAGGTTTAGTCTTACGGAACGTTCCAATTAAGATTTGTTTTAATATTGTAAAATACCTATGTGAGATCGATACTCTTCAATGATAATACTTTATAATAAGTAATTATTATAATCTTACATAATTATAGTATAAATTATCAGTATAAAGTTATGAGTCACTATTAGAGATTAATAACATAATAATGCACATGTAGAACTTTCTAAATCTAGGGCTTGTTTCACCACTAGGAGTGTATGTTGTAAATTTTTGGTGGGACTTGCCTTTAAGTAGGTGTTGTCTGACCAAACGTCAATAGATCTCGATGGCTTCGTGGAATCCATCTCTGTATTTTTGCAGATATCGTCTAAGACCCGTTGATGGTTGGTCGGGTAATGTGTAATAATTATAAAATGTGTATAAATTAGTCTCCTGCTTAAGGCGATGTGATCTGTGCGTGCTCGCACTCTATTCATTCCATAAAGTTATTATTTAAAATTTTACGTTATCCAAAGATTGACTAGCTGTTGTTGTATGGTGTCTGAAGATAAGTGCTACGACTAAAATGATGCTCAGGAATATAATTAGTATGCTTAATACTAGAAAAATTACAGTATTCGCGCATTTATACTACGACGAGGCTGACTCATCACTATCGTTTCGTAAACTTTAGGACTGTTTTTTAGTTTATAGGCAACTTTTTATAGTTATAACTTATATTAAAACATCGTTTTGTTGTTTCCATGTTATGCTTGTTTTGTGACGCTGTGATGACATTCCCAAATATTGTAAATATTTTTTTTTATAATATTAATTGTTAAAATAGGCTTTTTAGTATTGTCACTAAGCTCACACGAACAATTTAGCATTTACTGTTTAGGTAATGAAGATATTGGCTAAATGTTTATTCACTTCAATTATATAAACGAAACATAAATCGAATATAATACAATATCAAAGTTTTGTTGTTTTATTTTACTGAGGTAAATTATATTTATTTAATACCTAATTCATTAATTGATTTGAAAATAAACGCAAGATAATAATTAACTAGTGTTGCCACGAATTGTGATTTGGCCGAATACCGAATACCGAATATTCGGCCGGCGCTCTCAGCCGAATACCGAATATGCGGCCACCGAATATTCGGCAGGTGATCCAGTATAATTCAATAAGTTGAAGATTTATTTAAAGAGTGATCTTCTTAAACTTACGGCAGATCCGTACAACTGGTGGTCAACTAAAAAAATACTAATACTGATAAAAAAAAACTGATGTTGTATTCAGGTTTTCGCAATTAATGATTGTTTGATAGTTAAATGTTTCGATTAAATAGTTTTTAATTCCCTTTTGTAAGATATTTGCAACTTTTTTAAGTATTCGGTACTCGGCCGAACACTACTTACTATTCGGCCGAATACCGAATACTGAAAAAACTGGCCGAATAGGCCGAATACCGAATAGTTGCCGAATATTCGTGGCATCTCTTTAACCAAAACTAGAGTTGACCAAATCTAAACGGGGACATATTTCACCCAATAAACCGATAGGTTCAGGCTCGCCGACTTTGTTTCTAATAACAATATATTTCTAATATTAATAATATTTGGCTCGCCAATAGCCGTAACAGTCTACACCAAGAATTGGACTTAGGCTGTGCCACAATCAACAAGATATAGCGGAGCACTAATAATATAAGCATACGAAAGTGATTGATTTCTATCATATGAACGATTCGTTACTTACTATGACTGTTCACTATGGTGAAACTTATATTTAGGATCCTGAAATTATATTTTTGGCCTTACGGATTTTCATTAAGTATTCCTGTACTTATCTCCAGTAGGTTATTAGAAAATGCTCTTGACATTAAGACCACCTTGTGTAAGTTTATATCCTATATCTGTGCAATAAAGAGGTAGTCTTGGATGTGCCCGTAAAATGGCAATAGGCCCGCCCCCTATTACATTGGGACTAACATAACACTCTGGCGAAAAGTGGGTGCAGCAATGCACCTCTGCCTACCCCGCAAGGGAGTACATTTGTACAAGGCGTGAGTGCGTGTGTGTGTAAAGAGGTAGGTAAATAAATCATTTTTTTTGCTGCAGATTAAACAAATGTTTTATAGTAACTACCATCAATCAGAAAAATACATTTAACACTTCAAATTCCGAAATGAAAACCGCCAGCCAATCCGCTTGCAGCTTCACCTCAAACGGATCCGGAAGTCGAGAGTCGAGCGAGACAGACCCAAATCACCTGTCATGGCGGCGGGAATCTTCGCGCGATAGGCGACAACCACCTCCCGATGATATCTGCAGATTCAGACATCTCTGTTCCGTCGCAAAATCTTGCTTTTGGGGGACTGTTTTGGCTAAGTTTTCGGCTATAGATTTGGATCGCCTTGGCAGTTGGAAGGAGCCGGTTTGAAGATATGCAAGTTTGCTATTGTGTTTTGTCAGGCGGTTTTAAAAATATTGTTGTACAATTTTCTATTTCTGCAATCTTTGTAAATATTTTCTTGGCAAACCAATACAGTAATGATTAGGTATTTAAATATATATTTTTATATAAACTTAGGTTTTTGTCCTAATCTATTTCTACATAACACAAACAAACGGCTTGTAAGAAAAGCCTGCGTGGTTTTTAGATCTCAATTTCACAATAAATATGCTTAGTAGTTGCCACTCACTAAGGCACTTCCACCTACAATCCTAACTAATATTATAAATGCGAAAGTAACTGTGTCTGTCTGTCTGTTACTCTTTCACGCCAAAACTACTGAACGGATTTGAATAAAATTTGGTATACATACGGTATAGACCCTGGGAAAAAACATAGGCTACTTTTTATCCCGGAAATCCCACGAGAAAACTTTTTAAGGCGAAGCGAAGCGCGCGGGAACAGCTAGTATCTAATAATAATAATAATTCCACCCCGTGTATTTTTGATTGCTAATGTATCGGTGGTAGCTGATCTCAATGAGAATGCATGCCGAGGTCTACATTCGGCATTACGACCACACTTCACGGCTTACATAAGTCACATTAAGAAGTTTTTCTTCAGCCCCCGGAGGGTTACTCTATACTGGCGAAAAACGAACAAAAGAGAGCGTTCGTGCAATCGGCACATTTAATACAACTAGATAGAGTCGTGGCTCGCGCAGCAGCTCCGTGAAACTTGGTTTTTCGTTATATAGAGTGACCCCCCTGCAGTGGCAGCGTTCAGTTCATTGGGACTGTTAGGGATTTAGCCAATTAGGGGGATATTGCAGATCTGTTACTTGGAACCGAGCACACATACAGATTTTATTACTTATTCTTATTCTTGAGATGGCTTTCCTTGTATATCGGCTTGAGACGTCTTCACGGAAGTGCGTCAACTGTGGAGACAGGTAATGCAAATTACTTACGACCTTATTTTTTCCATTCATGTAAGTAGGTAGTAGGTATGTATTTATTTAACACAAGCATAGGTACATAATCATCGCTGTTAACTTGTACCTGATACCATAGACAAAATTTGCAGAGATAAAATTCATAATACCTGTATTATTTCTGCGAGGGACTAGTTTTTTAAACATACTCAGAAATTAAAATTAATTAGCAAGATCATCATAGTAGTCACTTCAAAGCATTTTATTTAAACTCATAAATAAGTCAATATCTGATATAATCTACACGTATACTATACGAGTAAGTGTTTTTGTTTACCTCCCTATATTTTTATCTTACAAATAACCTAGAGAGTCTTAAAAAACGCGCAAAATGTCCTCTTTAATAACAGTTAAGTTATTAAGTTTTAATCTTAACAAACGGCCGTTGCCGGAGCCCGGCATTTATGTTAGTTAACCGCGGATTATGACGTCTTGTAATATAGCCATTAGTTACGTCGATGCGCTGTGCCGGTACAGTGAAACCGGACTGTAGTGGAGATCATTCAGAAAAACACTCACGAATTGACGAGTAATGAAAAAGTTCCAGTAATATATGGAACGGCAATGGCATGTGGAACTTTTTAATTGCTCGCAAGTATATTTGATCTTAGGCTAGTTAGGCTAGGGTTAAGACAGACAGATTACATTTCGTGTAATACCCCAAATACGTAAGTTAATGCATTTGTAATTGTGAGTCTATACATTAAGTACTTACTTACATTTTATTTTCTGAAGCGCAGAAATTTACTGATGATTTTTATGACGGAGAATATGAATCGCCCAAAATATGGTTCCTAAAATAATCTCATAACCTAGGGCTTATAATTTTTCTAACTAATTAGGCGTTGTATTGCACATTTTTTATAAAACTTTAATAGCTAAGTGTTGTTGGTGTTGGATGCTTTGAGAAGACTAGCTGAAGCGCTACGGCGGGCGACAATAAAACACTAAGCCACGACTCCGAACTAAGATTTACTCGAGACACTTAATACCTACACTGTGTGGCCAGTACTTAAACGCGTTTAGCCCGCGACAGACAAACCGAGGTGTTGTAATGTTTATGTGTGTATCGGCGGCAATGACCGTACCAGTTTTGAGCGAAAACATTGATTTGTTTCTTTCAGAGTGAATGCTGCACCTAGAGATACAGAATTCAGTACCTATGAGTTCCTTATTTAATAAACAATCAAAAAAAACTATTATTAAGTAATTTACTATTAAGTAAGTTACTATTAAGTAATTTAGTAGGACTAGATATTAAAATTAAACTTAACAACCCCTTTTCATTAACCTAACTTAACCTCGTTGACTGAATCCAACGGATTTAACTGTCTAGTTTTCCGTCATCTCATTATTAAAATCCAGACTGCATTTAGAATTAAACCTGTGCCTTTTTAGTTTTCTGTCCCCTGGCAACACTAAAGCAATATCATCTGAGCGACTAGCGTCCGCTTAGTTATGATACAACAAGGGACGCTAAGCCAGGTCTTACCGAAGATACTATTAATTGACATGACGTTTTTTCTCCTCAGACATAAATAAGGGAAATCCGTGCTCCTTTCTTTGAGATATTGAGCCGAGAGAAACATATGACAGAGGGATAATTGCCTATTGGTCGGAAAGAGTATTTGGCTTTTGTTTTTAATCTCTACACATACAATTTAATAAGTATTTATTCTATTTTTTAAACCATACCGAGGCATTAGTCCAAAATAAGTTGCTGATAGCTTTTGCACGACTGGATCATTTGTTGTGAATAGCACTGATACACTAGTACTCTTAACTAAAATCTAAAGACGAAGAATACCACATTCAACCACCCTCTATTTTTTTTCGGGGGTAAAAATACTATTGACTAAAGATAATATACATAATATCCATAAGTCATATAGCACTAATTTATCTTCTCCATGCCAGTAAGCTATAACTCAAATATAATCCTTCTCCAGTGACTCAAGTAGATGAACCACCCCAACATATCCACCTTTCATTTTCCTTGCTAAAACCTACTTTCAATAATAACAGTATTTCTGCCCTTACACACTAAGATCTCTCGCAGTCACAGCATAGAAAATATACCCACAAAACTGAAGCAAAACTTGAGGTAAAGCAAACTCTTCGTAGCGATTTCCGTAGGCTACGCTTGTTGTTAAAGTAAATTGGTCGTTAAGTGTAAGTGGTGTAAGACATTTTTCGCTCGGCGTAGCGTCTCATCGCGGTCGGCGTAATCTCAAATCTCCCGGTGCCAATTTATTTTCATTAGCGATCATCCTCGGTTAATTTTATTCCCTACTTACGCGACTACGGGATCTCGCCGGGCTGGCTAAGTGTGGAGACTGACTTATTTCCTACATAAAATAGAACGTGTATTATTAGTATAGGAATCGATTGGCATGAAAAATCGAATTCTTGCATGTACGCCCCTATGGTATGGGTACGCCCGCGATTACAATACAATACAATACAATACAATCCTCTTTATTTGCACCAAAAAAACAGAATCAATACAAAATAAAACTTAAAAATAACAACAGTACAAAAAGGCGGCCTTATTGCTTATAGCAATCTCTACCAGACAACCTTTGGATGGAAGAGAGTTATATAAATTAAAAAATAGGATTAGAGGTAGTTGTGGTGCAAGAGTATAATACACTACATAAACACTACATATACTAAATAAACAAATAAAGCAACAAAATAAATACAATATATATATACCCATATAATACTATATACATATACCTACACAGAATGATACATGATATACAGCAATAATATATTCAACTAAGGCAGAGACTTTAGGTAGTGCCTTTTGACCCCTTCTTTGAAGGAAGCCACAGAAGGTGCACGTCTTATTTCCTCAGGAAGAGCATTCCAGAGCAGTACGGCCGTCACTGTGAAGGAATCGCCGTAAAAGTCAGTTTTGTGCAGCGGAACTTGCAGACGCAAGTTCTGTGCAGAGCGAAGTGTACGGTCATGCGAACAGTGCCGAAACTTGAAACGCTCTTTTAAGTAGGGAGGAGATGCTGGGTTAAACAGTATGTTGTAAAGTAGTGATAGTATATGCGTATTCCGTCGAAGGCGAATAGGAAGCCACTTGAGTTTAGAGCGAAATTCGGAGACATGGTCATATTTACGTAAACCGAATATAAACCGTATGCAGAAGTTTTGAAGTCTCTCAAGCTTGTTAAGTTGCTCCTGGGTGAGATCGAGATAGCTGGCGTCGGCATAGTCAAGAATTGGTAATAATAGAGATTGCGAAAGCGCAATCTTAGTGGATGTTGGAAGGAAATTACGCAATCTCCTAAGTGAAGCAGCAGAGCCAAACACTTTTCGGCTGACTGATTCTAGTTGAGGTCCCCAAGACAAGTATTTAGTAGTATTATCTACTTTTTACTTCCGAAATGCTAAGTATTCATGTTAATAGTATGTAAGTATCGATTGCTTAATATTAAAAAAAATATCCGGACGGGTTGTCGCGGGAATCTTGGAAGATGGATGTTTAATTGCCCATCGGATGGAATGCCAGCCAGTGGTTTGAGCGCAGATATTATATTTTTGTTCAGTTTTGGTTGTTTCGTTGTCATGTTACTTAAGTATTATTAAATAAAAACCGGCCAAGTGCGAGTCGGGCTCGCGCACAAAGGGTTCCGTAGCAGCAATTACAGTTAAATCAACCTATCTCAAAAACTATAAGAGATACTTTGATCAAACCAAAAATCGTTGAAAGAGTTAATTAGCATGCATCACCTCTATTTTTTTTAGAATTTTATACCCCGTAGTTATAAAAATAGAGGGGGGGGGACATACTTTTTACGACTTTGAGAGCTGATATCTCAAAAACCGTTCACTTTAAGAAAAATGTTTTTTAGAAAACTTTATATCATTTTAAAAGACCTTTCCATTGATACCCCACACGGGTATGTACATCGAAAAAAAAAATTTCATCCCTCAGTTACATGTATGGGGGGCCCCACCCCCAATTCTTTTTTTTACTATTTAGTGTCATATTTTTGTAGCGGTTCATACAACACATATTCCCATCAAATTTCATCACTGTAGTACTTATAGTTTCCGAGTAAATCAGCTGTGACAGACGGACAGACGGACAGACGGACATGACGAAACTATAAGGGTTCCGTTTTTGCCATTTTGGCTACGGAACCCTAAAAAGCTATTTAAGTTTATATATTCATAAGCATACCTAATTAGGTAAGTATATTCTTATTTTTATCCGGTTGGCACGCTTGGACCCGGCCACCGGAGTTCTCTTTTCTCCCAAGCCATACCGCCGAGGGGTCTCTGAACGCGAGTGCGGAGTGCCGCGCCGCCTCCACACTCGCGCGCCCGCACTGGCCTCTGAGCCGAGATATCTCGGAGCCGCTTAATTCATTTCTTCGGGATAATATTATTTTTTTACTCCCTCCTTTACGTTTTTTGCGATGTCGATCCCGGCTTATTTTTTATTCATTGGCCTTCCAGCGAATTATTTTCGGGGTCGCAATATTCGTGACAGTTCGCTTGCAAACGATGAGCAAAGTGAAAAAAAAAATTAAGACGGTTTTCTGCTAAATTAGTTATGAAAGGATGGAGGCTAGATCAAAGCTTTTTAAAGTGGAAGCTTATGATGGCGCCTGTTGTATGTATTGAAGCTTATTTGATTTTAGCGCTCTGGCCGTCGCGTCGGTGACAACGGCAGAGCTTTTAAAATGGTGATCAGTCCATTTCATATGCGTTTTTTCCGGAACATTAATCGCACCTCTCGGATAATCTTAAGTTTATATTAACACGAAACACTAGGCGTAACATTAATAACATCATGGAAATCCGGAATATTCTCAAAATGCTTTGTAACTGTTTCTTATGGTTTTTATTTATTTACTTTGTCTTATTTTAATATAGCAATTTAAGCAATAAATTTCACTGCTAGATAAATTACTTTCACCATAATAAAACCTTAAATCACCCTCAATAAAAACAAAAGCAATATAGATACCTAAAAACCAACAGAATTAATTACACCAACAATCAAATTCCTTTAATCTGCACCTAAAAACCTAATTAAGGCCATCATTTTATTTAAACACTTAAGGCGGGAAACAAACCGAGTTATATTTTTAACGAGGCCGCATCATTTTTTTAATTACATCCCCAAGGAGGCTGCTAGTAGATCGGGTGCCTAATCAACCGTTTAGGTAAGTAAAGAAGGAATTGAGACATAAAAGGAGTCCCCACTGAAGATATCCAACCTCCCTGCAGGAAATTAGCTCTTTAAAAAAGTAGCGACATTTGACAGCGAGCGCAGAGTACTGTACAGAGAAAGAGGATTACGTTTGGGATGTTTTTAACTCCCGACGGAAAAAGAGGGCTTTATAAGTTCAACTTTGTCTGTACTTATGTGTATATCTCCCAAACGGCTGAACCGATTTTCGTTAAAAATATTAGGGTGATAGGTAATGTAACTCAGAGTGTCCTTAGCCATGTTTCATAAAAATCGGTTCAGCCGCTTGGAAATTCTGTCTATCAATTAAAAAAATCCATTTGTTCGAACTCCGGGTAGATTTAATTTGGTATTGGTGTGTAGTTAGTTCAGTGAGTTTACTGGTTGCATTTTTTTTTCTGAAGACTGTTTGAAATATTTCATCAAACATACATTATTAGGTCACTGAAAATATTGTACACTATGCAAGTGACGGACATTTGAGATGATAATCGCAATGTCATAGACATCACACTTCTATGAAAAAAACAAATGCAGTATCTTTTTTAAATTAATTTCAAACTTGGAACAAAGGAGAGCGTTTCCGTTGCAATGCTCATTGGATGCGATTGTTCCAACCTCTTTGTTCTGTTGTCGTTTTAATTTTAATTTCGAAATTCAAACTTGGGAAGTCTTGAAAATCATAGTTTTGTTTCTATTTCTTCTAAAGTTTTAATTCTTACCGTTTGTTGTAAGTATTAAGAACACGGTGAAACAGAACATAAATTCAAGTTTTGTAACTTAATTACTTATATTTGTTTCAGTTTTTTAATTTAAAAATATTTTTACTACCTGTACTTAATGGTGAAAAAACACAATACGAAAGTTCTAAAAGTATGATTTCAAAATGTGAAACGCTAATGGTAGAACTTTACGACACAGATAAGAAGTGCAAGCGCGTCTGTGTATTATAGATGCACATCTTTTATTGCAATATAAACCAAGATGGTGGCAGGAATTTGAGCTGTTATTGCGGATTCTATGCCGTTTGTATTTATTTACTACCCAGATATGCAGAAATTATTGTCATCTTTTGAATACGATAGTACAACCTACTTAAAATTCAACCGTATCTGTGGTCGGCTTCAACACCCAGAGATCCCAGGTGTCCCCTCCAGTGGTATCGACTGTTGGTTAAATCCGTTATTAGAGTGATCTAGCTACCCAACCACACAATAAGTATAATTATAAAATGCGCCGAAAGATGGAAAGTTACGTAAGTTAAATAAGTGGGAGTAGGAGGGAGTATTAACAAACATATTTATGTATAGCACGAGTCTTTCTTATTATTATTTCTCTATCTACGCGCCATAACACATTAAAACTGTTTGCTACAATAATTGAATTAGATGCTTTTTTTTAAATAAGTACTTATAATATCGTCAAACATCTCCCTAACTATAATGAAATCTAAATACCCTACGCATTAAAAGCCAACGACTTAATTCCAAACCCCTGAATTTATCACACAATCACAGAATAACCTTCGTGGCTACAGATATACTTCTGAACTGTAACAGACATTAAGTCTCATACAGAAAATTCAATAAAAATCTAAAAGCCAATCTTATCTGGAGAAGAGGAAATTAAGAAAGAGCGGAGAGTGTCTGACACGGTCTCTGTTCAGATCTGGCACGAGGGATGGGACACAATTACTTTATCGATAACGGTATTTATCGATAAAAGTAAAATAAAAGGGAAAATCTGCTCACGAAGCTTTCCGTAGTACCAATAATAGGGGGGAGTATAGCCTAACCATTATCTTATTTGAATAAATCTATTTAAGCATTAACTTAAGTTTTAAGTCTACCTATCAATGCCAATTCAGCCAATCATAGTTCTAAATTTCATACACTACGAAGTTATACATAGCTATTTTGTTAGTAGTGCATCCAGATATAAAAATTATATTGAAGTTTCTATTACAGATTAAATTTCTGACCGCTCTATGCAAAACTCCAGTTGCAACATCTACATTTTGTTAATGTAAAAGGATATTTCTAAACACGATTAGACCAGTTTATATAAAAAAAAGTGTCAGTAAATGCCATAAAAACGCTTTCTAGCGGCAAACGTCTACAGTTTTAAAATCCAAAACACCTAAAGTATACTAGCTCGTAAACACCGTGTTTCACAAAGAGGCTACTGAAGCTTTGATTTTGAGTACAATTTCACTGCTCTTGCTCTATCGATATCGGCAACCGCGCCCTGTCCCCGGACATCCCTCGGCCATTTTTAAAGACGTCACCGCTCGCTCGTCGTGCAGTCGAACAGCACAAATAATTCCAGTGACGGCGGCGACGTCGGAAGCGGCCTTATCTCCACCCAAATACCGGTTTGTTCCATTTTTAAACAACTCCCGTCTTTATTTGTGTTTACCCCCGCGCCCCAGGGTTAGGATGTGGGAAGATTTTTGACATGTTGCGGTTGAGGAGTTATGCAGGGTTTTTGGGTATGGCGATGGCGCATTATACAGGGTGTTGCAAAATTGGTATACTAAGCCGAAACCTACATGTGCAGCATGGTATATCTAAGCCCGAATCTGAAATCAGAATTTGGAAATTCGCGAAAAAAAAAAAAATTTTCCCATAGTAAAAAGTCACGTGACCAACAAAGTTTCTATGGAAAATGAAAAAAAAAATTCGCGAATTTTCAAATTCTGATTTCAGTTTCAGGCTTAGATATACCATGCTGCACATGTAGGTTTCGGCTTAGTATACCCTTTTTGCAACACCCTGTAGAACGAATAAAAAAAACTCAACTTTATTATCAAAGCACCATTGCAAAAGTTTCAAAAACAATTTAATGAACAGTTTCTTAACATATTTAGCACTATTAATGTTTCTTAACATATTTAGCACTATTAATGTTTAGAAGGTAATTAAGTTATATTAGTGTCTCATATCAATATCTCTGAAAACTTAAACCTTAAAAAGAAAACAAATTACTTAAGTTTTCCATAAACTTGCCGTATCCCGTATTTTTGTACTCCACAATCCTTACCACATGAATAGAATTGGCATCTTAATGTTTCGCTCAGTTCCTAAGTCATCATGTTTTTTTTAAACTCTGCAGCAAGATAAGTAAGGAGGTAGGATAATAAACACGAGCTTATTGTTGGGAAAGTTCCGGGGAAATTCCAAGGAGGTTGCGAGTTTATTATAAAATACTGGCTGCTAATGCACGTGTTTATTTTTAAAGGAGCTGTGTATAGAACCTCCTTTCGTTCTTTAACCAAGATACATCTTTGAATACTCAGGTAAGTAATAACTTTTTTGCTTTTCCTGTAGAAAACTGTTTTTATGTTATGTATAAAGTGATTTGCTATGGGTTCGTCGCGTCGTCAGCCAATCGCAGACATGCTGGACATCGGCTCGCATAATAAGAAGGGATATCAATTATCGACACATAAATAAAATTTTGTCAAATCACCTACACAAAGTGAGTTAGCGTAAGATAATAAATCATTTTCCAATTCCCCAACACACGTGGCGGAGTTTTTCGGACTCCTCCGACACCTTATTGGGGGCCTCCTTAATTCTTCACTCATAAATCTCAACTTTAAGAGTATAGGAGGAAGGGGGATTAAAGATCAGTATAAGATCTTACGGCGCATGAGTTATGGCGCGCTTAGCGGTAGCATAATAAATTTGCGTGAAAAGTGTTAGTGAGACGGCGGGGAAAACGTTTTGTGCCGCGATTGCGTTTCTAAACGACAGTTTTATTAAAAAATGAAGTAGGATACATCGTTTATACAGTGATTAGAACACTGTATGAATATGTATTTTAAATTTGGTTTTTGAACGGGTTGAACAAATAGATAGAAACAGGAAAGTATACTTATAAGTAGTTATATTGTCGATCAAGATGACTTGATGACAATATTCTGGATCCAGTTTCATCATAAGCAATTTATTCATGCGTTCAGAGATCATTCGCTAATTTCTCACAAAATGACCGACAAAACATTGACATGCCGTTTATCAAATCAGCTAAGTAAAACATAATATATTATTAAACTTTTCAAATGATTACATGATGATAAGCCTCTATTTTCCCATCCCTACTCGAAATCTCGGCTCCCGGTATATTGTGACTTTAAGAAACTAAGAGGAGATTTTCTTAGCCTCTGTAAATTAATTCAGATAATGATTAATGGGTCGTAATACTCGCTATCTGTGCGGGGGAACCGCCGCCATATTTACATAAAGAGCATTCAATGTACTTGAGTTTAACTGTACACGTACGTTGTTTTCTTTCTTTCTTTTGTTTTTTACTGTAGGTATTTCAATTCCTATAGATCCTTATCTATGGAAGTTCGGACCAGAATTTATAATATTCTCTAGTAACTAGTAGAAGGCATATCACATTATGAATATGAAGAAAAAGAAAAACATGCATGCAGTCGTTTGCATATTATGTGTTATTTTTGTAGGAAAGTACATTATTTTTGTTTTATGCTCATAAACAAATGTAAACTTACCTCTTTACTCGTTCAAAAAGTTTAAAACACAAAATGGCGGCGGTGGCTCATTTAAAAACAGAATCTTGAAATAAATTTACTTCCGCGACATCCGGCGCAAACATTCGTACATAAATCTGGAACGTATCTCTCTCTGAGTTATCTCCTTTAGTAGACAATTGCAAGCATTGTGGCACAATAATAAAAATGTTGAATAGCCCGCGTAATGATATTGTTACTGGCGCTGCGGAGGGATGGGACAGGGTTGGAGCCGTTCGGATATGGATGAATTATTTCAAATTAAAATATTATGTTTAATTCATTGTCCCATTGCTGGTCGTAGGCCTCCCAGTGCGCTCTATAACACTGTCGACCTTCGACCTTCCTCATCCAACCATTATCTTTTTATCTACCCTAATGGTCATCGTTACATCTTACATCGCTAACGTGATCGGCAAAATGCTACAACTTCAGCTAATCTACCTTTTGGCATCGTTTGCAACGGACGCATCGCATTCTTTGTTTACTTCATCGGTATTGCCGACGCGGTTTCTGTACATAGATCTATGAAAATCCTTTTCTCCGAAACGTACGATACTGATAGGTGGACGCTTACCTTAAAGAAAACGTTTTTTTTCTTTACATGCATGAAACCCTTGACTTTTCCGTCTTCGAATAGGTATCCTTCGCGGCCCTATTCCAGTAATACATTGTGGCTGATAAAGGATAAACTACACCCAGTAGAGGTATCCCGCGCCGCGCGATGAGTTATTGCGCTATTTCGCTCTTTATCTGCACTGGCAGTCATTCTGCAGATTATTTAGATTATGAGGTGAATGTTTTATTTGTACTTAGCTGTTCTTCTGTTTGCTTGGAAGGTGTTGGTGGCTATGTTTTTTTTGTTGGTCATTCATTACTTTGTTTTTTTATGCCACCTGTTCAGTGGTTTCAGTTAACGACAAGTATTTTTAGGTTACTTAAATAAAATTACCTACTTAATAGATAGATATTCAAATTTTTTACATCATCGGACATAGTATAATATTATATTATATTATTATAATATTATATTAGTAAACTCTTAAACGAATAGAGAAAATCAAATGTTTATAAAGTTGTGGTGCACAAAATACATAAATAAATGGTTTTCATTGCAGAATGCGAACATGAAATTTGACGTTCAATTGGAATGTAATCCTTATTTTACGAAAGTAAAGTGCAATAGAGTTTAGTGTATTGCAACCGGACAATCCCGCTTCACCTATGAGCTTTACTTAATAGAAAATTTGAAGAAAAAAAACCTATAACTACCTGCTTAAACCAGTAGAATATAATATTAATATCCTGGATCCCGGTTATTTCGTCGGCAGTTCCGGATTTCACATTGTTTCGGAGTTAGCAAATGGGATATTTATAGCTGCAACTTTATTTAATATCTCTTACCCCCTACAGCTGGCAAGTTAAAAGTTCTAACCAGAGTGTATGCTCTCGCTTCAGAAAAACGTAGTTTCCAGATGATTCAAGACTCTATTGCCTTGCATTAAGGGTAAAGGTTCAAAAGTAGTGTAATGTAGCAGTGCCCAGATGATATTGTATTCTTAAAGCCGTAGTGACCCCCTGTACCCACTATATTGCTTAGCTAGCTCCAGGCTAATATTACACGTTACGATCTGAAAGATTCACAATAAGCTTCCATGATTTTTAGTTGCACGTGAGTTGTCTGCTTTTCGATGCAGATTTCGCATTTCCTTATAGATTACATACATCCATCCTGACGTCCCTCAGCAGGGACAAAGGGCTTTGAGAAGATTTCTCCATCTGACTCGATCTTGGGCAGCGGCTGCGAGATCCTCCCACTCCATCCTCATAACCTTTGCCTCACTCTCCACAGAACGTCGCCAGGTTGTTTTTGGGCGGCCTCTTTTACGGCTTCCAGGTGGCTGCCAGGTGAGTATGCGCTTCGAAGGAGTTTCTCCAGGTCTTCTAAGGGTATGCCCCAGCCACCTCCATTTTCTAATGAGGATTTCTTGGTCGATAGGTTTCTGCTTGGTCAGTCTCCACAGTTCCGCGTTCGAAATGGTTCGTGGCCAGTAAATCCGCAGGATTCGCCTTAAGCATTTGTTGACAAATACTTGTAGCTTGCTGGATAGGTCTTTCCGAACGAACCATGTCTCGCAACCGTATAACAGGACTGACTTCACGTTAGACTCGAAAATCCTCACTTTTGTTCGCCGGGTGATGACGCTAGAGCTCCACACTGGTTTCAACTGGGCAAACGCGCCTCTTGCCTTGTTCAGACGACTCTCTATGTCCAAGTCTGTCCCAACTGTTGGATCTACTACTCCCCCCAGGTAAGTGAATTTGTTAACCCTTTCAACGTCGACGCCATTGATTTGGAGCGGCTGGTCATCAAGGGACCGAAGGCGCATCTCCTTGGTTTTCCCAATATTGATGCGAAGACCTTCTTTCGCCGCTTCCGTGGCAAGGTCGTTTGTTTTGGACTGAAGGTCAGAACGACTTGTAGAGAACAAGCACAGGTCGTCTGCAAAATCTATGTCTTCCAGGTGCTTATTCTCAGACCAGGGTAAGCCCCTTTTTCCTTATAGATTAGGTAGCGATTATCTCTAACGATTTATTTAAGATTTTACATACAGTCATGTATTGTATACCAAATCAACTTACTTCAACTAACAGACAGATCAGCAGTCAGAATTTCCAACTTTGTAAGGTATTAAAATTGAGAAACAAAATGACTTGACAAAACTTATGAAAATCTCAGCCCAATAGCAAGGTGTTTCACTGCGAAATATTACTTGTATAAAGACCGGAATCCCATTCAGCGCTGCACACAATTTAGCCGTCGTTTATCTAAACTGAAAACTTCACAGTATCCTGCAGTCGGCGACAACAAAAGGCGTAATTGAAAGATCGGAACTCCCGCCACCACATATTTCAAAACCGTTTTCCCGTGGATAATATAAGAAGATAGAGGACAGAAGCGGATATAAAATATGGCGTCCTTTCATGAATCTTATTAAGATATCCTCCGAAAACTGAAAGAGACGGCGATAGGCGGTACGCGGCAAGCGCGAGCGGGACTGCACGACGGCTAGGTTTATGTATATTAGAATAAAACAGAGTTGGTTAAAGAGGAGCGAGTCAGCTCGTATATTTATCGTCTCTATGAATATTATTTTCTAAAAGAGTCGGGATAATAGTTTTTCTTTGAAGACGCACGGCGAGGCTGCTCTTCCTTTATTTAGGTCATTGGAGAGGTTCAAGTTATAGCGCGCACTCTTCTGTTGTTCATTTCGAAGCCACTGCTGAAAGATTTCCATATTTCTCAAACTAGTATAAATTTATGATATATCATGGAATAATCCCTCAGCCACTTCAATAAAATATAGGAGTCTCATCTTTGATGCATTTGTACATTCCATATTCCACGCTGATGCAGCGCACAACCCATCACGTGATACACCATAAAATGCAATTGGTGCATCAGATAACAAAAATAACCATCACACCAAAACAAAAGACGCCAAAATCTCAACACAACACCATCTTAAACTTGGAGAACAACAGCGCCAGCAAAAGTACGTAATCTTGAATATTCGAAGTCACCTGCTAGCGCCATAACTCACAGCAACTTGCCGTATCTCGGCTATATGCAAAATAACTTGGAATATCGGATAGCTCTTCACATGTTTAGCAAAAACCGATAACCGAACAAGTTTCCCAGACTTACGTACGTACTTATGCATAAAGATTGGAAGTGGAAGTACGTAGTTACCTAGCTACATGTTGTTATGTAGCTGTTACGTGGAAGTGAGGGCTGCTGGTGGAAATGCTGAAAATCTATGGGGAAAATAATAAGCAGCTGACACCTTTTGTACTTAATCGGAAGTGTGTTAATAAATAAATAGGTAGGTACATGCCTAATGTCTGTGTTTATAATTAATAAGTACGTATTTGTACAAAAGATTGCACATAAAATGGTGTGCACGAAAGGAGCCTTCTCAAATGACGTCATCACCTTTTCCTGATTGTTGGGTGTGACCTTGACCAATAGATAATGAAGATAGACCATATAATAATAGATCTATCCTCTTCCGCTGGATCACTGTCACGGTACAGACGTGTCGAAATTTGCGCAAATTTTAATTAAAAATACCCTAAAACTATTTAAATAATTAAATAAATATCTTAAATAACACAAAGTTTCCGTATTCAACAAGTGCATAAAAAACCTAGTCAACAAGTTACCAAAACATCCCTGAGGAGACCTACGGGAATAATTTGATATACGCTGACCACCAGGACCGCATATAAACACCAGAGGTGACGACAAATGTGCGCCATCTAGCGACGAACGCGGTGAGTCAATTTCTAACTGCACCGACACTACCAGGAACGCATAGAATCAAGACGTCACCTCAACCATTGTGCTGACCGCTATAATACCTCCCGTATATTGGACTGACCTGTAACTTGTCTAACTGGTGTAGGCGTTAGAGTGTAAGACTCAACACTGAGGCCGTGGGTTCGAGACCAACCACTGTCAAGTTGGCTTTTTGTGTTTTATAACATCATATAAGATTCAAAAATGCCTCTTCAAAGGTCCCCTACCAATTTAACTAACTCCGAAAACGACCTACGCACTGCAGCACTCCCAAACTTGCAATCCAAAGAGAGTTGCTCAAGCCCGAATATATCCACCCGCAACAAAAAGAGGCGTCTCTCGGATGATGACTCGGAGGATATGTTAGTCTCATTTAAAGATGACATTAAGAAAATGTTGAGTGATATGCTTAGCCAACAAAATACTAGATTAAATGCTCTTGAAAAACATATGATAGACACAATAGAAAAAAACAATCAGGAGATGGGTAATACCCTGAACTTTATGTCCGAACAGATAACGGCAATACAGTCACAAATCACCAGTTTGGAACAGGAGAAAAAATCGACATCCCTAGAGATAAGCATTTTATCAGATAAAATTGATAACATGGAACGCAACTTAAGGAAAACATGTCTAGAGATACGCTATATCCCACGAAAACAAAAGGAGACCAAGAGTGACTTGTTCGAGATGATCCAAAATCTTTTAAAGCAACTGAAACTGGAAAATCTTAACCCACAAGTAAGAGATGTCTACAGACTGCCAAAAAAGAACGACAAAAACAATGCAACAACTGTCATTTTTGAGATGTCTTCTACCCTGGCACGATCAACAATTATAGAGCACATCAAAAAGTTCAATCGCCAACACTCTACTGAGCAACTTAGCACTACTCATCTAGGCATTGATACAGCTAGACTGCCTATATTTGTATCTGAACATTTAACGCCTAAAAATACGAGAATACATTTTCTAGCACGAGATTTTGCAAGGACAGAGAATTACAAGTTCTGCTGGGTGTCAAACGGCAATATCTTTCTCCGGAAAGATGAACACTCACCTCACATTTTAGTAAAAAATGAAGATGTCCTAAAATCAATCAAGGATAAGCGCCAAAATGAATGACTAGACTTAAGTTTAAAAACGAATCTACTCTTTTATTATGAAAGCTGTCTCGAGATTATTTTGTTTTTTATTAATTACTACTTAACTGCATGTATTGTTTTGAACGAAATGTCTAGTATAGTAAATATTGTCTCCTTTATACACCTAAACAAAGTGCTTACAACTCTGAGGCTGAACACAGCAAAATGTACTGATCATAATAGTTACCTACACCAAAGTAAAATCACACGCTCACTCTCAAGAATAAATTCACATAACTATACTAACAACTTGGAATATCTTAAATACTTGCTACTTATCTTTTCATACTGCATCACATATTTTTCTATGGTCGTTTCATTCACATATTACAAATTGGTACATCCACAAGTTACATTTTAAATTATAAAACAATAAAAATTCGATAGTTTGAATGCAATATCTACGGATATTGATAATATAACGGTTTCTTCAGCTTTCACGTGTTCAACGCTAGACTGTTGCAAACTAAAACCTTCATCGTGTAGAAATCTGTCTTGCTTAACCCAAAATATTAGAAGCATAGGTAGAAATTTCCCCGGTCTATTGGTGCTCCTTCAACAAATAGGATTTGAATTAGACATATTAGTCTTAACAGAATGCTGGCTGTCTTGTTGCCCAAATATACCGTCCCTAGACAACTATGATTACTATAAAACATCAAATAATGCAAACCAAAATGAAGGTGTGGTAGTTTACATAAAAAACAATATTAAAGTAATAGTCGAAGAGCCACAGTTTGATGAAGGAAACTGTATTGTTCTTAAAATTGATAATATTGCTGTCGTATGTATCTACCGTTCACCTTCCTACAAGAACTTGGATATATTTCTAAAATCTTTAGATAAGGTCCTGTCATCAATTTCATCAGCAAATGAAATAATAATGTTAGGCGATATAAACATCGACATACATACATGTAGCAGCTCTGCAAACTCAGGCTCAAATAGTTATCTGAATCTAATGGCATCGCATGGGCTGCTGCCTACACATACATATGTCACAAGAGACGAAAGTGGATCATGTCTTGATCACACCTTTTTGAAATCCAAATCGTCTGCCGTCACCCTTGTACCGCAAACCACCCTGACAGATCATAAGGCAGTTCTGATATTTCTACCTGATGCTAAATCAAAAAGAGAACAACCCATAAGCCATAAAACTATAATAAATTACTGCGGCATTACATCAGATCTTGAACAGGTTAGTTTGGAACCTCTATACGACTCAACAGATCCAAATATATGTATTTCCTTTTTAACACAAGCGGTGCAAACTATTATCCAGAATAACACTAAGACAATTAAAGTACCATGCCGCAAAAGGGTAATTAAGCCATGGATCACACCTGGCATATTAAAGTGTATTAGAAACCGTGACAAACTACACTTAAGGTAAATGTCCCTATAGTTGATAGGGTCCCAGTAATTGATAGTTTCAACTTTAAGGTTGAACAATAAGAAAACTAATTAAGTTTTTAAACGCACTCCTGTCAATACATGAACTTTGAAGTCTGTCAAATTGACAACCCAAGTATCAGTATTCTGCATTGATTCAATTTGACGTTACAATTTTTTTCGTGCGCAGCCGTTTGCATCAACGCCTTTACTTGTGTTTCGTTGATTGAATAACTAAGCTAGGAGTGTTCGCCGGTACTATATTGCAGTTGATTTATGGCGTTTTACGGGTTGGTATTGTTTTTATTACCTTTGAATGTAAATTTACTTCGCTGGTTCATGCTTCTTTTACCAATTTTTATTATATTTACTTGTTTGTGACGAGTATCATCTACTAGGACAAGAAAAAATCAAATACCTAGTAATTGATAACCCCTATCAAA
Source organism: Plutella xylostella (assembly GCF_932276165.1). Taxonomy (NCBI): domain Eukaryota; kingdom Metazoa; phylum Arthropoda; class Insecta; order Lepidoptera; family Plutellidae; genus Plutella; species Plutella xylostella. The sequence continues at coordinate 11,978,411 of NC_063985.1, forward strand.
TAACATTAATGCGTAAAATATGTTGCGAAGATGTGTAAAATGTTTAATATTTTTATGTATGAAATTACTTTACTTTTGCAATGACAGATTTTTAATACTTTGTAATTTTTTTTGTTGATGACTTCATATCAATTACTGGAACACAGAATGTGAAACTACTTTGTCAATTACTGGGCGAAGTGAAAAATTTCCTATCAATTATAGGTACATTTTGAGACTGTTTGAATTTTCTCGGAAAATATTAAAAAACGTTTAATTAGATACTTGATTGTAGGGAAATAATTTAGATAGAAGACTGATTTACTAAAATTTGTTACTTAGTTACCGCCTGATTTCGTAATAAAAGTTTTTCCCTAACAACGTTTTTGTTTTTGTCACAATTGTGTCAACTACTGGGACATTTACCTTAAATACTAAAAAACCTAACAACGAAATTGCACTCATAACATACAGAAGATACCGAAATTATTGTAATAAGCTCATTAAAAATATTAAAATACAGTATGAAAAATCATTGTTAGAAAAAGCAGGAAATAATAATAAAAAAATTTGGGATACAATAAAATCAATTACCTCTACGTCTAAACAAAAAAATTGCAATCAGGACCTACTAACAAATTCATCTTCTGCTGAGCACACTCTAAACAATATAAATGATTATTATTGCAAGGTTGGGAAGACACTAGCCGAAAAAATTAGAAACAAAAAAATTACCTCTAATAGTCCTAGTACCTCTAAGATCACAAATGCAAACTCTTTTGGGCTAATTATGGTTGATGTAAAAGAACTAGACGCTACAATAATGTCCTTAAAATCAATATGCTCTGTGGGGGTGGATGAAATATCTAATAAAATACTAAAACAAAATAAACACTTTTTTATCCCTCCACTGACATATATATTTAACTTATGCATTGACAAGGGCATCTTCCCATCGCTATTGAAGAAATCCGTGGTCATACCTATTCACAAAAATGGCGATAAAACTTGTGTCGAGAACTATAGACCCATCTCTATCCTTCCCGCAATATCTAAACTTCTTGAAAAAATCTTAAACTGGCGATTAGTAAACTACCTAGAAAAAAACTCGATCCTATCACCAAACCAGTTTGCCTTTCGGTCAGGAAGGTCAACTGATGATGCTGTGCAGGACCTTACCAACTTTGTGTCAAATAGCTTAGATGAAGGAAGCAAGTGCCTATCAATATTCCTCGACCTTGCTAAGGCTTTTGATACCATATCGGTCCCGCTACTCATTAAAAAATTGGACAACATTGGTATAAGAGGAACGCCACTAAAGCTGTTCCAAAATTACCTCTCAGGCCGAACCCAACTAGTCAAGATAGGCTCACAAACCAGTTCAGAACTACCCTCCGGCGAATACTATGGAGTCCCTCAGGGCAGTATCCTAGGCCCTACTCTTTTTCTTGTGTACATAAACGATCTCTGCTCTTTAAAACCTTCCCATGGAGAAATTATCTGCTATGCTGATGACACAGCTCTCATGTTTAAATCTAAATCCTGGGAAGATACTTTTGCTGCCGCACAAACTGTGTTGGACACGGTCACAAAATGGTTACAGGATAACTATCTTACGCTGAATACCACAAAAACAAAATATATGACCTTTTCAATCAGAAATAATACACAGCCTCGAGATGAACTCGAACTATTCGCCCATGACTGCGACTCCATCACTAGACCTACCTTTTGCCACTGTGTCCCTCTTCAAAAAGTTGCCTCCATACGCTATCTAGGTATTATAATAGATGAAAATCTCAGCTTCAAACCCCACATCAGCCTTCTTACATCAAGAGTTCGAAAACTCATATATATATTTAAAAACCTGAGACAAGTGGCCGAGCCCCATATTTTAAAAAGGGTCTACTTTTCCCTATGTCAGTCACTCTTGATGTACTGTATATCTTCGTGGGGAGGTGCTCCAAAGACAATACTACTTCCCTTGGAGATTGCACAACGAGCGGTCTTGAAGGTCTGTACTTTCCGAAATTTCCTATATCCTACTCATCTCCTTTATGCACACTGTGAGGTTCTAACAGTCCGACAACTTTTCTTACTAAGTATTATAATTAAACAACACTCTCTTACTCCTTTCGTTACACAAAATCCTCCGAAACGAAGAGCCTATCGTGTTTGTGAACCAAACAAGGTATATAAAACTGCTTTTGCGCAAAAATTCTTCCCTTTTCTCGGTCCCTATATATATAACAAAATCAATAAAATACTAAACATACACAATAAAATAAAAAGTTCTTCAAAAATCATCACCTATAATTATCTACAGAAACTGACCTATACCGAAACTGAGTGTGTATTAGAAATTGAACATTAACTTTACTTACTACTTTTTACTGATCTAGACATTGAGTTTTCGTGAGCATTTTGTTTTCTGAATTTTAGAATAAATCATCATAAATCTTTAACTTTCTCTCTTTGCACTAAATGTTATGTTGTGTTATTGCTAAGTACTCTCATTAAGTCTAAGCACTTGAGTTTCTTATACTTATTACTTCTTTTGTTACTCAAAAAACAATAAGAAATCTATAATGTGCATGCTGCATGCCATAGTACTTAAGTATATTGTATTGTATTATTTCATCTTTAATCTTAAATTTTTACCACCTAAGACATCAAACTGGAAGAGCACTGACTTCTGACATACAGATAATTCTAGTTCGGAAGTCAGAACTCAAACTAAGCTGTATTATAAAAAAATGGTGAAATAAAGAAATTTGATTTGAAATTTGATTTGAATTTGACAATGTAAATAATATAGACCACCAAATAGCCCATAAGTTTAATCTGATGGAATCAATTCAAACAATTTCCATAAGAAACCCTTCGGTCCCACACACACGGCGTTATCATTCAATTTCTTCAACCGGAGCGGGGAAGCGTTGTCTTGTGAATATCTAAAAATATGCAAACTGATCAGTTATATTAAAATAAAAAATAAATATGAACGTATCCCCTTTTACGTAGGGCGGAAAATTACAGGAGGATGGAGGATATTAGATGCATAAAGAAGGTAGATCCACGTTAGTAGAGGTACAAATTGCTAATTATTTACTATCTAGGAGGTTGAGGACAATGAGGTAATACGTTCGATGAGTGGCCTGATGTCCTGCAGTAGACATTTTGTTGGCTGATGATGATAATACCAGTACTTATGCCACAAATTAATTACGAAGAATTGAAGTTCTAGATTCGTTTTTCTCTTTAGCCTTTCCATACCGGTGATTATAGGCTGCTGGTCTATTTATATTTTAGTGTTGTAATTAAATACTCCAGTCATCTCTCAATAATCTAATAAACAATGTTTCTAGTAACACCATCCAAAAACCGCCACACCTAACCAAATTCACGACGTTGATCCGCTCATAAATATCGTATACAGGGTGAGTAAATTGTGAGGCCGATAGAGGGCGTGTGAGTGTTTTTGTAATTACCGTATAAATAATAATTCCGCGCGCCGTAGATTACGGTAACCGTGATTCACGAGCAGCCCGTATCTCACGGCTTTCTTCAATTGTGGACGCGTTCATACCGTAAGGAGTAAGTATAATATGGGTTTCACTGTTGGAAGTTTAATTTCTTGCTTAAGTGGTAATATGGGCAAGTAGCAACTATATATTTTACTATCCTAAATGAAGATGACAGCAGATTATGCAATATTATACATATGAGCATCTTTTGAGCTCTGAAAGTGGAAGACATGAAAATAGCTCTTTTTATGCCTAGGTAAAATTACTGCTTCACAGTATCATGATATCATCTGTTACATATTCTCTCTTCATCTGTTATGTTTGTTAAAGAAACTGGTATTGTATAATTGACGACCGAATGGCGTAGTGGTTAGTGACCCTGACTACTGAGCCGATGGTCCCGGTTTCGATTCCCGGCTGGGGCAGATATTTGTTTAAACACAGATATTTGTTCTCAGGTCTTGGATGTGCCCGTAAAATGGCAATAGGCCCGCCCCCTATTACATTGGGACTAACATAACACTCTGGCGAAAAGTGGGTGCAGCAATGCACCTCTGCCTACCCCGCAAGGGAGTACAGTAGTACAAGGCGTGAGTGCGTGTGTATTGTATAATATTGACACATACACAGTTACATAATGATCTCATTATGTAATTAACTAAACTTTTGACTACACCAATTAACTGTTAACCTCTTGCATAACGCCGACCCTTCGAGGCCGCGAGTAAGCTCAAGGTGGCATATAAAGCAAAATTTCTATGCTTTATCCCCTTCGGCAATAATCAACCGGCGGAGATACGGCAAAATATGAACGCCATTAGTCTTCCAGTGCTTTGTCAACATCCACGTGATAAATTCATTTTAGCCGGGTTATACGCCGGCGTGGTCTACCGCCTTTGAAGATTTTGTCACATTTTAAAATTATGCTCCAGGTGGGGTGGTCTGAAGTCTTTGCAGCTTTATTTTATGTAAATCTAATTTATTTTGTTACTGTCTATCTTATAGTGGTATGTTTATAGACAATTTACTTATAAACGCATAACAAATTTCACGTTATTTATACACCTTAGCAAAGATGTTACTAAACAAAGAAAATTATCCACCAACTTAATCAACGCTAAGCTAATATAAAGCGGGTATCACATTTATCAAAAATTAATTCCTGGCAATAATTAAAAACCTTATAGATGTTCGTTTCCGCGGCTTAATCGTTACACCTCATGATAGATGGGCCGCTCTTGGAACCTTTTCTCAGAAGCGCCTCGAATAATTCCCAAGCAAAGCCTCACTGTGGAGCGTTTAGTTGGTAAGACAAGGTTGCAAGACGTGAGCGTAGATAGCAGTATTAAGGAGGCGTTTACACCGGTGGCACGTAGAGTAATAAATAATATAGTAATCAGTGCGATTCCTAACATCCATCGCTTATTAGTGTAGAGGGAACCGAAATAAGGGTATATGCAAAGGAAGCGGACCGTATGTTAACTTAACTGGTCATATAAAACATAAGCAGATTAAAATCATAATATCCTTTTTGCTTAGTATTTTGACTTTTTGCAAAAGAAAACTGCGTGAAGTTTAGGTTTGCCAAAATCCAATAAAATATAAAACATGTAGTAGGCATAGGCAACTACCTATAATCCCCCTTCTACCGGCCCACAAAGTAGAAAAAAACTGAAATGCTTTTATTGAAATACACCTAGCTCTTATCATGCCTACTGCCCTACGGCCACAATGCCACACACTATAAAATAAACTATCACTAAAGAACAGTCGTTTTTAAAACCGTCACAAAACCGCCAGGTCTGCGGCCGCCCTGCAAGAACATTCCGCTAAGGCCGCGTCTTAGCGCACATGTGAGGCGCCAGATTCACGGCAATTTATTGTACTTCGGCTTACGAATCGTAAATATGGACTAATTAGAAACGCGAGTGTGGACCCGCCCTTTGTTTGTCTTGCGAATACTAATTATATTGGATTTATTATTGGAATTGGAGTTTAAAAGTGTGTCTTGTTTCTGTAACTTATAAGAAGGTATGTTTCTTTGTATGTAAGATAATTATAACCATTTCATTATTGGATATTTTCAACTTGATTTTCGATAGTGATAAGAAACGCTTATAAAAAGTTTACTTAAATGTATTTGACTTACAAACATTTATTTACCGAAATTAAATAACACACAATATAAGTATTATAAATCATCATGAAAATCCAGAGTTTGAGCAAAACATTATCCTTTTCTGAGTCCAACAAAAACACACAATAGCAAAACAAATAGGTGATACCATACGAACATACTTCATATAGCAACCCCTACATTATTTGTCATCGTTCCTCGTCCTTTAAGACCAAAATTAATTGGCTAAACTTGGCAAGATCCTACACACACACACACACACACACACACACACACACACACACTAACACAAACACATATAAACCTACGAGGTCTTTAACTCAGTGTGTGTGTGCGTTGCTTACTCGGTTCAAATTAATTTATTACCATAACTTTACTTTTCATTCTTTACTTAGCAACTTAATATATTATTATCTGAGGCGGCTGATATACGAGTGTTGCTAGCTGCTTCTTTTATATATTAAAGTAAGGTTTTTGTTTTTATTAAGGGTAAAGTTGACTTTTGATAGAGTTTTACAATATATTTTGACTGACATTTTGAATCCTTCCTTACCATTGATATACCTGTCATACTGAGCAACTTTTATAATAAAAATAACTATAAAATTGAGAAAATAAAAAAGCTGTTATCTATTAAATATGAAAACATCTCAATGCGTTGAGCGAAAGCATATCACATTAGCATTGGTATAATCTCTAGCACCCCTATTATCTTAACGATGCCAATGCATTCCTAACACAGGCTCTGCCTAGCTTGGGGTCGGATGGCCGCGTGTGAGATGTCCCCACATATTATTATTTCCCTAAAAACGGGTAAATATAACCGCTGGCAACACCGTCGATACAAGCGGCACCGATAACCGCCGCTGCAGAGATTTATTTCGGAAACTTATTACAAGTTCACTATTTCCACGCATTTCCGGCGGCGGCGGGCGCGGCGCCGCATGGCGACGCCTGATTATGCACGTTTTGCTAAGATTAACAATATATGAATAAGATGGAGTGTCAGTGCAAAAGAAACGTCTTCACAAGAAGGTCTACGGTTTGAAGATTGCTGACTTTATTCATTGGTACAATAGTTGTCGTTAGGTTAAACTTATTTGACAGTAAACAAAATACGGATATTTTTTTGCAATGTTTTTGTTTGTATATTTTTAATCTAAGACGTTTTGTCATTTAATTCATAATTATGAGCTGTTATAATCACTGAAGCGAAAATAAATTATTACAAATTCTTAACTCCAAACATTACCAAATGACATCAAACTAAATATCCTGAAACAAAGGAGTAGTTCCCACAGATTACCATAAAATTGGAATATTTTATCCTAAAATTCTGTGATCCCTAAAATTCCCCAACTCGCAGATTGATCCAACATTAATGACAGTTCCCCATTTTGCCCCAAAACTTACGCACTTTTGCCTGAATTTCAATAATTATGCGTCTTTACTGAACAATTAATAATCACACAGATTATTTGGGCTCCCCGCTATACGAAGCAAGTTTAGACATATTTCACTTTCTATATGTGATCCTTTTAAGTATTTTTCGATATTGATTTGTTGGTAGTAAAGGGAATTTGTGATATAATTTCGATGATTTATTTGGAGTTCAAGATAGATGGAGTTAGAGATCAAATTTTACACAAAATAAGTATTCAATTCGCATACGTTTAATTTAATAATTAATTATCTGAGTACGTATGATGAGGCACTAAAATAACATGTAAAGTTCTTTCACATTATTCCATTACCTATTCAAGTTCTTACAGTGCGACCTTTTTCACCGGGATTTAGTATTTATAAATACAATCTCGCCGTGATGAAACAATAATAATGACCCGAGGATTAAAAATAGTGAACATTTTAAATAAAATCTACTTTAAATTCTACCTCACCTCATAAATATTTCACGCTAAAGTAAAGCCCAAACGCCAACCGAACTCTTTCCAACCTACCTCTTTTCCCAACACCAAAACACTGGCACATAGCACTCGCAAAAAAACAAAACACTGAAAAAAAGTGTCGGTCGCACGTGGCCAGTGGGCGGATCTCGGCTGGCTCATCCCCCACCTGTTGTGATCCGTCCCCCCCCCGCGGATATGTACCCGGATATCGCGACTATAGGCGGGTAACCCGGATATAGCCGGGTGTAGCGCCGCCCCTTGCGGTGGAAAAGGTGTCGCTTATCCGGTAGGTTAGCCTTTGAGGTGGGCGTGTCTTGGATTTGGATTTGGATTAGTGGAGTTGTGATTGGTCCTGGTTAGGCTATGTGTAGGAGCTGCGATAGGATGGACGTAAAATTACACTTGTTATTAAGCTTTGCTAAAGAAATATTGTAATAGTGGTACGACTCACATATTAAATAATCATTATTATAAATAGGGCTTATCCAATAATTAAAACTAAAATTACTTATTCAGCTTGAATACTGGAGAACAAATGCGGTACCTATAGTTCCATTAATTATGCGATATGGAGGCAAACCATTCACTCTACAAATTACAATTTTCGGTGGCTACGGTCTGAAAGACTACGCCGCTCCGTAGCAATTGCTACGACTGTTCGTAGCAACGCGTAGCATCATCGTAGCAAAAGAGTAATGGATTTCAATCATCTAAAATTATTATCGTAAGTTTCTTGTATATGGAATATGGAGCATTGATACTGTATCCTACTTGTTCTGTTTCTTAACTATAAATAAAATCATGAGAGAATAACCTGTCTTTTATGAGATCCAATAGTATCTATAACTATCAAATATGGCATAAAATGACTTTTTTATCATAGCCATAGCTCTTTGTAAAACTTAATTTAAAATCTGAGTAAAAACGAAGCGCTCAATATTTCATAATTGTCTTTACTTAGCCCGATAACCCAATTTAACCCGCCGTAAGACAATTTGCTGGTATTTTGCTGAAATAAATTGAGACATGCAAACGAAGTTACTTAAGACACTGGTCTCGATAAACCTCCCCGAAAGACTAAGTTCTAATGATCTAAATTGAATCTATAATTAGATCCAGACGCCTTTGCCTAACCTAACCCTAAATTGCTTCAGAGATCGATCTAAGATAGGGTTGTGCTAGGTAGCGACAAAATTGTATCGTGGTCGTAAATAAAATATTATGAGCGGTATAAATGGGTATAGCGGTAAGTATATTTTTTATAAGTATAAGGGCTGATTTTTCAATGGTTAGATAAAAGTAATCTAAGGAATAAGTTTAGATGCAGTCGCGTCTGAATGTTTGTATTAGACATTGACAGCAACAATTTTATTCGTCAGAGCTCAGATAACACTTAAATGACTATTGAAAAATCAGCCCTTAGTATAGTAGGAGTTACTAGGTTAGTTTGTAGATTATGGAAATTACCTCCAGGTTGAGATATTTTGCGTTCAATGTAAACTATGCAACTGACGGACCCTAATAGAGATTTGTAGATAAAAAAATAATATATATTATAAAGGCACTATGTTTTAAAAGGAACTTGTATTATATAATTTACTTCAATATTATTAACAAACTTTCTAACTTGATAGCATGTAAAATTTCTATGGCTTACTAAAAACAATAAATAAAACTAAGAAATCCAAACACCAAAATGCCACAGGTCCCATCCCTACCCGGAGGTCTTACGTTAAAAGGATCCATGTCTTCTGAGTGCACGGATCGGGGTTCGAATCAACGTCTGTAATTCGATTGGGGCCAATTAGGAGTTTAGTTGTCTCACCGGTCGTCTTAAACGCGGGGGATGATAACCCTGTGTCGGTCCATTTGACGACGTCTGTATTGAGACGCGATGGACGGGTTAAAAGGGAAGGGTTAGTGCTACTTGCTGAACCAATTTTGATTTATCATTAAGTTGTCACCTGTGTTAAGTGATGAAGTTAAATAAGTGTAAGATCTTAGAATTTGTTTCGATGTCAACAATGTAGATTGGTATTTAGATTAAAATTGAAAATTAATGATACTTATTAATTTCATTACAAATTATTTTTTAGTACCTATGGTACCTACTGGCTTATAGATCCATAAACTTTCATTCTAATAGCTGAAGTACAGTTAATTCAAAATCATCTAATTTGATGATAAACACAAAAAACGATTAGGTATGAATATAACTCATAAAATTAAAATTATGCAAATAACTCAATTGCCAAAGTATTGCAAGTATCTTGGCAACCATTAACCCGAGGCAACATATTACGACCTCAAGAGCTCAGTAATAAACTGGGTATCTCGCCAGTAGGCACTAGTGGTAGCCAGTTCGAGTCCCAACTCGGAACTTTCCTTCAGACCTACAAGACGCTTTTGCCTCCGAGGGCACTTAGCTGTCCAATACTTGGAAATTAGCAATGGGTCGACTGCACCATACTGTTAAACTTAAGTTAACTGTTAGGTTACAGTAAAGTTACTGGTACTTAAATAATATTTAGGGCCTGTTCCACAATGTCTGGTTAGTGGCTACCTGTCGGATAAAATACATGCTGTCACTCTCTGTCATTATTTTTTAGACAGTGACAGTATGTATTTTATCCGACAGGTAGCCACTAACCAGACATTGTGGAACAGGCCCTTATTAAAATAAGTCAGTCAGAGAAAAAGAAGTAAGCCCATTATTCCACTTATTTCCAACGGAATTATCCGTTTTATTAATTTTCATTGTTGCAAAATTCTTCAAATTGCTATCGTTCTACATAATAACTTGATGCAGAATAACAATATAAGATTTTCATCGCAAATGTTGTAATCAAGACACAAATCAGATCCGGGGGTATCTTAAAATCAATTATTAATACTAAACTCAGTTTAACCTTACCTTCAGTTTAACTACAACTTGGTACCATCGGGCGGCTCCTTGGTCATCGTCGCAACCGTCTTTAGGGGCATTACCGGGCACTGCACTACCCCCCCCCCTCCCCTCACCCCCGCCGATACCAAGGAAAACTGTTAAGGGGCTACACACAGATTGCTTTACAGATGGTTCACTTCGCCTAGTACCATACCACCATCGACACATTTAGCTATGAACTATCCATAAGCAGCACTGGGCCAGCGTGGTGGAGTAGGCCTAAAAACTCTTCCTTCATTGGACGGAGACCCGTGCCCCAGCAGTGGGGACGTGAAGGGTTGTGATGTGATGATGATGTCAATCCATAAGCAGCAGTTATAGGGATCTGACAGATGTTTGACAGGCGAGCGACGCTGTTTTTGGATTGTTAATTTCTAAGGTGTCGGTAGTGGTACGGTAGTTAGGTTTGTGAGTACAATACCGATAGGACGCTTTTCTTTAAACTAAAATGTAAGATATAATACAATATGTTCTGTCTATACCGCAGCGTAGGAAAGTACAGGAGAAAAACGGGTCAATGCGGTTTAGTTCACTACAGTAGAGACGAGACATACGTTTTTAAGGCAAGTATGTGTCCCATGGTGGTTTAAGTATTATCGCTTGGAAGGATATATAACAAAATATTACTAGTGAGTGGTATATCTGCGCCTTAACCTGCGCTAAAGGCTTTCTAAGATACTGATATAATTAGTGCATTGTATAGAGGCTAGTTTGCTACTTCCATAAGGGGTCATTATCATCTCAGGCCTTTTGAAATTGGAAGCAGAGGCTTAATAATTCAATATGGCGGTGCATTAGAACATTAGAACCTCTTAGCTTAGTGCTGTGGCTCTGACCGACCGCTAAGGAGTATATGTTATGTTAAATTCACTTAATGTAGAGATGTATGGTTCTAAAGTAGGTATACAAGTATTGAAACTAATTTTTTTTTAAATTGGCTAAAGGCAATACTTAATAAAAGTGCTTAGTGCTTTTAAATGTAAATGTTTGTAACATGGATGGACGTTTGATACTCTTTCACGGGAAAATACGTGGACCGATTTTATCAATCTGAAACCCTGGATTAACAAATAGGTTTTTTTATCCTGGAATTCTCACGGGTTATCTTTTTAAAGCGAAGCAAAGTTAACAGGGAAAAGCTAGTATTTTCATAAGGGCACAACCAATTTTAATTTATTTTTATGTACGATACCTACTGAGTTTTATAACTCGACAAGTCACAATATTAATTAGTAAAACTTGGTCGAAACTCAAACGTAAAATGGCGTCTGCCGCGCTACAGTTTTACGTAAATAAATAAATATGAATCGCTTAAAGCCAGCTCCTAATTGCTTCGCGATGGAGCTGCGCCAATTCCCTCCCTGCTGCGGAGATAAATGGAGATAGCGCGGAGGTAATGACCTGCCCGCCCATTCGTACAGTTGCAACTTAAAATCATACAAAGTTATAAGATACAACCTGTGAAGTGCAGAAATAATTCTGATGGATTTTAGTGATTGGATAAATATATGTGTATATAGGTTACTTTTTATAGTTTTTATCTCGGAATTCTTGATAGTAAACATAATGTATGAAACTGTCAGTAGTATGTAGGGCAATCATCTTTATGCAGCATTTTCTAATACATAAACCTGGTAAATATAATAAATGGTATTCTTAACTTTTAATTCTTTTCTACACAGCAACCATATCAAACCACGCAGACCCAGACACACAAGTCCAACGTATAACCCTCCTTTCCCCCGTTAAAAACAAAATGGCAGTAACATTAAGAAGTAGTTTAAGTACATGTATATATCTAGTGATCCGGCAGCGAGGCACATTAGGCGAGCGGTAATGTCGCCCGTAGTTTATGTCAGCAGATAGTCAGCTGCGGCCGCCCTAATGTGCCTCACTGTAGCTGGCACTGCAATACATATGCTTTATATTCTTGTTTAGTATTTTATGTACGAATTTGGGCAGTTAGTATGGGATTGTTAGGATAATAAGATGATAAGAAGTTGTGGGGTAGGCAAAGGCTATTTCTTCAACTAAGTTCAGTGTTTTATAAGTGTCACTAAAATAGAGAGGTTATCGTGCCTGTTACAAACAACCAATACCGGAGAATGAATAAATGTTGTTGTAATTAATCTTGTAATCAAACGTCTGCCCCGACATTAGTCTAGGGCCCCGGTGATGAATCACAACCCTCGGCACAATAGGCTAACTCATCAACCACTGTTCAATCCAGTCGTCAAACGTCGCCTTTACCCGTGTAAAAGGAATCTACGAAGTATATATTGACGAAGTTAAAGCAAGTCTGTTACTTCACAACAAAAATACGTGGACGGAGCGTGGAGGGGGCGCGGGGGTCGCGGGGGCGGGGGCGAAGCCTCGCGCTGCCGCCGCCGCCGTCGCGCGCCACATTTAATTTCGCTGAAATTCCCCCGTAGCTTTGCAAAAATGTCAACTTTATTCCCGGCTCCAGATACCTTGCTTCTCCATTTTCCAGAATGTTCCGAGTTGCTGGCTTTGAGCAACTATAAGTTTGAGAACTCGGCGGCTTCCGCCCGAGATGTATCAGAGTGTATTTAATTTTAGTTATGACTTCTTTGTTAGCTCGCCGCAAGTTTGTCGCCGTCGGTGGCGACAAATAATTTCGTGTTGCATTTAAATTGGAGTTGAAGTTTAAATTTTGAGAGTGAGGTACCTAGATAAACGGACTAATTAACGTGTTTTTTTTTATTTTTTTTAAACTATATTTATACGAGTTACATTACTGAAACTATAGGATAGTCTTCAGGCATACCTACATTCATATTTAGTGTTAAGTAATATGGGAAAACTTAATTCGCAATCGTATAATAATGTGTCAGCATAATTGACACACTTATTTTTGAAATTTGACTATTTCATTTCAATTTAATTGTCACTAAATCTTATTTTATAGCTTCCAACTGCATTTTGCGTTTTTAATAACCTGGCCGTCACAAAACTATTAGATATTATTACGGGATACTGTCGAAAAATATACACAAAACGATAAAACATGTGATAAACCGATCAGGTATTCATAAATCGAACGTCGCGTGTACCGACCAGCTCCCCGGGGACCGACGTAAAAGGTTGGGATACACTCGGGAAGGAGTAATATTGATATTCTTAGTCATGGTGCTGCCACAGAAATAAATAAATAAATTATTTGACACGTTAGAAATTGAGGACGTACTTAACTAGCTTACGGCTATGTCGCTGCTACGACGCTACACCAACATAAGCGATAAGCGTGATCCAAGAGGCAAGTTTTTTAGTTTACTCTAAATTGCTATTCATCTTATCGTGTCGACGACAAAAAATCAAAGTCGTTATATAATGTTTATAATAATCCCAGAATTCAGTTCCGTCCTACACCATTTTTGAGCTCCTTCCGTGTCAAGGGCACGCCACGTACCTAAGTAATTATGTGAGGTGGAATATTAATTAATTTCGATAAATATATAAAGTGGATGCAATAGCGGCCTAAGGTCACGACTAAGCATACGGCTGTAAGCCTGTTTCCGACTCGCGGGTTACGGCCACGGCGTCGACTGAAGGTTTCTTTATTCCGCCACCGACATCTATACTTAAAATGCTTTTCAGCGACTTAGGGATGGGACGGTGACCAATTTTGTATGAATCAATACAAAAATACAATGTAGGTAGTTAGATTATTCTGAACCAATTAGGTAATACAGTTTAGACTCTATGGTCTATCTATATCAAAGATTTTATTCATAAAAAGATTTCACTTATAATTGTTGCAGTGCACACATATTTTAATAAAGCCATCAGATTTACATCAATCCGTAAGGCGGAAACTATAGTATAGTCACTATACTATACTATACTATCGTGTAAATAACCTGCAATCACTATGCTGAACAAACAAGGCAATGTCTGACACCTACCTTACACACCGAACCTCGACAGGGTCTTGGGGCCTTCACAAGCGTGCGCCACGCCGTCCTGTCCCCAGCAACCGCTCTGGTCTCCGTCCAGCTCAGCTCAGCTCGCCGTCCACTGTGCGCCGCCTTGCGAGCACGGGGCGACCGCGATAAGGTGGCCTCCAGCTGTCAGGGTCCACCCCAGGGTCTTGTAGATGATGAACACTACCTTTCACTTTGCAACTAAAACTGTGGCCCGGCCAATTTTATAAACTATATTATGTATATGATTTAATTGTCAGTTCCTAATTTGGTTATGCGGTGGACTATACACTATCCGTAACACTTTGAATCCACTTGTTTCACTCACGGTATCTTCCACTGTACAGAATTCACGTAATTCTGAACTAAACTTTTCGCATATTTTTATCGGTCTACCTACTTTATGAGAAATATTTAATTAGTATCTGAGTACTCCAGTTGTGTTTGAGATTTATGAAAAATAGTTTTGTTTATGTCTAGCACAGATGAAATATTAAATTATTTTTAATTTGTTATTACATCAAAATGTTATGCAGTTGGCGAGACCATTTTTTTGTAAAATTATCTTGCTATCAACAAATATGTACAAAAAAAAAACATGATCTGATTAGCCTCGGTCTTAGTACTATAGTATACTTACATAGATTTACCTACATTTCTATATCTAGACAGAAAATACTTATTAAGTTATGCTAACTCATTCACTACAAATAAACACTGGGATCCTTCAGCTATCGTTATGGGCACTATCCCGTCACTACTATAAAAGGATTAGATATTTGTAGCCGAGCGCAGTCGAAGCAGAGGATTCGAAGACAAAGACTTTCTTGATACTTGCGACTTTGGTAATGGCAAATATTGAGTATTCCAACGTCAAGACTATTTTAAACTCACTTTGATAGCTTTACGTTTAGTGATTCTATTTTACAAAACCTTTTTACTCTCTAGCTTTGTTCTGAACTGAAAGATTACTTTCATTTGCTTTTGAGGCTATGTACATTATTACGGACATATCTACAATTTCAATAAGTAAGTACCTATCAATAAAAATTGGAAGTATTTTGATTTTGTGGAATTGAATCATAGTAAAATACTGGAGGTTAGTACCAAAAGAAAAAAAAACAATTTCAATATTTAAAGTTACGTACTCGTATCCACCACATATTTTATAATTATTTACTTTTTCATATTATTTCGCAGCGTCTAAAAAGTTATAGCGATTTTCGAATAAAAAACATAATGAAGGTCATTCTACAAGATAATGGTATAATTTTATAGGCACAGATTTATAATGATACCCTTTCCTTTTCTCTCCACTCTGTATCCCAACAAGCGTATCAATTCCCGATAAATCCATAAAAAGAGCATCCCAATTCCCAACATCGAAGGGTCAAGCGGCTTAACATATCAACAATTACTGAAGCAGGCAATTCGGGGCACAAATAAATACGGTAGACTCCTTACGAGTCATATTTCCCTGATCCCCGGGTATTAAGACGTGAGGGGTCAGCAATAGATTCTTCTTTGCCGGACCTCACTTATGCCTTATTACGGTCCCGAGTATTATTTGCGTCTTGAAAGGTTATCTTCTAATACTTGCTTTTATTGTTTTGAAACCCTTAGGGAAAAGTTATTTTTGAAGTATTGATTTTGCTACATAAAGGGATACTTACGCAAACACATTTACCACGCGTGTTAAACAAATCTCATTTATCCATGCGTGAGTGTAAAACCAGCTATTTAGAGCCCCTAAGAATCCTACCGAGTGCGCCGAAGCTGTCACCTCGGATCTAAGCGATCGGCAATCTGAGGAATCCTGAGTGCCTGAAGGGATTATTTACCGGTGACGTAAAAACGTAACGCACACGCTTGTCTTGGCTCGTTACCGGCGGGAACTTTGTTGACCTCATTATTCGAATCGCGCCCCAACGCGGGCTCAGCGGGCTGATTATGTAGCTTCTTGGAAAAGGGATGCAAAGAGGTATACGGAATTTCCAATAATCTGTTTTTCATTTTTAATTTGATGGTTTAATTTGGTGATCACGAACGCTGGATTGCGTGGCATTTTACCGCGTTCTCATACGATCTCTTCGTATAGAAAATGTTAGAAAAGGGATAAGTATTTACGGGTGTACCTACCTAAACACCTTTTTGCTGTTATGTACAAGAAAGAAAAGAAAGATGTGGGAAAAAGTGGATGTATCTCTTTATGGTGGCTGAAATGAGATGAAATTTCCATTCAAAGCTAGCTACGTAATAAGGCTGCTTGGGAAAATCGATGAAAGCAGACGTCCCGCTGATAAGCCTCCTCGATTAGGAACAATCCAAACGAGAGTTCAGTAAAACACGGTGTGTTAGATGTGTATGAAATCTTATGGTTTCTGATTGAATTTTGATAATTGTACTAGTCTGGATAGAGTCAAAATACAGAGTTCATATTAGATTATCGATAGTTTTTTTTATATATTTTAATAAACACATTTTTGTTACTTAAGTAACTTCCACTTATTATAATTTTTATATTAAAACGTGTTTGCTCCGGTATTAATAGGGCGCTACACTGGTATTATAACACTGCTGATTTTAAACGTTCGACTAAAGCACCCCGTATCATATCACATTTAGGACACTAAAATATAACACCATCGAATACGTAATATACATAGGTACTTAACTATATCAGTGTTTTTGTATGAACTATCTCTAATAAAATTCAACATCAGCGTACTTAATCAATAATTTGTGTCACTGAAACATTTTCCGAAAATGAACTCGAATCTTTCTCCGTCGGTAAAATACATCTGATATTTCCATTAGAGGTACTCTCTTAGGCAGCGTTCCCACTACGCCGGACCGGCAGATCTGCCGAAAACCGGACACCGGACAGAGTGTTCACATTACATCGGATCCCGGAAGAAATTCAGACAGTCCTCAGTTGAATTTGGACCTGCGCGCACAATGGACGACGAAATTGTTGTGTTGTGGTAGTATCTTAATAGAAGGCAAAATAAAAGAAAACATTGGGTACACCCTATTTTACGGGAAAGATTTTCCATTCTTTTCATTTTACATCCAGGGGCGAGGGGAGCACGAGCGGGGCGAGCGGGGGGCAGATACCGGCACAAACTCGTTCACATTACTCCGGGCCCGGTCGTTCTACCGGCAATTCGTAGTGACAAAACGTTCGGTAGAAATGCCGTGCTCGGCAAAAATGCCGGACCCGGGATAGTGTGAATAGCTTCATATAAATTGTACAGCCACTAGCTCTTCCGGCAGATTTACCGGCGCGGCAGATCTGCCGGTCCGGCGTAGTGGGAACGCTGCCTAAGGCAGCGTTCCCACTACGCCGGACCGGCAGATCTGCCGAAAACCGGACACCGGACAGAGTGTTCACATTACATCGGATCCCGGAAGAAATTCAGACAGTCCTCAGTTTAATTTGGACCTGCGCGTGGAATGACGTGAGTGGAACACGGGCGGGGCGAGGGGAGCACGAGCGAGGCGAGCGGTGGACAGATACCGGCACAAACTCGTTCACATTACTCCGGGCCCGGTCGTTCTACCGGCAATTCGTAGTGACAAAACGTTCGGCAGCGTTCCCACTACGCCGGACCGGCAGATCTGCCGCGCCGGTAAATCTGCCGGAAGAGCTAGTGGCTGTACAATTTATATGAAGCTATTCACATTATCCCGGGTCCGGCATTTTTGCCGAGCCCGGCATTTCTACCGAACGTTTTGTCACTACGAATTGCCGGTAGAACGACCGGGCCCGGAGTAATGTGAACGAGTTTGTGCCGGTATCTGTCCCCCGCTCGCCCCGCTCGTGCTCCCCTCGCCCCTGGATGTAAAATGAAAAGAATGGAAAATCTTTCCCGTAAAATATGGTGTACCCAATGTTTTCTTTTATTTTGCCTTCTATTAAGATACCACCACAACACAACAATTTCGTCGTCCATTGTGCGCGCAGGTCCAAATTCAACTGAGGACTGTCTGAATTTCTTCCGGGATCCGATGTAATGTGAACACTCTGTCCGGTGTCCGGTTTTCGGCAGATCTGCCGGTCCGGCGTAGTGGGAACGCTGCCTTCGGTAGAAATGCCGGGCTCGGCAAAAATGCCGGACCCGGGATAATGTGAATAGCTTCATACAAATTGTACAGCCACTAGCTCTTCCGGCAGATCTGCCGCGCCGGTAAATCTGCCGGAAGAGCTAGTGGCTGTACAATTTGTATGAAGCTATTCACATTATCCCGGGTCCGGCATTTTTGCCGAGCCCGGCATTTCTACCGAACGTTTTGTCACTACGAATTGCCGGTAGAACGACCGGGCCCGGAGTAATGTGAACGAGTTTGTGCCGGTATCTGTCCCCCGCTCGCCCCGCTCGTGCTCCCCTCGCCCCTGGATGTAAAATGAAAAGAATGGAAAATCTTTCCCGTAAAATAGGGTGTACCCAATGTTTTCTTTTATTTTGCCTTCTATTAAGATACCACCACAACACAACAATTTCGTCGTCCATTGTGCGCGCAGGTCCAAATTCAACTGAGGACTGTCTGAATTTCTTCCGGGATCCGATGTAATGTGAACACTCTGTCCGGTGTCCGGTTTTCGGCAGATCTGCCGGTCCGGCGTAGTGGGAACGCTGCCTAAAACGTCGGGGCAGTTTAAATTTGTATCGGCCCGACTCCCGCGCGGCGGGTCAATAAATAAGGATAAAACCCATTAGGAGTGGTCTTGAGCGGTCCACCAAATCTCTGGCCGTCGAACTCTCCTTACTTAGACTTAGATGTTTCCGACGCTATTTTGCTATTAAGATGTTGCCTATCTCTGTAAAGTGTTTCTGGGGTGTTTTAACGGCGCTGTCTGTCGGTTTCTAAGTCATGAACAATACTACAAATTATTAAAGATATTTTTTTGTGAATCATAGATCGTAATCTTTGTCCATCTTTACCGAAAGAATAACAACAATCTTAACCTTAGACTCGAAATGCAATGTTTGAGCAGATTGATAAGAAATTCAGTTTGTACGTGTTCGCCGAGCACTCCCAACTCGAAGATAAGTCGATGCCTAATCAGAGATAACACTCAACACAATCAGCACCAATTTTTAAACTGTAGTTATTTTTCAGCCACCAACTGTCAGTGTTCGTAGTTTATTTTATTTTGACACTTTTTAAATTACTTTGAAAAAGTGGTAATCGTTGCATTTTTTTAAAGTGACTTTTTTAAATGCAATACCTGTGCGGTGTTAAGTTTTGAATCAAATCGGATGTTATCTTAAGATAATATATAGTATCGGCTTATCGATACACAGAAATGTATCTGAAAACACATAATGTAGAATATTTGGAGAATTACTAAGGCGGTAAAGTAGGTGATGACTCGTATTCAAGTTTGGCAGTTATACCGTTTTGAGTTAAAATGTGAAATAGATTAGGAAGAAAGAAGTGTCCGCTATGGGATTTGGTAAGCATTCACTAAGATAACTTAATTTTATTCTACAAATAAAGGGTCCTGTAATTATAAAACGCAAAAAAAATACATATTAGGTAGGTACCCTATATATTTTTAAAATAAGTCAAAAACATACACCTCCTGACCTTTTTGAAATAGCGGGCGTCCGAATTTATATTTATTAAAACTTAACATTAACACTCATGACCCATTTGTATGGTAAAATTTGTATTTTACTAGTCAGTGCGGTAGGCAGGCAGAGGTCCATTTCTGCACCTACTTTATGTCAACATAGTAGTTGTTTCCGAATTTTTTGACAGAAATGTACGCAGGTGACAGAAGAATACGTATTTCGTAAATTGTAAAACCCGTATACTATAGTCCCTGTACTAGACGCTCATATCAAAAGCATACTTTATTCGTATGTACTTCGCTCCAGTTTCGTTTTACTAACCCTATAAGACCATATACCTTTAACTACTGCAACCAACACTCACCGCCAACTCCTCTCACTCCAGCCATACCCCCGCGCTGGCTATGCCTTGTCCTGGTGCTGGGTTCCTACTCCTGCGAGGATGCTCCGGAGCCGCCGTGTCGCCAGGTGGAGCTGGACGGAGGGCTGCAGGTGGACTGCTCGGACTTGGGGCTGACCGAGATGCCGGCTGGCCTGGATTATGATCAGGTTTGTAACCTACTATAGCTCTTTGTTGTGCATGGTTAGGCGAAAGTTTCTTTTTTTATAATTTTAAATATGTTTATGAAACGTTAATCACGATTATACATTTTAATTCCACGCTTTTTAAGTTAACTTCAAGTGTGGATGTTTATATTTATAGATTTAACTTCTTCAGTATACCTACTAGGACTTAATTGTGACTATTTTCCGTTCCAGGTCCAGATACTGGATCTATCAAACAACAACTTCGTAGACTTCCCTCCAGAACTGCAATACTTCACGCGCATTGAGAAGCTGACACTAGCGGGAAATCACCTGAGTGGCGCTATCCCCTCATTCTTATCAAAATGGGACAAGCTTCACACCCTTAACCTGTCGGACAACAACTACATGAGCTGGGCCACTCCCCTCAACGCCTCATTAAGAAAACTCGACTTATCAAAAAACAAAATCAATACAATCGACGAAGCGGCGTTCTCCGGGATGTCTTCATTACATTTCCTCGATTTATCTGAAAACAGGATCTCCAATTTGCCGGCGGGCGCGTTCAGTGAAGCGAGCAGTTTAGACAATCTCGTTCTATCCAGGAATGAGTTTTCCGCCGTCCCGGATATATCGTCGTCGTCGCTGAGGAGTCTAGACCTGAGCAGCTGTCAGTTGCTGACAGTAAGCCCGCGTGCTGTGGTGGGGCTGACGGCGCTTCTGGCACTGGATCTGTCCATGAACCAGTTGGAGTTCCTCCCGGACCACTTCTCCTCAGGCACGCTGCAGCAGCTGGACCTCAGCTACAACGCGGTCAGCGACCTCACGGACCACACCTTCTCGTCACTACCGCATCTCGCGGTGTTGGACCTGAGAGGGAATGACTTCCGGGACGTGTTCCCGACGTCCGTCTTCGCCTCGAACCCCTTCCTCCGCGAGCTGCGGCTGAAGGGGAACCGATGGAGCTGCGACGGCTTCAACCTCAATCTCTTCATCACATACGAGTACCTCACCCGAGAGCCGCCTAAAGTCGCGGACCAGCGGTCCCTGGTCTGCTACTCTCCGTTCAACGTGTCTCAATTATCCTGGCAGGAAGCGTACATCCAGACGTGGCATCCGAGCGAGGGCTACGACACTTTCAGCATGGTGGCTTTAATGATTGGCGTCATCATCGGAGTGGTGCTGACGTCGGCCGTGTGCCGGGGACTCATGGCCCTCAACAGGTCAGAAGATCCTCCAGCTAGCTCCAACAACGTGGCTGGGGAGACCAGATTAAGCGAGCGCGTGGAGTCTGTAGTTTTACGGATTCCTCTGCGTGAAGACTTGCCTCCGACGTACGACGAGGCGTTATTAATGCCGCGGCTGAACGCGTCGTTTCACTCACTCCCTGACTTCGTGGATGAAGAGCCGCTGGCTGGCAGGTTCCGGCGCTCGCGTTCCATCGGGGACCTGGCGGAGCCCCGGCCGCGGGGGGGCGACAGGAGGTCGGTCAGGCGGACTGTGCAGATCAGTATTGAATGATATGAGGTGGTTGTTCAGCGTGGCTGAGTAGGTTTAGATATGTTTTAGATAGAGCAGCTTATTTTGCAAAGGTCTCGTAGATATATTTACCTGCCTCAGGGAAGTCTCGTAGATATATTTACCTACCTTAGGGAAATTCACTGATGAATACAGTTTTGTATAATGTGCATAAGTTATTTATTTGGTAGGATAATGATTACAAGGTATAAAATGTATTTAAGTAAGTTTTGATAGCCGATATGAGTGATATGTAAATTAAGAATAAATTGACTAGGATTATATTAGTTTCATTATTATTCCAAAATATAATAATCTGTAATTTAACCCTCACAACGGGAACAAGCATTCAAACATAAAATATCTCTCACCGTGACCACTTATGCCACCTACCAACATCAGGACAGAAACACAATGATATCGTACAAGGGAACCAAAATACAGTCTGTCCGATACATGACAATGTCGACGGTAGATGCCACACCTACTGTGAAGTTCGCCGATTCTCCACTAGATGGCGTTTGTAAATTAAATTCCTCTTATCAGGTGATTATAGCCACTGAAACTGAAATGCGATAACCTGAAAGCATAGATTCCTTATCCAAGAACTACAAAAAAAACCTTTCAATGTACATAAATAATCAGAATAACACTCCTTACGAAGCAGTCAAGTAGAACTTAAAGCTGATGAATTGATGATACAGCAACAGGGCGCTAAGGTGGAAGTATTTATTCCGCTTAGTAAACTTCTCATTGAGAAACCGGCCATTAGTCACTGTGGCTTATCAGCTAGATACCGCTATCAGATTAGAAGCACTTGAATTTAGCACAAACTGTTGAGCCGCGACGCTAGCGACATCTTTACGAATTTGTTTTAGTTTATTTTTTTACACACTTTGTTAACCTGTTACCAGTGTCTACTGTGCTAAAACTGCGATTTTAGTGTTAATTATATGTTCTTTAGAGTGTGACCTAACATAATAAGTAATTATGTCAAAGTGATTAACTCATTAATTACCTACAATAATCTCTTTGGATAATCTAGGAGTTGGAAGTGTGATCACAGTCTGCAGTTTAAAACAGTTCCAACGGGATAACTTATTAATGTAAAGGTAAGTTCCATAACTAACTACATATTTAGTAAACTTATAAGATTAAAAACAGTAAACTGCTAAACTCCATCACCTGGAACACTAGGCCTTAATCTTTCGGTAGACTCATGTATTTCCTGGTACGCCGGTAAGAGCAGTTACTTACCACCTACACCTACCCTTAAACGTTATTATTATTATTAAACAGATAAATAGTTACTTAGTTTTAAACATTTAAGAAACTGCTAGTGACCTAACTTCTCTGGCTCAAGTTGACTGTGCCAGTCTGAAGTTAACAATTCCAGAGCAATAAAGGTTTTATTTTGATTTCTATGTTTACCTATTTTTTTATAAAGCTATCTATCTGACCAATATCTCTTTTTAATTTTCAGGTTAACAAAATCGCTGATAATGTCAATAGCGCGTTTCTGCCCTACAAAGGCTGAACTACAAACTACATAGCAGGTACATATAGGACCGACCCAAATTCGCCTTCTACACAACAAACCTATGGCTTTATCTAACATTGATAAAAAAGAGATAACAGTGTTATATTACACATTACAGTTTCATAAGTCATTGAGATTTAGTTAAGTACTACCTACATTCTTTGAAATACAGCAAACAATACACAGAACTAACCTTATGAATTAGGAAGCATTTTCCGACGTGTCTTCAATGACAAGTAGACACTTATCTATTTTTGGGGTTCTGCGATTGATGCAGGTGTTCAAGTATATTATTTGAATTAAAGAAACTCAAGACACTAAATAAGCTTGAACATCATTCATTTTTTGTAACTACATAAAACTAGGTCAATCTAATCTCATCACCTTATGTAAGTAAATCATTAAAATCTTTACCCTTACCCATTTTCCACTAATCACTTTCTCATAATTACGATGACTCAACCAACATCCTCATTACAGATGAGTAATGCAACTGCTCAGACATGGTCGTGCTACTCAGGAGCATAGGTGCCTTACTATGCCTGACTGCAGTCGCAGGAACCCTGGACTATGAGGACAATGACCCGGGAGGTCTGTGCAACGTGTGTCTCTGCAGTGAAGACCTCGTCAGTGTGGACTGCTCCAGCCTTGGACTGACTGACATCCCTCCTGGGGGTAGTTCCAAGGTAATGATTAAGAACACCACCAGTAGTTACTAGTAGTTAGTAGCACTTTGTAGCCTTTGAACATGTACCACAAGTATTATATACGGTCATTCATCATCACGACCCATCACATCCCCACTGCTGGGGCACGGGTCTCCTTCCAATGAAGGAAGGGAATGCTTAGTCCATGGTGAGATATAAATTATTATTGAAGGATGTCTATTACCCTCTTTATTAAATTATTTATGATATTATTTATTGGTTTCCAGGTCCAGAGGCTAAATGCTTCCAACAATGAAATCACATCATTTCCGAGAAATCTGAACAGGTTTCCCAACTTAGGAACACTAGATTTAAGCGGAAACCAGCTAAGTACTCTGCCTGCAGATGCGCTGTTCAACCTGACCAATCTGGACCTGTTGAATTTGTCCAGAAACGCATTCGAAGTGTGGCTCAACTTGAACCCCAACGAAGTATTACTACTAGCAACAAGTTTACGAGTCCTCGATTTATCAAATAACCGATTTACTTCACTTGGAAACTTAGAAAATCAAGAACTTTTTGTCAGTAACAGTCTAGAGATATTAATTTTGGAAAAATGTGCCATCGCAACTATTCACGGAAGATCGCCACTCCTTGGATTGAGCAATTTGAAAGTTCTCAGGCTCAGCCATAATCCGTTAAGAAGAATCCACAGCCTTATGTCTTCAACCTTAAGGCTGTTGGATGTTAGCAACTGCCAGCTCAGCTATATCCATCATGATTCCCTCGTCAGCCTTCCGTCACTGATTACTTTGCAAATGTCGCACAATTTTCGCCTAGTTTTAGCAACAACTACTGAAACTCTTTTATCAGATTCATTGAGGTATCTCGATATTTCCTATTGCAACGTTATGCAACCGAGCCTCGAAGGCTTCCCAAATCTAAGAAAGGCGTACATCAGTCACAACATGGTACGATACCTCACTAGCATGGAGTTTGTTAACAATACAAAGTTAGAATATTTAGACCTCTCCTATAACAGTATTAGTTCAATAAAACGTGACACATTCCGAGGATTACTCAAGCTAAAATACCTAGATTTGTCTTGGAATGAAATACCCGCTCTACCGGAAGACGCTCTTCTTGAAACTCCAGAGTTATCTCAGATTAACCTATCAAGAAACTACTTTACAAAGGTAGGACATTTGAAGTCTCTATCAGTAACCGTGATGGACATGAGCCAATGTGAAATAAGTATGATCGGAAAGGATTCCTTGGAAGGCTTGCAGTCTTTGATTGACATCAATTTGTCTCGAAATCTACTTTCACACATACCTGACAGCATATCTTCAAATACCTTACAAAAACTAAACCTAAACTATAATCGCATCAGTGCAGTAAATAACTACACATTCTTCATGCTGCCTCGGCTCACCTCTCTGTCGGTGACTGGAAACCGATTCACAACAATATGGCACAAGGCATACTTCCAGTCCAACCCGTACCTCGACAACTTAGATTTAGACGACAATATGTGGCGGTGTGACTGCTCCTACAATAATATGTATGACTTTTTCGAATATGTAACTCTGGAGCCAAATAAGAAAGAAGAATCCTATAAGCTGATTTGCAACAGTCCCTCGGAGTTGTTCGGTAAGACCTGGTTCGACGCGTGCTACATGACCTGGGTGCCGGGCCAGCAAACCATGAATGCGGATGGTGTGGTGTGGTTCTTGTTCAGCGTAATTGTTGGATTAACGTTAGTATTCCTAGTTGTGTCAGCAGTAAAAAGATCGATGAAGAGAAGGCTAGAAGCGATACAGGCAGAAAGGGAGAGACAGGTGGAAGAAGCGAGAGACAGGCTGCGACAGATGAGGATACGTGCCGAGCAGGAGGCGCAGTGCAATGCACCTGACCCTCGAGACCTGGTGCCCCCGCCCTCGTACATCGAGGCTCTCTCCATGCCCAAGCTCAACACCTCCTGCTATTCCCTCAACGAGGCTGGCTCAGGCAAGTCAAAGAAACGAAGAGGCCGCAGAAAAACGAAATCAAGCGGAGATCTTTTAGAAGAAACTGAACGGAATGGCGATGTAAGGGATGAGTTTGAAATGGTTGAAAATACTGACGACAGACGCAGAAGGCGGCGGAGAAGATCAGCCAAGTATGGGAGTCATGAGATAGCCGAGCTGGACCAGTCGCCCGGGGCGCGGCGCCGCAGGATGTCGGAGTACGAGGCGGGTGCTGACAGCATCACGGTGGAAGTTGAAGCTGAAATGGAAAGGCCTCTGAGGCCGAGAAATAGGAGGAATTCTATAGACGACGACGAACCACGTGAGAGTGACTTTTAAAATATTTTGATGTAAGACTTTTCAGAGGAATAGGTAAATTGTACATAATATTTTGTTAATTTAATTTATAATAAGTAAGTAATAAAGTAGTATTGTATTTTTTTAAAGTGTCAATAAACTTAAAATGTTTCTGTATAGTTACCGTCTTAGTTATTCACATAAATATAATATATATTTTGTTTGTATTGTTTTACTTTTGTTAAAACTACACTTGCTAGCAATGAAAAAGCTCCACTTATAATTATATATTATACTTGTAAGTACATAAAATATAGCAATTGGGCGGAACTTTGTCGTTGGTCGCGATTGATATATCATGAAAGCTGGATTTCCGTAATATGTATTTCAGTACAGTAGGTACTTTCTGTAAACGTATTAAAGCGCCATCTACAAATCTTTCCGGAATTTATCATAATAATTATAATGTACATTAGTAGTACAGGAAATATCTCTAGGTGGCGCTTCTTAGGATGTTTTTCAGTAAGTACAGACAGAACAAGAGCTAACTGAAAAGTATGACCTTTTCAAATTCTATATTATTTACCTTCCTGATACAAGGGTAAACCTACTAATACAACATAAGTAATAATAACTCTTATACTTACCTACTTACCCTAAAATTCATTGACTGTATTGAAAATTTACAACAAGGTTAAAATTGATTTCGAAACACACGAGTCTCGACTCTCTACGTCAGTCAAAAAGTTGTAAATCGTATATCACAATGTCAATTTTAAACCTATTGCAAAGTGTCAAAAAGTTCTATGAATTTGAGGATTAGAATCTTGACTACAATAATTTTAAATGTTCCGTTTGAGGCGGGTTTTTGTTGTAGGTAGGTACATCGATCGGTTAGCACTAGGTACTTGTAAATAGCTAGCTAGAGAAACTGAAAAAAATCCTGCCTGTATTATGCCCAGAAGCTATCTTTAAGTGCTTAGTCCAAAGTATAAAATACACAAATAGGAAAATAAAAGACACAAATTCAATCAACGTTTTTATATTGTAACTCTCGGCAGAATATAATAAGCATTTAATACCTAATTAATCAGTTTGTTGCTGCTATTGTTCTCTATCTGTTGATGAACGTAACACGAGTCGGGATCATAGACAATAAATTATAGTAAAAAATAAGGAAACCGATAATATTTTAACCTAAATTACCATTACTTTGTTTCATAATGACATTTGTTAAAAGCTTACTGAACTAAAAGCAGAGTTCTTAAATTAATTATGAAATAGAAACCAAAGTAAAATTATAGTTGTTGACAAATATACAAAATACGAATAGAAAATAATTCTATTTACACAAAGAGGAAGTAGTTTTATTCTTACAATAAAATGGTATCACATTCTTAACTTAATTAACATAATCTACTGTTAAGGAACATAGCTTCAAGATGAAAGATCCAGTATATACCTGCCCAGACGATTACCACTAGGAAATGAAAGATGTAATTCGTCTCCTCAATAAAAACCACAATTTAAAACAATATTATAATCATAATAAATGTAAATTACAAACATCCTCGTTGTTCTGTTTTGCCAAACTCTACTTTACGGTAAAAGTAAGTACACAACCATATACATTTTAAAAACCATCTCAAAGGATTGATCAAAAATACATCAGTGAGGGAATCGATATCATAAATAACTTAAGAAATAATGATAGTCCCACATACATAGCTGCATTTCACTACATAATCGACCAGCAATACCATCACAGCGACCTTTTTCATACAATTACTGACCACGTTTGTATAAAAACTACAAACAAAACGTAAACATGTGCGCTTACTGACAATTAAATAAAACCTATCTACTTTAATAGCTATCATGAACATGGCAACATTTCTACACGTATAAAAATATGATTTTATTTTATTGCGTAGGTATAATATATTCTCATAAATATAGCTATCATACTAGGCTATGTATAAAATAAAGGCACTGACGACTACAAACACGCTTTGGCAGCAGAGTTTCAGACTTGACAACGAACCGAGTACCGAGCACACATTCTACGCACACGAAATCACAGAAGTTTTGCCAATAGTTTAGTGTTTGCTACTAGACACTGATTGAAGGTCCTTGGCTTGTGTCGCGGGTCTCAGGTGGCGGAGGCGCGCGCGCCGGGGCTGTGCGCCGGCGTGATGATGATGTCGCCGGCGTTGGACCGGCTTCGAGTAACCAGCACCGGAGTCTTGGGCTTCGGCGTCTCCGAGAGCTTGATCCTCACGCGGCCCATGTCCGGCGAGTACACCGGCACGTATTCCCGCGACGGCGACAGGAAATCAGAAAAACTCGGATCATTTAACAAACCTTGTGACGCGTCCGAATCAACCCCGTTTAGTTTCGGCCCATCATCGTCGTTTAGAGGCACGAATATGTCCTCGCTAGACAGCGAATGAGTGTCTTTCCGGGAGTCAGGTGAGGTAGGTCCAGATTCAAACGATGTATCCTGCTGCGTAGGTGATGATTGTTTGTCGTCTGCTAAGTTGTTGTCTTTTGAGCTACTCTTGTTCTGGTTCGTGTCTCTTGGACTGTCGGTCCTTGTACCTTTGTTATCACTGTGTTTCATGCCATTGCTTACATCCCCATTTTTCTGATTATTTTCATGAGTTGGCACTAGTTCGTACTTTCCATTTACCTTCTTTTCAATAGGTGTTTCTATGAGTGCAGGCTTACCTAGCAATGACTTGTTCATATCCACCATTTCCTTTGATGCCTTTTCTACATCTCTCTTTTGCTGTCTGAGAAGTCTTCGGTCCCTTCGTTTTCTCATTTGTCCCTTTAAGATTGCAAATCCGATTAATCCAACAAGTATAACTATGATAATAGCTATGCAAACATATGTACCCGTTTTATGGGGTGCTGGTTCTGAAGAGGCCAGATCGTTGACGTCAGAAGGCTGTGTCACACGGATTGGCTCCGACACAGTAGTGTCACGTGTTAACTGAACTGTAGCACTTCTTTCGGTTGCCACTCTCTCAATAACAGGTGCTAAGGTGGTTTCGCTGTGCCATAGTGGACCTCCTTCATAAACTGTTGGTGGTGGTGGTATCGGATACTCTGAAGTATTGTCATCAGGAATAAGTGGTACTATTGGGCCAGTATATAACTCAGGAGGTGTAGTAGTTGTAGTTTCTACAGGCTTTTCTAGTTCCTCATTGTAGAAACCAAACCCAGATCCTTCAAATCCTGACCCTTCAATTGTATCTTCTGTGGTGTCCTCCTTCTTCTCTTCAGCCTCTAGTGCGCTCACATGTCTAGCCTCTACTATGTCTTGGGATGGTGTCGTTTCTGTCGCATCACCCGACCCTTCAACTTCATCAGTTGTTTGTGTATATTTTAATTTTTTAACTCTAATAAATTGTTGACTATCGTCCTCTACTATTTGGTCCCCTTGAATAATGTTACCATCCTCTAAATCACTATTAGCTACTAATGGCATCGACTTCAGCGCCGTGGTTTCCTCGCCGACGAGCACCGCGTCCAACGGCTGGTCTCCCATCATCATGTCTAAGTAATTGTGTTCGTACTTAGGAACGTTACATACACTTTTCGTTTTCAATTCCAGCCATGACTTTCCTTTGAGGTTTCGTGGACTTGCGCATTTGACGTCGTCAATGAAGACGTTGTCTCGCAGCAGCTGGTCGCGCGCCAGGAGATTGCCGCAGGAGCAGTCCAGCGGGTTGCCCGCCAGCTCCAGGTGTTCCAGACTGCTCAAATGCTTCAAGTCATACGGCACGTCTCGCAACAGATTGTTAGTTAAGTCTACAGAACTAACACTTGTAGGTAGAGGCGTCATCGAGAGATGCTGGAATCGGTTGTTCGCCAGATTCAAGTGCACCAACTTCTTGGCGTTGTGGAGGAACTTGTCGAGTTCGGTGAGTCCGTTAGTGGAGAGGTCGAGCGTGACGACCTCGGTGAGGCGGTCCAGCTCGTGCGTGAGCCGCGAGATGTTGTTGTGCGAGAGGTCGAGGATGTTCACGTTGTGGTGCTTCTGGCGGAGGGTGAACTTGTAGAGCTTGTGCACGTCGCTGCAGGCGGCGCGGTGCAGCCCGTCGCGCGTGGTGGAGCACAGGCACGCGTCCGGGCACACGGCCGCCAGCGCCGGCGACACGGCCAGCAGCGCCACCAGACACGCCCTCAGATACATCGCGACGACAATTCAGCACCTGGAAAGAGGAGACACAATACGGTTACTCCAGCTGGACAGAAGCTTTGTAGTCTATAAGGCTTGTCAATGCGCTTGCGCTGTTGTTACGCAAGGTAAATCATGTCAGTGCGCATTAATCGCTTATCTATTAGCGGTCACTCCGCGTGTCGGGTTGCAGCCGCAATTTGTGCGCATGTTTCACAAATGTCCAATCGTTTTTGACGACCGTGCACCGTGCACCTACACGGAACGACTTCGCCAAACAAAGAACAGCGACCAATTTTCCGTCAGGCGCTTTATCAGTCAGTTATTCTCAATAAAATAATCGCGACATCCCTGACAGTCGAGTGCGCGGCGTCTAAATATAGAGTCTATGAAATATACGGCCCCCTACGGTCTAGTGCCTATCAAGTCTGCCACTTCAATTATAAATGTTTGTGGTGCAGTTAGAAGACCGATTTGAATATAATTGCTTCCTTCTACTGTGATGTTTGTCTGAGAATTTTTCTTTCGGTAGCCGTATGATACGGTATAAGTGAGTGGGTGTTCCCGAATACTGCGGGCCAGTGATTGAGTTATATTCGTGCGATGTTCACATCCTCTGCACTTGGCCGAGTGTCGCCAATGTTAGCGGAAGCGGCTCGTTAGTGTGCGAACATCACCTGCGGAGTGGGCGGCTCCTCCACTCGACCAGCCGACAGGGAATCAGGAACAAAGTTATAGGCATGATTAATGCTGTAAGAGGGATGCGGCAAACGGCGGAACAGAGGAAAACTAGCTGAAGAGGCGAGAAGGCCAGTTCCAATGCTGAACCATGATTCGTTCGTTATCTTTATAAAATTTAAACTAGGATTTTGTGTTATTTATAACCTTAATTCTACCTATTAGTATTTACAAAACACGCATATTTTTTGTATTTTACACGAGTGTGTTATGAACATACGAGTACCTATCATTCAGTTATTATTTCGGGTAGCCGCTTATTAGAAACCAGTAAAAAGATACTTAAAATAAACTTTAGTCACGCAAAGCGAACGCAATGTTTGTCAATTTGGATTCGCTGGACACTTGGACAGTCATCCCATCCTGTGCAATTTCGGTGCTTCACTCGCGACGCCGACGACCGGAAAGCTAGAACGTTCTGCCGCCTGAAGGCCACCTATTATTATCTTATTCTTGTGATATCCCGCCAATTTTAATGTAATCAAAATTTACACGCAACGATCATTCTTGCTATCAGTCGAGTTTTTTTAACGAATGCCCGGCCGTTGAAGATAGTTCACATGGCGTTTTTATTACCTACAGTCTAGCTAGAGTAATTATAGGATACGAATATGATTTCAATTTGGTCTAGCAACGGAATACGAAAAATTATAAGTAGGTATACATCGTAAGAAAAATATAATACTACTGTGATGTGGTTCACCAGTCCATACAAAATAAAATACACTATAAAAGACATAAACTGGATTTTTAACACGTCTTTGCTAATTAATTTCAGGAAATGGTGTCTTCACCTGTATTTGTATTTGGAGATACCAAACTTGTTTTGTATCATTGTTGAATGTTTAGAAACATCGGCAGAAACAATCGATACTTATGAAACTTATCGCCTATGGAGAGACTGGTGTTATAAGTTTTCGTGTTTATTTGAATACGAGTGTGTCTTTTTCTGATACCGTAGCTCTAAGATGATGGAAATTTGAATTATTATTTTAATTTACCTATCAATACATACCTACCTACAATCTACATACATATTGTTATATTTCATCAAAATCGGTACAGCCATTCTGAAGGTTTTTAAGGTGTTTATGTAAGCACTTTTATTATATAAAATGACGCCACTTGGCGACAGGGGCGTAATGCATGACGGATTTATGTAGAACAGCTAACAGCTATCTGTGCAAATATGTATCATCATCAGCATAAACATGCACTCATATTACCAGCGAGGCTATACTTTCTGATAAGTTCTGGAGCCTTGATAGATTGATAGATATATTTTTCATTATTCAGGACAGTGTAGTAGTTAATAATAATGGTGCTCAGGCCTAAATTCGATTTTGAGAAACAAAAACGAACTTAATGAAATACCTACATCATACTACCACTGGATATATGTACATACCTACTTAATTACGTAGACATCACACAGCAAACCACTCTTCCTCATGCAACTCCTCATCCATCGTGTCAAACCTATCATAATAACTTCTGATGAACAGAATTTAAACCTCAACATGACCGTGACATCGCAAGGAATTACCTAGATGGACCTACCTACATGCCTACTTTATACGGAAACGTTTAAGCTTAACAAAAAACGTAATAATACACGCACGACATTTTGTTTTAATGTTAATTAGGTATCCAGAAAGGTAGGTATAAGTACTTATTATTAACTGACCCAGGGTCTGAGGGTCACCTGAGAAGAATCGGACTAAGTGAATTTTAAGTTAAATAATGATTTTACGTACCGCCACCGCAACACTTTGCTTACCGATAATGATAAGGTAGCTGCTGATTTAACTTTAATCGTCCTTTAAAATGCATGAAAAATAATTCCTGTTGCTTAAACGTATACCTACTTACTTACTTCCAAAGTCACATTTTATTGTGTTTTAGTAAGTAATAACTAAGTTTGAATGTTTTAATATTACAGACTATTTTATAACTATTTATCACAACGTCAATGCGGGAAGTTATTACAAATGATTTCAATCCAGAGCTAGCGCATCAACATTAAGTTCATCCATTCAGAATAAGTTCCACCAGAAAGTTTTTCAACCCGTGTTATCTGTTGATCGGCCTGGTGACCGATGACCGGTCCTCGTGACATTTGCTGGTCAGCCCCGACCGTCTCGCGAGTGACTCACTCGTTGTGACACCACCAGACTCCTGCCGCGTCGTCGTTGCGTATGTGTTCACTTACTTAACTTGCATAACACAAGCTGAAGCTCTGACCCTTTATGAGAGGTGTTTCTACAGGCCATCTTATTCTCTGGTTCTGGCTTCTAGTTGATTCCGTACCACCACCGACACATTAGCAATTAATAATCCATAAGCAGCGTCGCTTGCCTGTCAAAATCTGTCACATCCAAGTTACGTCAGATTTTGAGTAGCTCACGAATACCTTGTTGACAGAAGAAAGAAAGGCTATCTATACGTGCTGTGAGCTTTATGATTGTTTATTGCTAATGTTCAGTGATGGTAACCCCACTGAACACCAGCCTTCATCCACTGTCTACTAAAACCTTAACTTATTTAAGGATAATGTTAAAGAGCATTGTTATTCCTCCAATGGAAAATTTCTGTACTTTGAATTTTGAGGGTATTTTTACCCAATAACTACCTATAACTGACTGTAATCTAATGGTTGCTTCATCAGGAGCTGTGGCTTCGGCTAGGAGGAAATTATTCACTATCAAAGTTCTTTAATTACAAAAGTCGAATACATAGATATAATACCACACATTATTCATCTATGACCTAACCAGATAACCTCTCTTACAACGAACGAGCCAACTGCAAATATTGACCCAAATTAATCGCATACTATGGAGGTACTGTTATCGTTATCACTGTACAAAGTAAAGTAATTAGGTCCGATTCCCACGCCGGGATCGAATAAGGGCATTGCTAGAGATGAGGTCTGGTGAACATGCACACTTGATCAGGGGAGGCACTAAGGCATAGACTATAGACTAGAGGTGTAATACTTATGTCGCTGAATTTCATTACCAACGCATGCACATCGGACACTTTTAGTATCTTTGCGACTAAGCGCAAATCAGATTCGCTCAATAAATGTTTCAATTGATTCGAAATAATCATAATTGAATTTCAATTTTCAACAAACAATAATTATTACTTACTAGGTTTTTCACAGTGTTTGTTTAGGTAATTAAATAAGTTATGTATGTAAGAATGGATGCGTAGAGAAAGGTTTAAAACCATAACACAGTTAATAGATAATTCATCTATTCATGTAAGTGTGTTTAATTTTTATGTCCCTTATACATACTTATTAATTATATTAATAAAGCCCAGCGGCCAGCAATGAACTTCGATGAGCCAGCCCCATGCAGTAGGAGGAACTTGATATCTGAGCGCAGTGGGCCGTGCTCCTGGGAACCCTAGCAGACCTAGATCTTACTGCAGATAGCCTAATGCGAGCTGGAGTTAACTCATTCATACTTAGCAAGTTTATTTAGCGGCCGACTTCAGCAAACTGTCATATTTTTTTGTATTTCGACGTAGGATCAGCCCATAGCTGCCCAATATCTATTAAGTATACCTAGTTTTGAACTAGAGATATAAGTGCCTATATTGTGATGAGATTGCATAGGTGGATATGTTTATTGTTATGTTTTGTGCGATGCACGCATGCAGTAACATCAAAGACAAAAGTTTACGAGTTTTCTAACTTTCTTACATCAAAGTAAGTTTCCGCGAAATGTCATAAAGTAATACTTATAAATACTTACGAGTATTTGATGCAGGTATTTTACAGTGATCAAGACAAAAGCGTACCTGCATTATTCTACATAATTTACTAAGAGTTATAAATGCTCGTAAAGTATTAACAACATAATCGTTTAGCGTGCTCAATAGGAAGAATTTATTATTAACATAAACAATCTCAATATTTTGCACTTCATGAAATTTATTGCACATTTATTCGATCGATGCTGAGAAAAGCCACTACCTACCTATCTCCATAATATTATAGTTTCACCTGCATACCTGTCTGAAAGTCTAGGAAAATAGCGGTTCACCTTCAAATCTATTTATATGCGGAAAATAATCGGCAATATGCACTTGAACCAGCTCGAAGTAGCAAATAGATCTTCTCCTGTTAACGATAACATGCCTCGGTTTGCCATAAATTACGAGATAAACACCAGACCCACTGTAGCTATTCCTCATGCTGAATTAAGACATTAGTTAGAGGCTAGGTCTAGAACTAATAGATATAATATTTAGTACTAGCTTGAAATTACGTGGGCAGTAAGTTCAGTTACGTTTGATACTTTATACTCTTGGTAAGTGATGGGGATTGTACAGAAGTACGTTTATGTTGCAAATAAAATAGGGTGTTGCAAAACCTTCACAATAAAAATAGGATGATATACGGATCAAATAAAATAAAATTTCATTCCAGTATTGAAGACTACCTTAAGTCCATAATATATCAGTGCCAAGTTAACTTTGTAAAAAAATATTATTGAATATTTTTTTGGAACAGTCTGTAGTAACTAGTAGGTATACCGATAAACAGGTAAACCGAGTACACAGGTAAAAATACATACGAACAAATTGTTGTACATATTTTGAAAAGTCCAGATACCAAAAAATGTGTCACGTATTTTTTGATAATACAATCGTCTTTGAGGTCAACTGCTCCGATATACTCTCCCAATTATACAATCCATCGTCAAGTATAAATTATAATAATAGATAATTATAAGAATAAAAAACACCTAATAAGTATGTATCTACTTGCAATTAAACAACAAGAGAGCATCAACCCCCGATAACCAACAGGAAACAGTAATCAATTATTTTTAGCAACACTCGTAAAATAGTTTAATTTCCATTCAAAGATCGATAATGTGAGTGTATTTCTGCGAACCAGTAAAAGCTGAAATGATGAAACTTTATAGCAGAAAGTGATAGAACCCTTAGCTTATGCGCCGGAGCGTACGATGGAAAATAAACAAATAGCAGTATGGGTGGTCGTCGTCATACCCACAGGGGGGGCAAAGTGGGACATTTAGTGGGACACCTATAAAAGGTAATACACGAGTGCGAGCAATGAAATAGTTCAAGTGACATAACACCAAATTAGTCCTAAATGGAAAAGACTAGATTAATGACGCCGTCCGAAATGATCAAATTCTAAATTAAATGTTTTAAAAAACTGGGTGTAGACATTTTTTAAGTGGAAGTTTTTTAAATCTAGTGATTGTATTCCTCGTGTCACTATATACGCATAGGTAGGCAGTAAATTCATATCAATGACGTCATAGTCGCCATGTGTGGACTTGTGGTGCAAATGTTGGTGGTTCGATAAATTTGTTGTTAAACAGTGGGTGTGCCTCGTCATTCGCGCCTTTTAGAGGTGAGCGATTATTTACTTTACATAACCGACCACCAGTTCTCGGAACGATATATGCGAAATCTCTATTTCAGTAAATAGTACTTGAGTGACTAGGATAATTTGATTTGAATCAACAGTCTGTACATAATTATATTGACTTGGAAATGACATTCGAACTGTATGAAAGCGCTTGTTTGTGCAAGTTTTGAAAGCCGCTGGTAGAAAAAAATAAAAAACCGACTTCAAAAAACCACTAAAATGTAAGTAATAATTTAAGGTTTACACAAATTATATGTGACAGTACAAATATACCTAAGCAGGAACTGTTCTTTTTTGAAGAAATATGGCACCAACTTCAAAAAAGAACAGTTCCTGCTTAGGTATATTTGTACTGTCACATATAATTTGTGTAAACCTTAAATTATTACTTACATTTTAGTGGTTTTTTGAAGTCGGTTTTTTATTTTTTTAAATTATTATTTTATTTTATAGTTTTTAGTTTATTTGCAATAATTTTTAATCAAAAGTAAGATGCAAATGATACCAAAAAGTCCTACTAATCAATACGAATCATTCAAGCCTAAACACGAGGTAGTTGCTATATACCGTTGAGGAGTTCCCTTGACTGCCTTCCGTTTCCATCATCAGATCAGCTCAAGGTCACCATCATATTTTATTGTTATAAGAACTATATTTACGTTCTTAATTTCATTAGAATCGGTTAATATGTGTCCAAAATGGAAATTCATACCCTGTTTATACCCCTTTACCCACCCTTAGGGGTGAGATAAAATTCTGAAAAAAAAATGGGACCACCTGGAAGCTCAACCCAATACAACAAAAAAAGAATTTTCAAAATCGGTTCATAAACGGCGGAGTTATCGGTGAACATACATAAAAAAATATATAAAAAAAAAAATATCCCGACGAATTGAGAACCTCCTCCTTTTTTTGAAGTCGGTTAAAAATACAAACACAGATTTTTGGCGGAATGCGAAATTTACATAAGATTGCACTTTTATCTATACAGTATACGTATAGACTGCCCATTCAGAACAATTTGGTTCTCCCACGAAAAGCAAATGGGCAGTTTTCTTTCTAGAACTGTAAATCTTTTCAAACTTTAGTTAACTAACGAGAAAATTTAAGTTAAGTTTGTTTCACACCTGGAAATGCTGAAATTTCGTTGAAAAGGGTAGGACTGAAGTTCATGCAAAAGTAGATTTACACAAGTTAGAAACAGGGCCACAATCACTCACCGGAAAGTTACAAAAAATACAGCAAAAAAAGAATTCTCTCTATAAAACACAACATAATCACTCGACACTCGCGTCGTTCCAAACAAACATCGGTATCTCAGTACATTCGCACACAAACTGGGTTTTCTCTCAAGTTTAAAGAAATGTTTTATTTTGCGACCAAGGTGAAGTTTTTCTTCTGTGATGCCAGCGGACGGGAATTTCACCGGAAATCGGGACGTTTACATGCTCTCATACCAAACAGCAGTAATACTACTAGGTAAAGAGTACCTACATTCAAAGTATGGGCAGTAAGCATTAAAATTACATAGGTACTCAGTAAATTTATAAATAAAGGTTATATTTATAAGTATTGTGTTTATATTTATAAGGTTATATGTATAGAAAACGTCAAAGGAGTTTGTTTGTTTAAAATAATCTTTAACATTACTTGATACCTATTATAATAAAAAGTATGGGCATTTTCATAGGGTTTCCTAACGTGCATTACATGAGCCAATTTTTTCTTCTTATTTTATAAACCGAACATGGCATGGCATAATGTATAGAAAACGTCAAAGGAGTTTGTTTAAAATAATCTTTAACAGTACTTGATACCTATTATAATAAAAAGTATGGGTTTTTTCATAGGGTTTCCCAACGTGCATTACATGAGCCAATTTTTTCTTCTTATTTTATAAACCGAACATGGCAGCCCAACTGGCTGAAAAGTTGGATGGCGTCCAACTGAGAACAATTTCAGTTCAAGCGATTATTCCCCTGGTCACTGATAACTGGCCGTCCGTCCCTTGAGGGTTAGCCTAGCTTGACAAAAACTAACGAATGCGAGTTTTCACGGTATTTTTTATGTAAGTACCTTGTCAAACTGACGAACCGTCAATGTTTCAATGAATTGATAGGCGGTTTCAGATTGACAAGGTGCAAAAGTGTATAGCTACTTATGCAGCTGACTGTACGTTTAATGATAGACTATAGTAACCCCCGGGGAGAGTTATGTCTATAACGTAAAACTAAGTTTAAGAGCGTTTCTGCGCGAGCCAACAACTATATCTCGTTGTATTAAACGATTGCTCTTTTTTGTTCGTATTTCGTCAGTATAGAGTAGCCCTCCTATCCCGTCCGTGTCCCATACGTATCGTCTCCGTCTCGGACCCGGATCCGTGCCAAGTGCACTCCTCGCCTCACTGACCTCGATCCGTGGGAAACGACGGATTATTTTTGTAACTTTCATGCATTTTTTGTTGCGCGAAATATTTGTCTAGGTATGCTGTAGTTTCGTAGAGCGAGCTCTGAAACGGATTACCTGATTTGAGTGCTGCCTTTGTCTCTTTGAAAGACAAATAGATCGAGAGTGCCTATTGGGTAGGTATACTTATTATGATTCTTGGACGTCGGTGTAGCATTTATAAATTTGTAAGCTCTTCAAAGACAGCCTGATTTCAACGTTGTTTAGTTAGATGTGCAATAAGCTTATTGCCAGCTTGATTTAAACAAGATATACCAGCAGTTATACATTATGCAGTTGGCTGTCTGCAGAACATTGTTTATACATTCACGGCTGGGTACAGTGTGCGTCAAACAAGCTTCTTTCTGTGTAAAAAATATCTGTTTTGCATCTTCACTTTGCTGAGATTAACCAAATGACGTATACAATGGATAAATAAACCATAATGGAAATTATTAAAATTGATTTTTCGATCTAAAGGTAAGCAATAGGGCCGCTTTTTTGTGCTGTTTTTATTTATAAGTTGTATAGAGTATCTATCCTATTCTAACAATAATTATGTTATCAAAAGTTTTTAAATAAAATTTATGTTTATACCTTTTCAGGAATAAACAAAAAGTGCTTACACATCTTAGATGTCATTC
Source organism: Plutella xylostella (assembly GCF_932276165.1). Lineage (NCBI taxonomy): Eukaryota > Metazoa > Arthropoda > Insecta > Lepidoptera > Plutellidae > Plutella > Plutella xylostella. The sequence goes on from NC_063985.1 coordinate 12,018,408, forward strand.
CAGAGTGTTACCTTCTCGTCGAGATAATCAATTCATAAAGGTGGGCAGTAGACGCACTTTCAGTTTTATTATTCATGTGTATCGTTTGCCACCGACACGACGACGACGGTAGACGCGGGCAGACGTCCAGTCACCGTGACTTGCGAATAACAGAATAAGCCTGCGTTTCACTGACGATGGTTTGTGTTTACATCCGTATATTACCTATGAGTTAATATAAAAAATAGTCTTGTACTCTCGTCTTCACTGTTTTTTTTTCAAAATGCATAGTAGTAGGTAAGGTACAGTGGACGTGAAAAGTGCGTGGTATTTTGGGCAACTTTCGCCGTCGCTTGGCAGTGGGCCAAATATTGGCGCAGACTAGGAGACGCCAGCGTGTCACCGCAGATTACCTATTAATTACAATATTTTGTCGTCGTGCGTAAATAATTAGGTATGTTACATTGTGCTATATTATGTTAAAATTTACTCCTATGTGTCTTAGAATGATTTTACTCCATCTCGATACCTGTACATGATTTGACAGGATCAGAAAAACAAGATTTAACATTATGATCGATGCTGTGACGTTTCGATACGGGTCATAAAAACTAAATACTTAATTAAGTTAAGTAACTCAATTCGTATTACGTTCGCGTGACCTTCTACGCTGGTCTCTGTCTACGCAACACACCATGACCCTGTACCTGCTAGTTTGTTAAAAAATATAAATGGTATGAAGCCGGTTTTGACAATAACACGCTCGACCACGACTACACATTGCGCGTCAAAAGACTTCGAATTCCCATACAACTATTACAAGCACATCCTTTAGAAGTTTTTATCTGTCTAATTAAAAAAAAAATATTAGGTATATTTCTTGCATAGACTGTCACGTAACAAATAATTTCGGACCATTTTTATATATGTAGTTCAGTAGTTAGTAAATAAATAAAATCCAAAATCAATCCATAAAACTACCTATGTGTATGTAAGTACCTACATTATGGTTCACGAACATTGAAATAAAATTTTACGAGTAGTAAAACACCTAAGCGCATTTTTTCTAGGGTGCCTGACCTCAGTGGCGTCAACGACTTCATCAGTTGACCATCACCTGATCCAAACCAGTTCCAGACACTTCGCAAAACGCCTGATCCTAGACGTATACTTTTGTTTACGACTGTACATTGTAATTTGGCTAATTGGCGGCGAAGACGAAACTGATCGATTGGTTGCCATTAATTGTGGTCGGTTAGTTTTAACTTTTACCGATAGGTGTCGATACAAGTTTATCGTGTTATGTGGCTTCATTAGCATTTTAAGGATAAAAAAGAAACGTGTTAGAATGTAAACCATGCACACCTAGGAATAACAACGTAAGTAAAGTAAGCTGCAATAGTTTTGCTTCCCGTTCAAATTGTCATATTCAAAATGAAAAATACGATACTAGGTACTTACCTATAGGTAGAAAAGTAATATTCGTAAAAAAGTAAATCGTGTGCATTCATTTACGAAACGTGTTATCAAATAAAAAATGCAAACGAACCACTGAGCAAATAATGCTCCGATATGCAAAACACGAACATCCCTACACAAATATCACTTTCATTCGTTCACGTTTCACGTCACAACGTCACTCGAAATCATAATGTATGCGACAAACCGCGACTGCCGCAAGGTCAAAAAATATCACCCATGACTAATTATACTTTATCATATCACATATCAATATCACGTTGATTGCGTAACAAAAACTTTATTTGTAAATGTCCTCAATTACACGACAAATATGACTTTACCAATCAACGTCAAATCCGTTAGAATGAATATTCAGCTAATAAATAAAATGTGTGATTCGTTAAGACCGGTTCGGTTTATTGGAAGATGGATGGCTGACTCCGCACCTTAGCCTCGTACAGCTCTAGTGATACCGACATACACTAATAAACAAGATACACTAATAAACTGATTACTTAATTTAATTTGTTAAAATTTATCCCATAGCCTTAGCCACAACAAGACCAAAAATGCACGTACACTCCAATGTTGCTATAATAAAAAAAAATACAATGAATTTAAGCTAAACTAAATCACTTAGAAATGTTTAATCTATTTGTATAACATTACATCCATCCATACTTTCATGCATTCCTTGAAGATCGCATAGCGTAAATACTTGGAATCGCATTCCACTTGCATACTTAGAAGAAAAGAGAAAAACAAGTGTGAATTGGGTATTTTTGTCATTTAGTGATTTGGCCATAACATCGGGCAAATTATTTTAGCAACAAATATTTTTTTTAGCGAACTCCACACACATAATTAATAAATATTTTTTGCTGTATATTCTAACTTATCTAAATAGCAATATATTAGATAACACTTCTACTATAATCCTAATGACGTCATAAAAAAAAAACTTCCAATAGGAGACGTAGTTGTGGTGGAATTTGGACTGTTCCTCAGTCTCAGACGGTTTCGTTTCGTTTATTTTTTCTAATGTGTTGTCGTAATATTATGTTATGTTATGAGTTTATGTTATGACGAAGATTATCTTATAGTATTTGGACTCTACCCTACTCTACCCTGTATTCTCTCATTCTTAACATGTCAGGACAGGAACCTATTTTAAGCAAAACAAAGTACGGTGGCCTGCGCCTAAAAGTATACAGGCGGAGTTTTTAAGATAGCGATCCCTGATGATGAAGGGACCAGCTACATCTGTTATAAATCCGGGGACGTGTTGTGTGTGATGTGTGTAGCAGTGGTGTTTATGTGGATGTGCTTGAGCAGCATGTGAGCTTGAGATCGCTATTTTAAAAACTCCGCCTGTATACTTTTAGGCGCAGGCCACCGTACCTTTCTGAGTATTGATCCAGATTAGTAAATATTTTGCTATAATATCCCCTCTTTTGTGTGTAGCAAGTTCCCATTATCATCTGTGGTTCTTCAGTCAATTAACTAGTACTAATTATTTTCAATTGCTACCCGATTATTCTCTGTTGCTGAATTAGGCTCAATTGAGAATACAAGTCTGCAAAGGATTATGAGTTTATAAAATAATAAAATAAATTTTCATCTGAGTAACACTTTTCTAAGAAGTATTAAATTAAAAAATTAAGTACTTGACAATGAAACCTCAATTACCTAGCTATTTCAATAAACAACCACAAGAGTGGTTAAAGTATTATGTAAATGTTAGCTATGGCGGATGGATAATGTGTAAAATTACATTTAAATAAATAGGTAGGTACTTATTTAATTATCATTGAAATCTTAAGAAGAAATCCATTTTTAAACACACATAATCGATCATAAAAAATATAATTGGTTATCTCGTCTCCTATAATCATACGGTAGCAATAAAATAAAAAAAGTCATTCAAATTATTTAAAATAAAAAAGATAAGTCAGCAAATATCTTACCTTCAAAGAACAAACTTCGACAGAGGCATTCCACTTGTTGCACCTGAAAAGGATAGAAATATTTTAATTACGTATAATTTCGAGTAATTACTAAATTAATTGCAAGAATTTGGCATTTTACACTGACAAAACGAACTTGAGTCTGCGATACGATCACTTCCAAACTTCCAACTAACCACCTTGGTGGTGAAAGTAAAAATAAACATTATAAAATTCCAAAAATACACGGCAATCTTACATTCTGTAATGTATGCACAAATCTAGATTTAGTAAAAGCTTTTGAAAGTTTAATTTGTCAATGACAGGAGCAAATTGATTTAATAAATTAACATGCTGAGTTGATGGCTTTTATTGGTTGCCATAGGAATTTGGTACAGCTGTCCTCAAATGATTCGCGAAAACGAGATCTGAACCGAAGTTGGAAAGGTGCAGAGTCTGACCGAACAGCTGTTCGACGTTCGACGACACTCCGTGGTGGGGTCACGGCTATTATTACCGGCAGGTAGAGTATCACGTGATCTCACATTTCTTTTAAATTGAGGGGAATTCAGAACTTGCAGTACGATTCACCGAACCAATTAAAACGGTTTACCGAATGATACGATCTTTCTGCACCGTATCTCGTATGACATCGTGCAATGCGCGTTGCAATTTTAAAAGTTCTCGGGGATTTACTCATTATTTCACGCAAAAACGAAATGCCTTACTACATACAATGTAGCTGCTCATTGCATTTTATACTTAATCAAGTTTAAAGGTTATCGAGCACGGACGCACACTTTATAGCTCGCGAAGCAAATTTGTCTAAAGGAGTGCCGCAGGGAAGTATCCTCTGTCCCCATTTCTGTGTCATATCTTTGAGAATATATAAACAGCTCTATTGACTTGAATGTCACATTAAAACGATTATAATTTCCGCTTGCTATAAAACAATACGTAGGTATTGTTCACGAAACTTAGTGGTTACTGATGTATGCTTATTGTCCAGTCACACGATTTTTTACTTAGTTACTTACATAATGTGGCTAGAAAGACACTGAAGATGAATTACAAAGTTAAACTGCAGTCGTTATAGGAATAAAAGATAACGCTGATAATGGAGAACACTGACTCACATCACTCACATGCGACAATACAACCGGGTCACGGTACGTTCAGTCCACGGTCACCGTTTTCTTGTAAATTCGTCACCTGTGTAGATATGTTTAGTTTCTTTCCTGTTTCAAGTTTATACTCTTTCGGTATTCACATGATTGAATATTCAAATAAAGGCGGGTGTATCCGAATATTAGCATTACGTAAATGAACTCTGCAAGCGGACGTCACACATGCGGGTTGGATTGAAACGCTCGAATGATAACAAGGTTAAGTTACGACCAAATAGTAACTGGTTGTAAAACGTATTCTTATGTAATTTGATATCGCGATTTAGCAGTAAGTAGTAATTTTTTCACAAGTGAGATATTAAGTTCAAACAATCGGAAAAAATAGTACTTAACTACAAAAAAAACTAATAGGAAATAATTGACAATTGAATCAAAATAAATAACAAACTTATAAATATGCATAACAATGATATTAAAAAAGATATGACATCAAACACTAATGAATTAAACAAACAAACTGTGACATGTTTAGCTAAACAGAAATTAACTTACAGAATAGAATAAACACTTAGGATTCTAAAAATAATACAGTGAACACCGCAATTTAGGTATTCAACTTGAGTTCTTAAGACACTGTTTGAATGTATAAAGAATAAGTGCATTAAATACCGTAATATATTTTCTGATTCAGAAACTAATCAAATACTTTTACTAACTGTTTTTTTATACAATATAAGTAAACAAGTATAAAACTACCTACATACTCTACGGTAGGTAAGGCATTTGTGATCTCGGTCATTCGGCCAGGCTGATTCAGGTTTTGATTCCAGTCTTATCTCGCACATCATCTGACCACTTCGATGTTTGAACACTTATGAATAATTAAAATACATGCACTGTACCTTTAATCGTAAGTCATAAAATTTGTTATGTGTACAGCCTAAGATCTAGTCTCACTAGTTAAGCTAACGGTACACAAACCGCTGCAAATACCGTACGGAGTCCAAAAATGGCCATCAGCATCTACACTGCAGCGTCTTGTTATTACCAAATCTAGACAAGTACAGTCGAGCACCGAGCGGGCGCACCCCAGGCGCAAACAGAATACTCTTCCAACGCGTTCTATTACTAAATCGCTTCAGGAGTTCCAGTGTACAATTGAATAAGTGGCGTCATTATGATAGCAACAAAATCTATTCATTACGCAATATGTTTTCTACTATTTTAATTAGTCAACTGATCAAAGATTACCGTTAATCCGCGGTGTAGTAAATTACAAAAGTTTTTGTGGCCAGCTGTAGCTTGATTCAACACGAAGGAGTGGAGAGTAGAAAGTTTTATCCCATAGTCTATGATCGAATAATGAACGAATCATTAATATTCGTCAGATGCTGTACTTTGCCTGCTAACCTAGACAGCACAGCACAAAAAATATCATTGTGACGATGATGAATAAAACATTAAATAAGAAAGAGTGAATACTGTCTGGCATTGTCCGTTCATTGACCAGGGTCATTTCCTATTGAGGCACTGACTGGTGCATTTTATGTTTTTCCGCAAATGTGCATAATCTTAAAAAAGGCATCAAAGGCCAACAAGAGACTTATTGAACTGTTCTTTATGCATATCCAGAAATACATCAGTGACATTGAGAAGCAAAAAGCCGAAAGTTTTAAAGAAAACGAAAGCCTTTTTACGGTACAAGGATAACACGTTATCAGTTCAAACTGAAAGCATGCTCAGAACGCAAATAGTAAGTCTATCATTACATATTATATTATATATATATATTGACTATCGAATGCGTGCTAGATCGGTCATCAATCAAGAGTGATAGAATCTTAGCAAGTAACCATGGGTGGCATTGAATGATCCAATAGACCTAAAGATCATGTTTGACACAGATAAGCCAGACGGAGATCTGAGACCGTCTGGTGGTCACCTCGGGCTACCTTCGGTGAAAGTAGATCATTTAGCAAATAATAAGATCTTGGACCGAGATCGAAAACCGCAAAAATATCATGCGAATGTCAGAGAAATAACTGATAAAAATAACAGTTAAAATGTTCATTTTTGAATTGTATAAGATATTTATATAAGGACTTAAATAAGCCGGGGATAAAATTGAACTCGTGAGCAGTGATGCAACCGAATGTAAGCGAGGATCATAAAGATTGTCTTGAAGGAGGTAACGACGCTGATGTCACGGCGACGCGGCGGCGGCAACCTGTTAAAATCTGTCACATATCTTTAAAACCAAAAATAAGTTAAGTGCTTAACATATTTATAGATTTAACGTAACGGGTAATATAAAAAAAACAAACATCAAAGTAAAAATTGTGAATAAAACACGTCGCCGTCAGTGCATTTCTAAAACTATGATTTAATAAGCCAAACTAAATGGCTCGACGCTATTAGGATTATAAAAAAATGTGTAAGTATAATGGACGTTGATTTTTTCCTTTTAAACGCCTGCTTAGGATAACTGAACACTGATTAAGATTTATAGAAGCCTCTAAAGAATGTGATTGAAAAAGCGAGAAAAAACTCGATTTCTGTTGAGTTCAGTACGTAGTTGTTGTTTAAGCTACATTTGTAGTTGATTACAGCGAATCATTTAGAGGCGTGACTTGTTTGAGAGCAAAGTGGCATCATTGGCAGCTCGACGCAGCGCAGCAATGAGGGCCACTTGTTGCTACCGACTTGAAGATAAGTCGTTGCGTCTAAACGTATCTCACTTACGCTCATTACACGCAACTCACCGCAGTGATTCGTCCGTGGGAAATGTGGGAATGTAGGAAACGAATGTTATGCAAACATCAGAAGACACCATTCCCATTCAGTCGCAAAAAAAGATTACGTTGAACTGTCAGTCAGCTCGTTCCCGATTTGGCTTAGGATATTTTAAAAACAAATGATCCGTGGAGACCAAAAGTCAACGCTTTTAACCTGATCCTGTCCTCCCCTAATGGCTATTAATAGGGACCACATTCCAAACTGCTCTTAATCGGATAGGATCGTCTCTAAGTGAGAATATAAATGTAGCTGATTCTTATCTTATCACGAAGAGTAATAAATTGTTTATTGGAAACGATCAAGCATAATTAGTTAAATTGTACATTACTAACAAAATAGCAAAGCAAAATATTGCTACAGCAAACGCAGAGCTCTCAAATGATAAGGATGTTTATGTACATAGAGATAAGGTCAGGTAGGGCACCGATGACGCGCTGAGCGAAGTTCTCTTGTGTTTGCATCGTGGCAGTCACAGACATAAGCCCTGGGATTTCACTCATGATCGTAATTAGCTAGTCGCAAGGTCAATTTATTGTCGGGTAAAAAGCCTCGGCTTGTTTGAAAATTAAGGTCTGCAACATGTTATCTAAAAACACGTATGTTTGGAACAAATAGACAAAGGCATATGGGATTATTTAACGGTAGTCAATGAAGCTTGATACGGCTATGTATATATCGGCTTGACTCCATTACATAGAAGTTTGCAAAACGAGGAGGTGTCATTGTTGATGAATCATTGTATGAGCAGCATGCCACAACTTATCGCCGGCGTCGCGTATCGTTGCAACAAAACTGGATTTTGGACTGTGAATGAACACTTTAGCAAGAATTATGCATGAGTTCAATGATGACCAATGAGCAAAAGTCCATTTGAATACGTTAGAAATAGGAGTTGTAAAAGTTATGAAATATTTTTGCACTCTTTCAAAACAAATAATACAGAGATTTCACTGAAAATAGTCGAGGTAGTAGGTACCTACTCTACCTACCTATAACTATCAAAATCGAAATTGTTTTTCAATATCTACAAATATGTATAATTGAATAGTATTTACCTACTGCCTTTTAAAACCAGCATACTAAACAACTATCAGGAAATGCATCCGTAACTTAATCTCCACCATTATTAGCGTCCAACGATCCACTGCACTCAGTGTTCACTTAGAAACGTTTTAAACTAGCGACAAGACAACCAATTAGTCACCGACACTACTGCCTAATGAGTTGTTATCTCGCCATGTCGGGAGCAAAAATTGGCTTCAAACATGCGAGCAAAAAAGGGCTTTAGATTCGAGGCTAGGGGTGGCGGAGGGCACGGCACAAAAGCCCCCATGGTCGGAGATTTGTAAACAAATTCTAAATGGTTTTTTTTGTGGATAAAAGGACGACCCTATGTGAGACCCAGGTAAAGAATTCAGTAAGAGCTTGTATCTACGATGTTTTTCTAGTTTATCTGGCATAGTTCTCTCTCGCTATCGCGGCGACAAATCAAATGTTTGTCTGGATGACCTCAGGTCTTGCGACCTTGCATAAGTGTTCATGATAACTACAGCTATTTATTACTATTGATAGTCTAGGTAGGTACTAAAAATTTCCTCTTTGACTTTATCCCACATCTTATTTAAATCAATTGACGATTTGAGTACCTTTATAATGTAGCTAGCTACACAGTATTTACTAACTGTATAATTATTATTTTTTACTTTTTCGTGTTTACAATATTGAGAATACAGTCTCTATAATAATTACTTACTTTAAGTAAGTACTTTAGTGCTTAATTTTAAGTTACCCATGAATTAATTAATTATTAAGTAGGTATGTCACACATTATGATGCTGTCTTACCTAGAAATGTTTTTTGTGTCTGGCTATGTGTTGTGTACCCTGCGACAACACTGGGCTCCGGTCAATTATTCATACCGAGTCTTGTTGAAAACCTTTTTTATATAAGTACTTAATTACATAAATATAAAAGCTAAAATTTTACTACTCATTAAGCTTACAGTGTCATTCACTATACGTCACGCCTAATTATAATTTTATAATGTGGACAGTAGCCTTCCAGACTGTGTTAGCTCTATACATTTTAAGTATATGGTTTGCTACCATACAGCTATTTTGCAGAAAAAACTAGGTTAGCAGGCATAAGTACTTCTTGTTTTGTCTAAGTATCGTTACTGCTGGATAAACAAAATATTGTCTTGCTGCAATGTTTACCTCAGCATTAGGTATATTTGTTACGGTGCGGTAAGCACTTACCTGGTTAAATTTTAAAAAACTATTATTACAAACGTATAAAGTGTTATAATTTCAATACAGAATACAGTACCGCTCAGATAAACCGCCTTCATATACCTAAATATATTGCACATATGTATGTTTACCAGATTGTTTTAAAAAAAACCTTCTCATAAAGACAGTGGTTAAAAAGAAATAAGTATACACTAACGCATAACGACGTCATACATAACGTCATAACTCCAAGTCAGAGACAATGCAACGATAAACATCGTCTAAGCACACGGCGATGAATAACTAAATACAAAGCAATTTGACACAATTCCTCGCGAGGCTTACGATGATATTGAAATGAATATGGATTGATACAACTAATAAGATACGCTAGAAGATAACACAAGATTTGGACTTATGAACTCATGCTAGGTGTGTTAACGTTTCTGTAAAAAAACTAGACACTTGTAAATGCTTAATATCTTTGTGTCTGATGTTTGTACACTCATACTGATTATGAAATTTGCAAATTTCACCGGCAACTTCAACGAATTCAAGTAAAACCCACTTATTTCTTCATTCACCAAACAGATTCTGATGTCAATGACGCATTTTCGTAACCGGAGCGTATTTTTCTACAACCGCTTGGGCGGAGCACTGTCGGATCGGTCTTCAGACTCATCAGTCAACTCGTCGGCGCGTTTGACTGCCTAATTAGTTAAAGGCACACACGTTAACTGGCCGAAAGTACCGTACCGTGCCGCGGTACACCCAGCCCAAGGTACATGTGGACATAATTAACGACTTTTAGGGTATAAACGACCTTATGGCCGTGTTGAATGACCCTGCGTAATTTGGGCGTGCACTGGCTGGGAGAGAGGCCGATTAATTTACGTTCGCAATAAAAATTCATCATTTATGTTACATAATTTACGTCTATTATTCGATGTCTTTATTTGGCACACCAAAGGGATATTGTATTAGCATCAGTAGCCTAGATTAGATTCTGACAAAAGTTTTTGGAGAAAGAATCCGTTTTCATCTGTGTAAATTTTGACACAAAAATATTATACCTAGTGTAGTTTACAAAACCATTAAACTACCTCCATAGTACTGTCCGCTTGCTTAAATATTCGTAATTTTTTTATAAGAATATTTTTTTGTCAAAAATTTTATCTATCTGAAACTTACACTCCCGTTCACATTATCTAGCTGTGTACAGTGACTTGAATATCTAAACTTTACTGCATTCGAAATCGACACATGCAGTTCTTAAAGTAGGTATTTACATTTCAATGGCATTCGCTACGAGCTAGCCGCTAGCTTTATATATGCGCTTAACATAACTGCCAGTGATTTTAACGCAGCTCTATGAATGCCGCCGTAAATTCTTACTTGTCGTTTAAACACTTCAGAGTAAACATCTCGAATAATGTTTTCTGTTCAAAGATTTCCCTCAAGTACAGTCAAGTCACAGAGATCAGAGGTCAAAATGCAGTTAAATTTGGTAAAACCAGTAAGCATACGATTGTTTCAATAACTTCTTAGCCAGTTTAGTGACACACACTACACTCTAGACTAGCGATTGTCAGTAATTGTCACCATCAACATGTTTAATATAACCACAGTATATAATTATAAAGGTATTAAAAACAATTTTACAGTCTACAGTAAGTACATTTTATAAGATCTTGACTGATTGTAACTTCTATGCGTCTAAATATTTTAAGCACTTACCAGTCAGTAAGTTACTAGTCTATCCCGTGTATTTCCCATTTTCCGACTCAAAGATTACTTACAAGGAAAGTTTTTTTAAATCTCATGCATGTATAAACAGTGAACACTCAACATTTTTGCAAATTCCCGAAAGCTATAGGTTATATTTACATAATGATTAGTCAATTTCACAAGAAATCTGGGGACCGGCCGAGAAGTCAATTCGCAAATATTATTACAATATGGAGTATTATCGGGTATAGATAAAGAATCAGCGTAAATATCGTTTCACATCATATCTCATAAATTATAGGTAAGTATAATACAGTATGTTTTTACTATCACATACAGGATCCGATGCAATTTTTATTTCTACCAAAACATAGCATAATAGTATAAAGATTTATTATATTTTTTTAAATAGTAGGTATAAAGTTTTAAGACGACCGAATGGCGTAGTGGTTAGTGACCCTGACTACTGAGCCGATGGTCCCGGGTTCGATTCCCGGCTGGGGCAGATATTTGTTTAAACACAGATATTTGTTCTCAGGTCTTGGATGTGCCCGTAAAATGGCAATAGGCCCGCCCCCTATTACATTGGGACTAACATAACACTCTGGCGAAAAGTGGGTGCAGCAATGCACCTCTGCCTACCCCGCAAGGGAGTACATTAGTACAAGGCGTGAGTGCGTGTGTGTGTGTTTTTATCATATTTTTTTAAACCATAAGTAGCCTTTATCAGATTCTACCTTAGAACTGGTAGGTGCAGTACTAAACCCGAGTTTCTCTAAACAGATCCGACTCTTGGGGCTATCACGCCTACCCACGAGTGGGTGAACTGACCAGCACCAATAAATCTAGCCATTCTAGACCACAGGACTGGTTCCTAGACTGGGATTAAACGGCGCTTCTAGGGCAGAAGTTGTGGGTATCTATCGAATAAATTATTAAGGTTGTTAATAAAATTGTTCTGAGAACTAATTAGTCACTTTGTCACAGCAAACGAAGCTCGAAGGATAAGCATGTTGAGGCATGTTATTTCCTCAACTAACATCTGTGTATTAAAATTTATATTCATGCTTTGAATTAGGATCCCCATTCGAGAGCACAAATGCAAAGAGCACTGTTCAATTACAATAACAAGCTCTAGTCTATGGCCTAGAACCTAGCCTACACCCTAGGTCTTCGTTACAACGACAGATATCTCTCACCCACGCTCCTTGCTTTGTATTCACGCTTTCCAATGTCGCTTATTTACTGCTGAATGAATGATAATAGCAAATATACGAACAGATGTGCGACTGTGCGGATGCAAGTCGCCGGCCGGTTTGATTGCAGTGAGACTGTTTATCATTCCTCGCTCATGGACATTATCATCATCATAACATTACTTCCAGTCCAACAAGACGGCGGCGGCGGTGGTGCTTTTATCTGATAGAGTCAAAGCGCCACTGACATGCTGCAAGAGTAAAATTGGAATAACTGATGCTTAGGGTGAAAAAATTAAATTGGATGGACATAAAGAACCCTTTTCGATGCCAACCAAAGTGGTATAAACAGAAACATAAGCCATGACATTGAATTCCATTAAAAAAGTAATAAAATTGAATACGATAGTCGTAAAACCACAATGACGATTCAGTTGAGTTGAGTCGTGCGATGCTTCCCCTGTGATGCGTCCATTACCACCCCTCGTGATGTATGTGTGTTTGAAAACGTAACGTCGTTAAACAAGGAATTGCCTATGTTGACTTAATTGTGTTGACAGAAAAAAATGATATCTCTATCTCTATGCACATCAAAGAGAGATGAGTGTTATTTATGCTAAGCTAACCCCATTTATGGCATTATTTACGAGTCCATTTTCGTACATTTAGTCATTAGGAGAAATTTAATTGCTCCAATTAATTTGTATGCTTAATATGCTTATTAGTTCGCTATATTTTGAAAAGGTATTAAATCTTAAATCCGTTAAGTGAAACTAGATAGTAGAAATAATGATACAACTTGTGTATTAAAATGTGATTTAAATTAATTAACAATCGTAGTGAGTGAAATTATGACTGAACTGGTATGAACGGATACTATCATTTAATTATATCAATAGGCTGAAGGCGTTAAAGCATAGTCAGGAATTTTACCAATTTATCTCAGGCTAACCAGGCCAAGTTAACGAGCTGGTAAATTAAGCTGCAGTTTAAAATATTTTGGTTAATGACTTAAGCTCTTAGAGATCAGACAACGGTAAAAATACACTACTTTGTTATAAATAAGCACAAACACCGAACTCAATACCAACGAAAACCAAGAAAAAACAAAAGTATAACAGCTGTGTAAAGCCAATTACATCGCTGATATAGCAAGAACAGTTGAAATGTTACCGACTCATTAAATAAAAGATCTGTCGCGGGGAACAGACAGATCAACAAATGCAACACAAGAGCTGCCAGCTAGACACTACGGGTTAAAATAATAATAAATCTAGCAAAACCCGACCCATTCCCCGTCCTTATAGGGGTAAGAGTGCCCCATGTGGTCAATTACTGCGTGCCACGCACGCCACCAGTTTTTGAGAACATTTCTTACAGTTACATACAGAGGGAGAATGTCTTTGAATTGTGAATAACACGGAAGACGGGATCCTTGATCCATTAATGGAAGAATGGCATCCAACGCCTTTTGTGAAAACAAGTTTTTTAAACTTAAAGCTATAAAACAAGTCACTGCAATTGAACTGAAGAGATAGACAAACTAATAACATTTATAAAGCAAACACATAAAATTATTAGATCCGGAATCTGAATAGAAAAGTGATATCTATGTAATTAACACTGTTGAAGGTCACCTATACCAAGATGATAAGAAATGTGATACTGCTGGAATACAGATTAAAGGTAATGCGCGAAATTGTAGTGAAGATCTTATCGGAAGACCTTGCCCTCTGAATAGTATTTTCTTCGCCATGTACTTTGATATTTTTTTTGTTCTTACGTTAGTTATTTTGGAAAACATAATAGGTATAAGTTATATCAACTTTAATTCTAGCATTTATTACTTCAAAACAGTAGAAATACGATAGCTCTTCATCTACAAAGTGCCGTGGTGTTTTATGATAACGACAAAATTTTAGAAGTAAAAGCATATGGTTTTTCATCTGAATACGATTCGTTGTTAGTTTTTTTGTATATGCTGCTGTTGATCAATGCGTTCTTTGTTTGACACCCTGAGAATCTTTCAGATAAGAGTATGTTTAGTGAAACAAATTCGTGCCTGTTAAATAGAGAGCAGTGTGAAACCCAAAATGCTAACACGGTTTTTTGTGTGAAGGTGAAGGTGCTAGACATAACTAAGTGGGCCTAAATTAATTCCAATAACTGATTCATAATCTTCTGTAAATTGTAACTGTACTGAAAGAACATAATGAGCATTGAACAGAGCATTTAAACGCTAATTTACTGTTGATTTAACGGGCTTCATACCTTTTGTTATGTGAGAAACCGGAATCTAAAGTGTTAACAAAAGTATGTTTAATGAGTTTTAATGTCAATGATACATCTGTTGTGATGAGAAAGCAGATATCCAAGTTATCACTTAATATCAACCATTAATTTTATATGAAAGACGTAATTAATATAAGAAAAAAGATGTCATTAAAATACATTATAATTATCGTTGACCGTGACAAAACGATATCAGTGCATGCATACAATTATGTGATAAATTTTATTATACGCTGAATGTCTTCTTTATCAGAGCCGGATGCAAGGGCAAGTCAGAAGGTTCAAAATACAAATATTTCAATTTCAATTTACAAGTCCCGAACTCGTGGCCACTGGAAACCATTTACAAACAATACACACAGTCTTTTGTTTAAAGCGGCGCGCTAATGCATCAGTGCATCTTCTACACACTATTCTGTACAGTATCTCACAGTATGGTAATATTGAACAGTGGGGAAAACAATACCTACGCGCTACTAGTTATAATTATGAACGTACCTATAGGAATGCTTTCAACTTTATCCACAGCAGCATACGGAACAATGTTGCATGAATTTCGAATTTTAGTTGCAGTGACTTCAATAGCTACTGTGTCGTCGTCTACAATGGATGTTGACCTATTTATTATATTTTCTACGGACACACCTTCGGCCGAACACACGTTGTCGCTCCGTTCTATTTACGCAGGATCTCGACACACGGCGACCACGCCATGTCCATTGTTGTCAAGTTATTGGGTTCCAGTTCAACTATCCTACTTGTCAGCTTCATCGATTTGTTTAGATGAGCTTGATTGCTTTTGGCATGTAAAAGGAATAAGTAGTAAGGCCCAATAGTACTAGGTTAAAATACTAGGTGAATTTCAAAATAGTAGACAAGTAACAATGCCTGTTTATGTATTTAACATTATGTACTAATTACTAATTATGCTAAATGTCATTCATGAAATGTCTGAGGCCACGTATATTTAGGCTTTCATTAGCTGAGAACTATTCAGTGGTAATAATACTACTGAATACATTAATACAATTTGCATTGTCGGAAATGAATCTCATAATAAAAGCAATCGTATTTTGATTAAAGACATTTTAACCTCGTCAATATTTGCAGTTTTTTGCTAACGATATCTTTTAGCAATAAGAGTGAAAGTAGAATACATTCACAACTGCACTAAATGTTTAAATAAATGTTCTTGTACCGGATGAAATCTCACTGGCTGGTGTGAAACCTGAGCATCCAAGATTTAAAAAGTTGAAGTAAGTATAATCTTGACAAATTAAAGAAAGATTGATCACAGTTAAGCCGAAAATGATGCATTGAAATCCAACCACAGGGTGTACAAAACTATTCCCTGGTCATAGTTAGAAGGGCATTATAATCATCCCTACATTATAGCAGCATCCTTCTTTAGTAAATTGATTACCATAATATCAATAGATTACCAATGCAGGTAAATTATAACTAAACTGGGAAATATGACACATTTAATACGTACCTAGGCGTAAAATTACGAAATGAGTCAGAAAAAAGTGACTGATTTAAATACATTATTTTCAAATATGATTGGGTCAGTGTGAATATGAACATATTGACATCGTAGCCAGCAATCTATCCAAGGAAAATATTCACGTAATTATGATACATATGGATACATAAGGGCTTAATAGCAGCCCATTGGTTAAAGATGAGGAAGTAATAACTGATGCTGCAGTATTACAATTGATTCTAAGCATCAACTATGAGGAAATACCCCTTGAGGCAGCGCAAGTTAATGGTAAGCGTATTAGAGACGTCACTGTGGACGTAATACATGGGAAATCAGAGAAAGAGAAACAAATAGCTATACCACCACTGAAGGTACCATATTGTTTATGAGGCTTCGACGGTGGTCGCGGGGTTAATTGCTCCGGGTATGGTCTAATAGAAGCAGTTCTACAGTCAGGTTTGTGCGGCAGGCACTTTATATGATAATCATTAATAAAACCAAGAATGATTCTGGAATTTGTAAATGTTGATAAAGGAATTATGTAATTATTGTAAAGAATCACTTAAATAATTTATAATGAATAAAACCTCATGTCCCTGATTAGGGATCCCAGGACCTGATGATGATGATGATGAATTATTTAAATATAACCAAACTGGGTTATCCTGAATCTTCTGTTCTTGTTGTATAGTAACTTCATTGTTATAATCGCCAAGTATATTTATAAATTCAAGATGATAATCAAATTTTCCAAAGTAGCTACCTATACCTAGGCACTTATATATACCTTATACGTGTACATAGGTGTGCACAAAATGTTAGATCATTTCAAGTTGTCTATTATTAGGAAGATCTTAAAATGTTGAACTCAAGGTAATTTTTTTTGCAATTCTTAACTTAACTTTTATATTTTATTTATTTTACTTTGGACCCTGGACCCTCTTAGAATGGCAGCGACGGCGAAGACTTTCGTGCCATTTCAATGCCATAAAGCCATATTATTAAGTAAGTATTATATTATTTTTAACCTGTGTGACACAAATAGAAATAATCGAGTCAAATTCAATCGCATTCTCCAGTATAATAAAGTGTCGCAATCAATCGATATAACAGACACATGGCAAGTGTTGACTGCCGATAACACCGCGATATGGGCCGAATAGGCAATCGTGTCAAGAGTACCGGCAAATTCATTTATTAACCTTAAATACGACGAGGAAAAATAAAAACAACAGTTTACGAGAACCTTGGAAACTTGTTTGTCAGCTCCAATGACGTTGATCTTTAACCACTAATGATTACGATCGTCATCGGGATTAAGGTTTAAGCTATAAATGAATGAAGGTAATGAGAAATACCCAGGTGATGCATGCGACCGGAGAGCGCCCCACGTAATAACAATTTCGTTTTCAATTCAACCGTACCGGCTGCGCGATCAAGTTGTTCAACTGCCGTAAAAGTTTGGTTTTCTTTAACATTAAATATTATATGTAAAATTGTATATAACCATTCCTTACAATACATTTAAGGTAAATCGCTGTATCATCAAATACATATTTCTGCCGGTACCGAATAAAAAAGAGCACTCACCTGAAAAAATGTGCATATGACGTGAAAATCGGAAAATTGTCGTTCGTGTCTTCTAGATTCGCCAAAAAAAATCGAGTCCCGCCAAAAAATCGAACCGTCACTTCCTTGTCCACACTGTCACTGGCACTTTTTATGGTGTTTATAGGTTCCACACCAGTGGTCCCGAGGAGCGGAGGCGTGCGGCGCGTGCGGCCGGCTCGGAGGGTGCTCGCGGACTGACGGCGAGCGATTGCATCGAGTTTGAATTTCGAGCGATTCTCGCATTCGTTTACGCGATTCGCGATTGGGCTGTTCTATCTTTTTTTGCATTCACTGACACATCGTATGATTCTCGGCCCACTTTTTTTTTCAACTGTTATATTTCGTTACGGCCTTTAAGGGGATCCCTAAAGCTAAAATGCTAAAGTCGGCTTGATATACTTGATTAGATTGGAAAAACGGTGGCTTCTATCACATTGATAAAAATATATTTTGTAGCAGAGGGTATACTGAACATGTTAGTTGCTTATAAATTGGTGCAGGATTATAATAAGTATGTTAAAAAAAATTGCAAACACACCATGTCTTTTGCCATTTTTTGACTTATTATGAAAAAACCCTCGAAATCAGAGGGCCCATTTTCATGGAATCTTATATGTATGTGTAGGTAATTAAATTCTTAACAAAGTTACCTTAAAGAGTTGGATTTAATGGACCAGAAGTCAACTTTTTTTGCAAAAAACTAATAAATTCCGGTTTAAAAATGATGACACCGTGACAGATTTCAGATTTCTTCAGTCGTCGCCCTGGTGGCGGCCTGTTAGGAGCGATACCCACGCCATTTTATTTTTTATCAAATATTTCACAAAAACTGATTAAATCAACAAATTATGACTACAAGTATTATAATACATATGCATTTGCTATGGAAAGTTAATTTTCTAATCATTTTAGATGCAGAAAAGCCGAAAATTCTTAGAAAACATTTCGCCTTTTCGATTTGTTTACATTTTTTACTATAGAGTTACAGATGCATAGATAAAGGTAAACATTGCACATAATGACACTTATTAGATTCTCCGAATAAGAACTATACGGTCAATGCAGTATGCCAAAGCGCGAGCCTGTTTATATTCTAAGGGGTAATTTATTTTATTTTAACGGTTGTGTATGGTAGGTAAGCTACACAATATACAGGGTGTTGAAAAGTAAGTTCATAATTTATTTTATTTGAAACCAAAAACCGTAGTTAATTAAAAATATATATATTTTAAGATGTGGTAGTCTGTACACTACAGGTTGTTAAAAATAAGTTAGTATTTTTAAAAATTGAAGATCTAAAATTTACATAATTTTTTAAATCTATTTAACAAGCTTTGCAAAAAAGCGGTTAAGTGCGACTGTATCTCGCCATGAAAAAAATGAAATGTTTACTGTAGCTATGAATTTTATGCGTTACAAGTGGAATAAAATACCGCATAATATTATGTACAACTATGTAAGAGCCTAGTTTTTAAAAAAAAACTCATAAGAAAATATTAAATACACAGGTTTTTTAACCCCTGAAGGAAATAGAGGGGTGTTATAAGTTTAAAGTAAGGGCTGAATTTTTTTTTTAAATTAGGGTGATAGGTAATGTATATTTTTAATGATTTTTTCAAATAGATAAATGTTATACCATTTTTAAATTGCCATAAAATTACCTATAGTTATAGTTATAGAAAAGGGCAGGGCTACCAGTGCCCATTCGCCACTGCAACCTAAAAGATCTATAAATTACTAGCTGTTCCCGCGCGCTTCGCTTCGCCTTAAAAAGTTTTCCCGTGGGAATTCCGGGATAAAAAGTAGCCTATGTTCTTTCCCAGGGTCTAGACCATTCATTCAAATCCGTTCAGTAGTTTTGGCGTGAAAGAGTAACAGACAGACAGACAGACAGACAGACAGACAGACACAGTTACTTTCGCATTTATAATATTAGTTAGGATGACTCCCCATGCCGAGTCTCACTCTACAGGCCCAGGTCTTTTATAAACCTGATATTACCTATACAGGATGTTGCAAAAAGGGTATACTGTGCCGAAAGGGTTTGACTCAGGGGTTATTCTGAACAACTTTTGTTCTCCAAGTTTTGGAAATTCTCGAAAAATAAATTCGGTCTCTATAGTAAAAAGTCACGTGATCGAATAAGTTTCTATGTAAAAGGTTTTGTTACGTGAATTTTCAAAATTGTAGAAGAAAAGTGGATCAGAATGGCACCTAAATCCACTTTTGGCTAAGCTTTATACCCTTTTTTCAATACCTTGTATAAAATATCGTCAGCGTCACCTTAGATCGTAATCATCGTAACTCCTCGTGACCAAATTTTAGAGGAGACAAAAATACTGTTTTATTTGTAGTTCTAGTTGGCATACTACCCACCTAAAGTTTTTTTTAACTAGCCTAAAAATGATTTGTTTAGACAGTCTATCTTCCTGTTCAACCGCAGCCTGAGTGCCAGTGACTCAATGACTGAAAGGAGGCCATTAGTGCTCCTAAATAAATAAAGCAGGCCTGTAGATTATCTTTCAGTGTACCGACACATCTGATTGCTGTAAGAGCCTGATAAGCTCTTCGAACGAGTCATACCTCTGTGGTGGTACGGTTTCGACCTTTCGGACAGTCAGTTTGGTATCCGAAATGCGGATTCGAATAGTGGGTACAATACTTTGCGTTCGTTCACTGTCGGAGCAGGATAAGAACCACGGGCGAGTTGTTGCGCTGGCTGTTTGCTTAAAAATAGTAACCGCGTTCAACTCTATCCCCTAGAGGGCGAACCTTTAGGGCGGCTCTTGTATACCATCACTTGTCTTCTTATCTGCAGAAAATTGACAGAGGTCATACGTGTCTAACAAGTACATTAAGGATGCGAAAAGAGAGGGTTTGTTTTCACTGAAGAAGTTCAGTTGCGGAGTTCCACAGCGGTAGGTCTTGGACCCCTCTGCTGTGGAACTTGGCATACAACGCGGTCCTGCAAATCAAGCTCGCAAACGGCGTTAGCACAGTGCATTTTTCTAATGTCACACAGGTCGTGAGGTAGGCTGAGAGCCTCCTTCGGGGATGACATCCCAATGATTCAGTACGAAAAAATTGCTGCAGCTGTGCTCGCCATGCAGTGCATGGGCTACTTCCGAATCTGGGGGGCTGTTGCAAAGGAGTCCGTTGCCTCTATACGGTACGGGTTCCGTGCGATCTATGATCCTTCCGGGCGCACCTGTCTTGTCAAGTCGAAGAGAATGGCTCGTATTCGACGCAACCTGCAGTACTGGTGGGATTGGTTGGAGGACAGGACAGCAGGAAGCTGCAGCAGCCGTCATGCTGTGATTCGACGCATAGATGCAAAAAAAAGTTGAAAGTAACTTCATGTTAATAAAATATTAGATCTTAATTTAACAACATAACATTGCAAAAAAAAATTAACATTGTTGAGTATGTTATTGTAATTTACTAAAGTAGTAATAAAAACAAAGGCTTATTGCATAGTTTTCGTTCACGTTCGCCTACATCGCACGTTGTATATGAGAATAAAGGGTATAATTACTAAGTTTTCTTGTTTAAAAATCACGGTTTGGGGTTTAGAGGAAAACAAATGGTAAAATGCGGAATACAGTTTTTTTTTTTCGAATAAAGAGGAAAACATGTGAATTCAAAAAACGTTTCTATTGACACCAAAGAGTACTTTTCGCCGAGAAAAGTGGAGTTACAATGTTTGCGATCTAAAGTGATGATAGAACTAGAACTTATTTTTTCAGTTCACCTGCTGTTGAGTGAAATCGTAATTAGGTAAATGACTCCTTGACATGAAAATAACTTTTTTTTATAATCGTGATAACAAAACCGTTTTTTTTAATACAGCAATATTTGTAGGTGTACTTACAGTGAGCAAAAGAGCGCAGCAAGGTGTAAATTTTTTGGTTTTTAAGAAACAAAAATATTATTTCTATCATATCCCAAATACACATAAGTACTTAAAAAAAAAATACACACTCTCGCCTTGTACTAATGTACTCCCTTGCGGGGGTACTTACATGTTATTATTTTTCTGGTGACCTCCCCATATCCCTTTGCCAGCTACGTAACCTTTTGTGACACCCTGTATATGCAGAGTTCTGCAAACTACTGCTCTGCTTTTGAAACACCAAAAAAAAACAGGTCGTCTAACTAAAAGGTCACGTGACCAAAAAAAATTATATGAAGAAGCGTTTTTTTCATGAATATAAAAAATTACGTAGGATAAAAGTTTTTCAGAGTGACGCCTGAGTAACGCCCTTTCGGCTAACTATACTTTTTTTATTACACGGGGGCAGAGTTTAATACAACACCCTGAACTATTAAACTCTGATAATATTTTCGCGATTTTTTTACATTCTGATTTCATTTCCTGGCTTAGAAATAACATCAATAACATGCTGCACACGTAGGTTTCGGCATAGTATTAAACCCTTTTTGCAACAACCTGTATAAATATCGGCACGGGTACGACTTTATATAATATAATTAATTATTAAATATTAAAAATACTTTCAAATAAAAATAAATATTTTCGTATCACAAAACAATATTACTTAGTATATTTTTAACAAAGTGGCATGTCTTCACTTTAATGTTTTCGAGTACTATGTTAAAATTTCATGTCATTGTCCGTAGAACGCCCCGCATACCTCAACCCCCCCTCACTAGATTTGACAGATTCTGATTTTCTTCCAGCTTTAGTGACAGCCTTAACACGCCTAGTTCAGTGGCGGGATCTTGACAAATATTTTTGCCGGACTGGGAAGTAGCCGCATTGGATCGGGATGGGTGCAAAATTAAAGTGGAGGTCTTTCTCGACGGCTCAGCAGATTTAAAAAAAATATTATTTGTACAAATTGAATTTAAAAAGTTTTACTTTTATAGGTACTTCTTGATTTGATTTACTACATTAGTAAGTTAGTTCATCCCAACTCAACACAACAGTGTAGAAAAAGAAATACATATTAAGGCGATCTTCACACTGCCCCGCATCATGCTGCATATTGCGTGTCGACGCACCTGCGCGCGTTCCTGCGGGAGTGCAGATCTGCATCATCGTGCGGGTTTTTTGCGCACTCACGCGCGTAGGTGCGTTTTGTAGATTTACGCACGGCGGCTCTCATTTATTCGCCGTTCTCTGTGGTGGTCGTGCAGTACTGAGCATCACGATAGTTTTGATAAAAATGGTTAATAGTGTGGAACTCATTCAGGACGCTGCCATTATACTAACTGTTTGGTTTTTGTACGGTCGAATTAAAAGAAATCGTGCCTATAGAAGATACTGGGTACAACCTTATTTACAAACAAGATCTTTAAATGGGTCATTTGTTCAAAATTATTGGGACCTTAGAAAATATGAAGAGAAATTCTTCAACTACACGCGTATGTCAACAACATCTTTTGATTATTTGCTCAGCAAAATTCGAACAGGTATTAGTGGAAGAGATACAAATTTTCGTCTTTGTATTACGCCAGAAGAGAAGCTTTGGGTAACATTGAGGTAAGTAAATAATTTCAATTTTCTAAATACATATTAGGTTAACTATATCGATATTATTACGTCACATATTAAGTTAACTATATCGATATTGTCACGCCCATTCAAAATCACGCGCGGCACTGCGGGATTCGGTGTGCCATACCTTGCGTCTCGCCCCGCACCTACGCGCGGGGGTGCATGTTTCTCCGCGTGTATGCGCGTGATCCGCATGAACGCGCGTGGATGCATTTTCTGTGTGTTAGACTGTGCGTGTTTTCCATACAAACGGAGATACTTACAAGCAACGGTAGAACACGCATCCACGCGCTACGCTGCATCATGCGGGGCAGTGTGAGAATCGCCTAAAAATACTATTTATCTGTCGTATAGCGCAGTTTATTCATAAAGTTTTATCCAATTTTATAAGTAAGTATTTTTTAGTTCTAAAAATAGTACCTATAGGATGAATAACCCCCGGAACTTTCTTTGAATTATGCTATTAAGTATAGCTTACAGTAGCTAATTATTTAAAATATCAATAAAGTTGATAATTTGTGTCATGCACGCTGAAACTGCTGACATGGACGGCATTGACTACAAAAATTGTAGCTAACTCGTGTGAAGTGTCGAATATCACTGACTAATTCAATATTAACATCATAGCTTTGATTGCGACAATTATGTATGTGTTATTTAATTAATTTACTATTGAATTCAGACAATATTATGCGTTTTGTCTACATGTTGAATTTTTTTGATAAAGTAAACATCATATTATTTATGTAAAACTAGTCAAGTGTGAGTCGGGCGCGGTCACGCAGGGTTCCGTAGGTACCACAGGCTAAGGCTATAATCCTCTCCTGATGGTGAAAAACTCCAATCGCCAACCCTATAAAAATGTTAGATATTGCTACTTATTATTAAATAGGTACCTGGTTATCATTTAAACTTTTACTACATCTAGGTAATTAGAATTTCTTACCTAATTCCAACTATCGGTTTAGTGAGGCCATTAGCTAATGTTTTACTGTTTCTACCGGATATACAATACAGGAATTACAGGATGTTGTGAAATGGTAGAATAAAGAAGCCCAAAAGAGGGTGACTCAGGGCCCAGGGGTCTCAACTAGGGCATGCAATACCGCAATACCGGTATTCGTAATACCGGTATTAGGGACAAAATTCACGCTTTTTTCAATACCGGTATTGAAAGTTAATACTGGTATTGAATTAATACCGGAATTGGACTTTTTTAGGCTATAATAAAGCGATTAAGATATAGTATTCCTATGTACTGTGAAAGCGCACTTGTTTCCAACCGTTTGATGCAGTTTTCGGCCGTTTGATATCTACTGTTGTCCATGCGTAAACGGACACTGGATGTAAAAATAATAATTTATTGTAAAATTTAAACTCTAATACTCAATTCTCGTAAAAATCTATTACAAAATACTGAAATTATTGGTTTTTCTCGTTTTATTTTGACCTATACGACCTTTTATCACAATATATGCCATTTATTACAAGGAAATCTAATACCGGTATTAATACCGGGATCCCGGTATTGAGTTGCAATACCGGAACTCAATACCGGTATTGAAAATAGTTCCGGTATTGCATGCCCTAGTCTCAACTCAACCAATTTTGTGCTAAGACTTTTATAATTTCGTGAAAAAATATATAAGTATTCATCATCATACGCTATTGCATAATCAGGACAAGAATAGATGCCATATTAAATTCAATAAGTACTTATTTATAATTTAAAAAAAATACTTAACCTAAACTCAACCAATTTCACAAAACCAACCTAAATTCTCCTAATTGTCGTTTAAGTGCATTCTAGCGGTACATTTATTATCAGAATTACTTGTAAACATCGCTTTACCTGCTCTCCACACGGCGCTGCCTGTCGTTAACATAATGTGTTCGGGATAAGGAAAGCCGCGCCGTGTGCGACACGGGTAAAGCAGGAATTTGTTCTAAGTAAATCTATACTAATGTGGTCTGAGTCGATAAAATAATAATAAATGGATGATAATCATTAGGATTCATTAGCCTTTGACATAAATATGGGATGTTGAACGACTGAATAACGCCCCGGATACAAAGGTAGTGTCAGCCAATGCTTTCATTTGTTGTGTTTGTCATCAACTAATTAAATCAATCAATTAAATATAATATTATAATATTTTTTTACTTTTTGAGTAGGTACTTATACTATGTAACATCAGAAATGCCATTATAAAACCGTAATGTGTAAGTACCTGCATTTCATATTTCGTAGGTTCGTACTCATTAAATCCTAACTAATATTATAAATGCGAAAGTAACTGTGTCTGTCTGTCTGTCTGTCTGTTACTCTTTCACGCCAAAACTACTGAACGGATTTGAATGAAACTTGGTACACATACAGTCTAGACCCTGGGAAAAAACATAGGCTACTTTTTATCCCGGAATTCCCACGGGAAAACTTTTTAAGGCGAAGCGAAGCGCGCGGGAACAGCTAGTAACTAATAATTATGAATAGTTTGATTTTAGTAGATATGAAGTTACAAAATGCATGCTATAAAATAGTTTATGAAATGCGGTCATATTGCCCTTTGAAGGCTCAAATACATTCACTATGTTTGAGTGTTGAAAGATTGCCATTAAAAACGCATCTTTGTAAAATATCTGTCAGATAATTAACGGAATATACGATTAAGTTATTTCTGATTTGAAAAATTCGGTAGCGTTGGCGGCGGCGCTGCTTCAGAAGTTATGGATTTTTGATTGCTAATGTGAGGCGAAGGCTACACGCAAGATATTTGCCCTAGTATTCTGTAACTTTTTTAAACGAAACAACTTATTATCAACCGAAAACACAAAAAGTCTTAATAAAAAAATATGAAAGAAACTTAATTAATACTTATATCCTTAAATTCAAGACAAACTATATTGAACTCAGGTTTGTCAGTTAATAATCACCTACTTATTAATAATACTCCTTAGAGTACTTTGTTAATTAAAGCTCTAAGTTGACAGCCATTTCATAACAACCAATCCCACTCGGAGTTACGAGCTGGTAATCTTGAAGGCACTCTAGTGTTCTGTCGTATACCTACATTTTGAGGTTCTGAACCCTAAAAGCAGATTTTGTTTACTATTTACTGATAACTATACAGTACTTACTTATAACATAACATAATACGTTTACCTAAATATTCGGCACATATCTCAAATACCTACCTATAGTACAAGATATATATCTGGAGCAGGCTCATTGTCTGAAGCACTCTGCTTATTCGACCATTATCTCTTTTTACTTGACGACTGGCTTATCGACCATTGAACCTACACAATATACTTGTTATACCTACCTAGGTATATGATACTTTTAAAGTGCAAATAACTCTTATGCCAGTTGAATTAAGTAGCTAATAGTTGCTACGAAGATTTATGTCATATTACTGAATGGTAGTAACTTATTATAAGTAGTGTACAGTAGTGGGTTACATTAAGTATTGCGAAATATGTCAACGCGTTTGCGATAAATGTATTTTGTTTATGTATAAGTTTTCCGAATACTCAGTTCATTAACTTTAGTTGTATTGTTCACGACGAACAATGATTATGTTGGTCGTCGAAACGTCACGTGAGTACGATTAATTAATACTGGGAGGTACACCTACTTCTAGTAAAATGTACGTTTCAGTGGACTATAGTACCAAAATAGTTAGTTCACAAAGCTATCCTGAAGTTACAGTAAGCGTTCATTGATGACGATAGTTGATGTTTGTTTCCTAATAATTTTATTGTTATGATGTGAGTTGTAGATCAAAATAGACTTGAATACCTGAACCTGTAATAGGGTACTTATGTACCAAACTATAGTTTATTAGCGACCCAATGGCATAGTGGTTAGTGACCCTGACTACTGAGCCGAAGGTCCCGGGTTCGATTCCCGGCTGGGGCAAAAATTTGTTTAAAGACACATATTTGTACTCGGGTCTTGGGTGTTGATATTTATAATTAATATGTATCTGTCCTATGTATTTGTGTAGATATATCAGCTGTCCGATACCCATAATACTGCTAACGGCTCTGCCTAGCTTGGGGTCGGATGGCCGTGTGTGAGATGTCCCCACATATTTATATATTTATTATATTTATTAGCGGCTGCATTGCACTTCAGAGTCGCCTTATAGAAAACTCCCTGACCTCTAGAATAGACTTCCCGGCGTATTGTGTAGTGTGTACATGAAGAGAAGTAATAAGTTATCACAACATCACACCCGGTGAGCATTGCGTCACGAGAATACGTCAGAGTAAAGTAATGTGAACAAACACGGCAATGGATACCAGCCGGAAATTGAGGCGACGACGCTAAATCAATAAGGAGAAATGGTACCGAAGTATGCTCCTAAACTAAGTCTCAAACACACAAGTAAAGTGTCCACCTTTTGGCGTCTCATTCTGTATTATTTGCATAGAAATTCACACAAGTGCGTTCACTTCATCGGCATTGCCGACGCCTTTTCTCCATACATTTATGACAATTCGTTTGAGCCGATACGTTCAATACCGATATGTAGACGCTTACCTTGAAAAGACGTAAATATTTCCTATAATTTTGAAACAAATGGGAAAATAGATTGTTATGGATTAACATAAATATACAGGTGTGTGCGAACTTGGGTCCGCGTGTGTTTGGAGGCTGGATCGTTGCGGGAATTGCTATTTACTGAATTAAACCACAATTTCAATCAATCAAGAAGCCTAACCGTTTACAGTACTACCAATATTCGTACTTAAAATTAGTTAGTCTATGGACTTTTGTGTTGCTACATTTAATAATTGCAACAAGGTGAGCGTATTTTCATTAGCTACATAGAAAAGTTTAGCCACTGAATCGCACATTTTGCGAAATAAGTATTCAATTACAAAATATTTTACTTCCTAATATACTTTATACATACAGAAGTATAATAAATATTAAGTGTAGGTAATAAATGCTATGTTTCTAAACTTTTACCCAAAATTCAGTAAATATCACTTTAATGGCTCGTAATTCTGTTAACACGACGTAGGACACTAACAGAATCGATAGAACCCCAAGTGAAGAGTCATTTTCAAATTAGTAGCTGATTGCATCGGGCAATAAATCTTATAACCCCAGAACAAGTCAAGCGGCAAGAAACTAAAGTAATGAAATTAAAATAAATGTTTACTTTTATGTGTTTACATTATAATTGTAAGTGCATAGAAAATATTCTAAAGCGATCATCATTGCAATTTACAGCTCATGTGAACGGAACAGTATAACAAACAAAACTATGTTTATTTCAGCCCATCTTTTGGTTTTCAGAGTAAAATATACAATGCTTATGCTTTCCACCCATTGCAATAATAACTAAAATTCATAATAATATACTTAAATATTTACTCAGGTAGGCAAAGCTTAATTCATTATGCCTACACATAAATTCTAAAAGCTGTGAAACTTAATTAGTTTGTTAATGAGTCTGTATGTTTGTGTGTGCCAATTAGCTAATTAAATTGATCTTGGGAAGCTTTCCAGTTGAGTGAAAGCATATTGAATTTAAGTGGATAAGTGCCTTTATGTGGTAGTAACGTTGACCATATGGTGAAGTGGGATAGTGTTAATGATAATACATCGGTTTTAATCATCATTAGTGGGATGTTTCACGGATCAAAGAAGAAACATAAGAACATAAAATAAACATTACTTACATACATAATTATATGGATAGCAGAGATGCCAGAAGTGAATGTACTTTGGGTGCCGTACATATAGTGCATAAAAGTATACCTACTTGTGGTGTTTAGCCTTTTTGATAAAAGATTGTTTATAGTTTGTTTATATTTCTAGTTAGTCTATTACCGAATAGAAGAATGGTGGACAGCAAACTCGTATATTATTTCCCTAAATATCACATTGGCGACGAGGATGGGATACGAACCCACGCGTGCAAAGCAAACAACTACATGTATAGTATATAGTAAATGTTAAGTTTAAAAGACTTTTAAAATTTTGTTTAGTTTTGATTATATTGTTAATGCTTAAATCCCAAAAAAATATGATTGTTTTAATTATAATTTAAATTACTTTAATACGTGTTAATGACACAAAGTAACTTACCTACTGCAGAAACAACAACAACTTGATTTTTTATAAAGATAAAACCAATATACCTACTATCGTTTTATTTAATTCTATGTGGTAGATTTCTATTTCACTAAGTGCAATCAAGTTATAAATTTATAACACTGAACTGAATCTAGTAATATAACTATATCACTAGACCGTTGTTCCGTTTTATAACTATATTCCTAGTGAGATAGTAATGAATCGCTTTCGTATAACTATGTTCCGGTATATAATCATATCCCTAGGGATATAACTATATTACGGCTATAACTATCTTACTGCGACATATACATACACGGTAATCTAGCAGTGGTGAGCGAGTCTACGTAAAAACGCTTGGTTTCAGTAAAAATCTAATAATAATATTAATTTTATTCAAATTAAACAAAATTGAAGAAGAACATTACATGAAGCTGACCCTACCAGAGAGCTTGGCAATAATTAGAGGCGGCAACTGCCCCTTGGCTTTCCACCTTCTTGGCAATATACAGCCGCCATCAGCCGACTATTGCAGGGAGTGTCGCAACGACCATATTGTTACCACTCGACAGTTTTAGTAGTCAGCCGTTTACAGTTTACTGTGAAGGAATTTTAGAGGTTCAAGCAGTGATGACCAAACTTTCTTTCGTTCGATTTATGTCCCGGCCGGCTCCATACATTTATGACAATCCGTTTTATGCGATACGTACCTAGGATACCGATAGGTGGATGCTTAGAACTGTCGAAATACATGTATTAGTAATTTCGATACTTGGACTTAAATGCTGAACATTTTTTTGCCAGGCAACCTATATATAACATATACATATATTCAGGAAAATTGCAAAAAATGCTCTACTTATACGGGTGGACATAAAAATAAAGATTTTATGTTTGAGATTGGTATTTCATAACCGCGATTACCAGGGAAGCAGCGGTTGATAGCAGTGCTTAGCTCAGACACCTTATCAGATCAGTGGGGTGGTGCCGGCAATCTCCACAAAATTATCTATTGAGTAACATTTGCACTTTCGATCAACTTGTTCAGCCGTGGGTGTTAACGTTAACTATGTAATTGAGATAATCGAGATTTTAACTGTATTGTTTCCTATGATCTGTGATGAAACTAACTTAAAACCATGAAGAGTTAACCTAAATGAAGCCATCACATTTCAAACCTAAGTACTTTATACAACAAGTTCTGAAAACACTTTACAATAAAAGGCAATACTTACTGTAATTTAAATGACTAAAATCGAGGAAGTGAAATCCTATAAAACAATTACATATTTTTTTCTTGTGCATTACTATTCCTACGTAACAGGAATAATATTATTACGTGCAACATGCGTAAGGATATAACATGTATTTTAATTAGTCCCCGTTCAACCTTAGGAGTTGAACTTAAAAATCTGTGCTTGCATGCAAGATTACCCCAAGAAGTAAATTAAGAGTAAATTGCATTTCTGAACAGGAATTTACTATGAATCTATGATAGATTAAATTACCTTGATTTCGAGGTTGAAGCAAGCCACCCGGGAAAGATGACAGAGATGACATTCTATAAGTTAAGTTCTTCATGTCACTCCCGTAATCCTTCTTTTGTTTCTTCCCATCACCATATCGGGGCTCAATCTCGGCGCCCTAATCCCTAGGCCCTGTGGTCGCCTGCCGTATTAGGTATTCGTGGCCACACCCTAAAGGGAAATGGCTTATAGTGGAGGAAGATGGCTCGTAAATCAGCCGCGACTCACGCCATGCATAAACAGGGACGCAGGTATTGTGGGTGCAGCGTGGTGCAAGGCCATGGGAGGATGGGTTGACAATTTCTTCAGTGAAATAAAACGTTTTGGATCCATTTTGTAGCATTGACGAAATAGAGATCACCTGGCAGGCGAAAGTCAAGGCCAAGGGTAAGGGTAAAGTAAGGTCGTGCAGAAGTCATCCGTCCTCGGCATGAGCTGGCACGAAGTCGAAGGGTGGCATAGCTCAGGATGATATACTACACTCACGGGCAATGCAGAGCATCAGGATATAACCAACTAAAAACGGTAATATTTTAATCAAATTTTAAATTAAGATTAAATGTTTGAATAGAATGGGATCGTTTGGTGTCGGCATTTTGTGTGTAACTAAGTACCTACTTAGTTATTCTATGGTGAAACTCTTTCATTGCCTGTGAGTGTATAATCACCATGTCCAAGAAAGCAGGTGGCAAAGTCATCATCGTCCAAAAAATATGAAATAGATACCTACTTACATAATTATGTTTTATAAGGTGTAAGCTACCACGATTCATCTGAAACGCAACCAACCAATTTATTTTATACCTCTACTTTCTTAGAACAATGAAAAACAAGCTAGGTCCAACCGATAACTTGGACCACAGAACTAATAAATGCGTAGGACTTTAATGCTCAGCAAGTAAAGCTGTACCAATAAGTCAGTGAATAGCCCAACACTCGCAGGACAGTGGGCGATGACACTGACACTTGTACTCGTAAGCCTAAAGGAGTCTACACACCAAACCCGCCGACACAGCCCGGCGGCTTGGTGTCGGCGACCCAAACCCGCCAACCCGCCAACATGTGTCATGGGGCTGTGTCGGTGAGGTCGGCGGCAAGAAATCAGTACAACTTTTTTAATACTTGCACGCGCGGGTACGAGTCGCCGACATGATTCTTGAAACAAAGTCGCCGACACCAAGCCGCCGGGCTGTGTCGGCGGGTCGGCGGGTTTGGTGTGTAGACTCCTTAAACCAAACGATATTTTAATATGAAATAGATGGAGTGTCAGTGCAAAAGAAACATCTCGACAAATTTAATAACACTCCACTTCTACCACTGAGCTCTTATTTCAATTAGTACGGTATGAAGATTTGTGACTTTATTCATTGGTAAAATGGTTGTCAGGTTGAACTTAAAACGGTTTGACAGTAAAAAACTGCGGATTTTTTTTTTGCTTTGTGTATCTGACACACCATCTCGTTCGAATATCCTTAATCTAAGGCCTGGATCTGTAGTTGGTAACTTGTATCTTCCATAGCAGTAGCATCCTACTTTTATTATAAACGCGAAAGTTTGTAACTATGGATGGATTGTTGGATGTTTATCATATGTTTATTAGGTACTCTTCATGGGAAAACAGTTGGGCCAATCTTTATTCTGACATGTAGTATTAAGTTGAACAGGGTTCACAAATGTAAAGCTATTCATGAAGCTTACTGTACTTACATAAATATCAATATAAATATTATAGTAAGAAAGGCCTCGATATTGGACTAACGTACGTGCCGGATAATTATCTATCAATTCAGAATAACTTGTTGCTTGCTTTAAATTAAAAACTAAACGCAGGCCTTGAAGTCTAATCTAATTACGAAGCCGGCAAATTTCTACAAACTCTTTAGTATTCAAAGTGCATAATATACAAACCAGTCCAATATCAAGTAGCCAGGCAGTCTACTAGCGGCATCGTAGCGGGTGCCACACAGGGTGCTGTAATTACTGCTTTTATTTCAATTTATAGACCCTGTCTCCGGATGAAAGTTGACTTTAGATGGGGCAGCCTGTGTTTAACTATGGACTGGAGAGAACTGCGATTAATTTCTTTTTGCTTGTCAGTTTTGCTACTTAATTACGGGGTGGTTATTGAAAATATTGTTGGTTGTTTATCAAGAGCTTTAGATGCAAGCTGCTCCCGTTGTATTCACGTTTTGGATTGGTTATTTACACTTTGCAACACTTCCATTAGTTACCCTTAGTGTTTAATGCTGTTGGCATCCGTGCCTCCTATTCCAGTGGCAAGGAAAAAATGTCTCCACAGTCCAGTCACACTGTAGTTTTTTTTAAACTGCACCAAAATGGTCAAGAGGGCATAAAAATAGCAAGAATACTTAGGTACTTACAATTTCATTTTAAGATGTATATCAAAGTCATTCCCCGAATACACTCGGTCAACGTCAGCAAGGCGATTCTTTAACTTCACTGACAAAGAGTATCACATCTTAACCATTTGAACTGATTTGAACACTTATATTACCTATGTATTATTGTTTCCAAATCAGTCTCTATTACTTTGTATTATGAAAGGCCACTAACATTAAGGGCCTTTACATAGACTTTAGCAACACAACGCCCACAAATTCGTCGGACATTAGTTTGGGAAAGAAAGCAGACAAAATTACTTGAGCAGACATTCTACACATATTCTATTATATTCTAAAACTAAAGAATTGCACCAGCCTTAGGCTTGGGCAAAAAATATCGATATATCAAAATATCGATATTTTTTCAGAAAAATATCGATATAAATCAGCGATATTTTTTCCCGCGATATATCAACTTTCGATATTTATTTTTAGGTATCAAAATCGATATATTTTTTAAAGCTCTGCTGTCTGCTCATAAATCACATCATGTCTTTGACCAATCTGATTTCTTAAATTTAATTCAAACGCAAACAAAAATTACACTCTTTAGTCTATGACCTGCATGTCTATTTTGTTCATCTATGACAATGACACTGCTTGCTTTAAAATTTCGAATATTTTGACAATTTTTATAGATAATTGCTTATTGCGCAGAAAATATCGATATATCAACATATCGATATTTTTTAGTCAATTATTATCGATATATTTTAAAAATATCGATACGATATATATCGATATTTTTTCCCCATTTGCCCATCCCTAACCAGCCTATTACAACACCGCATCGCCACTGCATTGAGGATAACTGAAGGTTCTTGAAACTAACTGCGGCAAATCTGCAGCTTCCACGAATTTAACCTTCGGCAAGGTTGGAGACACCATTTTATTAGGCTTGTGGTTTTATTAATACTTAAAGCTGACGTAATTATTTTATTTTTTTCTTTAATGGGCATAGGCACAGACTAGGAAGATTCAATGATGTGGTTAATGAATGAAATTTAGATTGCTTTTCTCAATAATCATTATGAAAATAATAACATTTAACATACTTCTGTACAATTGTATTAAACCATTATTTTTATAGGCTTGTGCTTTAAAGTGATAGCGTAGTACTCAATATTAAGTATAATAAAAGTACTTAACTAGGTACTAGATAATTCTAATAAGTTCGACAATAGCCAAGGTGGTGGGTGGTGGGAAATGGCCCAAGCATAGGAAGGCAGTTTGGACCTTGGGGATATGCACAAAGGTTCCATTCGAGAGAACCAGGTGCAGGTACTTACACCCCCACAGAGAATAGAATAGCCATGGCCAAGGTGGTTTACCGAAGTGATGTGACATTTACTCGTACTTTCTCACGTCCAATTAAGTTCTACAGTTCTAAAAGCAACATTCCCAAACTCGAGCACCAACACTAATGTATGACGACAACAGACGCGGCCGAGCAGGCGGGGCCAAGTCTACTAACTGCATTCAATTATAAGTCTTTAACTTTTAATCATTAAATTAATGAATAATGTTAGCCATCTGAATACACCATAACCAGAACAATTTGTTCTTTGATTGAAAGGTACAAGACAGTGAATTACCTAAAACGTTCTGTAACTTTTCAATGAATAAAGGGGTTTACCCCTAATTTTCAATGAATAAAGGGGTAAATTTCTAACGTATCGGTAAAGGCAGTTTTACACTGGGAGAGTAATTGGCGCCCGCCAATCGACTGGCGCTCCAGTGCTGTCGTGTACTGCCATCATGTAAGTAAACTGTACTAGCTTGAAATCATTTTACA
This sequence comes from Plutella xylostella, assembly GCF_932276165.1. NCBI lineage: Eukaryota > Metazoa > Arthropoda > Insecta > Lepidoptera > Plutellidae > Plutella > Plutella xylostella. The sequence continues at coordinate 12,053,602 of NC_063985.1, forward strand.
CGATGGCAGTACCACGTGTAAAACTGCCTTAACGGCCAAGGGCGTACCCAGGTAGGAGCAGGGGGGGGCAGCTGCCCCCCCTAGAAGATAAAATAAACGTAAATTTTCCTTACAAGTGGGAATTAAAAGCGTGTTACTTACTGTGCGCAATATGAAGTGTTGGAAACAAAGTATATTTTCTTTTTAGTCAGATATTTTGATTTAATATTCTTTTATCTATAATGTTTCAATATAACCCGACCGACCATCATCTCGGAACAGGTATGAGCTGCCACCCCCTAGCTGAAATCCTGGGTACGCCCTTGTTAACGGCACGTCATATTTCCGTCGTTATTTAGTAGAAGGGAGGCGCAGCTCGTGCGTGCCTCGTTACGACGGTTAGCGACTCGACCGAGAACTGGAGCGAGTGCGCCCGAATTGCGTCACATGCTGGGTTTGGATAAAAGGAAAAGTTGAAAATGCAATGCTTTTAACAACGATTAACGGGTTAGAAATTATTTCAAAAATACTAATGTACGAGTATGTATATGTATTAGTTGTTATAGGTTCATCGTTCAGTATAATGAAAGTTACCTTCATCATCATCATAAGCCTTCTATCGCCCACTATCGCTCACGGTATAGATAGGCCTCCTTATTTTTTACAATACAATAAATAATAACTGAAAAAAAATCACTCTACCTCACATAACCTTTCCTTACGGCTTTCATTTCCCCTTTACCAGGCAAATAAAATAAATTATCTTTTTTCATTCACTATTAATTCATTGATTAACAATTTTATTGTATGCGTATTGGAGGTGCTTAATTACGTTTTGATCTAAAATCTATTATGAAAACAAAAACGATGGGAAACTTTATCACTGCCCGCTGACCATTGCTGTTCGGATATGGGTACTTCGCTCCACGCTTTGCTAAAAAACGCCATGGAAATTGATACGGAGAAAGGTATCGTTCCTAAATTAGTTTTAACATTCAACGTCTAGCGTCGGTCTAGTCAGCAGGCGTAGACCTACTTTCTCAGACCTATTCATATAATTTTTTTAGCACTTTTTCTCATCGAACTGTGAAGTGTGAACCGATTCGGTTAATGATTTCTACAAATGAGTTCGGCAGTGTTTTACTACCTGAGTTTTTCTTGAGCTTGAAATGACAATGGGCGTTTTAGGACCTATGTCCAATAAAGATGAGACATACATCGTTGGATAGCTCTTTTCAAGTGAGCAAAAAAGTATTATGACGACAAATCCGTATAAGTTGTCCATTATGAAATATATTCGTCGGAAGTAAGTATTTTTCTATGGCATTGCACTCTCTCGTTAGGGCGTAATACACGTAAACACGTATTATTGAAATTGGAGAAATTACTTTCAGCTGGTTTTATTTACTGAGATAATAAACAAATATAATATTATATGAAATATGATCATTTTGTTATAAAATTCAAAATGAATGTGAAAAACTAACAAAAACATTAAAATTACAGAAATAAAATATAAAAACTTTCAAAGTACGATTATTCTAATTGCACAGTAAATCAAGACTAGCGCTTCCGTTATTCATATTCTGCAAAAAAATACCTTTTCAACGACGTATCACTCATTTCTATTGGTGCTGGTCCCAGCTTCCATATATATTGGTGCCCATCATCATTTACTAAGTATATAGAATTTTGATATTTAAGTAGTTTCTTAAAAATTTCGACTTAAAATAACGTGGATTATTTAGGTATTTATCGTGATACTGGCTATTTTGTCTGTTTCTATCTACTTGAATTAACATCCTGGTACTTAAACTTGTACATAATGTACCTATCTGTAATTCTGTCACCTTTATCTACCGCCCTAGGGGCTTATTGACATGAACGCTCGTATTTGTATAATACTTACTAATAGAAATGAACCAGTTAGATATATTCATTGGGTAATCGGATATTTCTCAAACGACTGACGCGCGACTTGGTATGACAAGATTGACAAGACCTTAAGGGCTCCAGCACACGATGCCGCCGCCGCGCCGTCGCCGCGCCGACGCCGCGCATTCACACTGTAGATACGAGTCGCGCGAAGACCGCCACCGCGCCGCCGCCGCGCCGCGGCCGCGCGCGTTCGCCTCCCTCCCTGTCGTTGCATTCATTCCATTACCGGCCGCATACGAACGTGCACGTGGTAAAAATTTTAATGAATTAGGTACCATGGAAAGTTTTGATTACGAAACGTTTATAATAATAACTTATCAAATGACTTGTAATTCATTCGAAAATAATCACAAAACTTGGCCTCGTCTTTTCGGAGATCTTCGTAAAGTGTATGAAATTCACCAAATTGCTCCCGTACCGACAGCATAGGATGAACCCACAACTTTCTAACTCGACGTTCTTTTTTCCATTTTCTATACATATAGTAAGCAAGCACAAATTTCTTTTTTTTTGTTATATAAGACATCTTTGAGTCACGTGCTTTCTCGCGGCGGCGGCGTGCACGTTCGTATGCAGCCGGTAATGGAATGAATGCAACGACAGGGAGGGAGGGGAACGCGCGGTGGCGGCGCGGCGGCGGCGCGGCGGCGGCGCGGTGGCGGGCTTCGCGCGACTCGTATCTACAGTGTGAATGCGCGGCGACGGCGCGGCGGCGGCATCGTCTGCAGGAGCCCTAATAGGTTATAGTTAGGTACTAACTCGTTTATGTCTGAGATTGGCCCAATGGTCAATACGGTTACCTACGCACATAATTATACTATAAGTACCTAATGTAATATATCTCTATTTTGTTAGTACCTATAGTATTTTCATTCAGGGGGATTAGATCAAGGCCAAGGTTATAATATGTAATAGGTATAATGTATGTAATCATCGCACTTGTTTTCGTAGAATCCTGGATAAAATGACAAAAGTAATGGTGTTGTTTTTCCTTTACTTTCCTTGTTTTGGGCATTATTGGTCGTAAGGATGAATTATGTGTAGAAAAACAAGCCTAGTTCAGTTGTATGTTAGGGTAAAATGGCGTGACATGACGCACAAAGCCGACCCGAAATAAGGAAACGGCTAGGAAGAAGAAGATACACTCACGGGCAATGAAAAAGTTCCTGATGAAACTTAACATTCATCCCATACAATCACCTTTATAAAATAAGCAATTTGTTTATTTGTTGTAAGTATAAGTAATATATCATTCCATATAAAACATACTTGCATAAGTAGTTATTTAACGATTTATTGGTCTCATCCGCGCCAGGGGAAATCAGTGGAACAGTTATGTCATTATTTGTCTGACAAACACATAAAACAGTATCTTAATGTCCGTATTACTAATGATTTACTTTTATAGTGATTGTCCATAAAATATTTACGACTACTGTAGGTATTATGTTATGAGTAAGACCTATTAGATATGCAGCATTTAGAATAGTCAATATATTTCCTGAAGTACCAATAATGGAGTTGTACCTAGTAGAAAGTGCATTTTGAAAGTGGTAAAACATGACCTATTCACTATTCGCATAAAATTCAATAATAGCAGTCTAGCCACCGTTATGTTATGATCTAGGTCTGAAGAAAGAACCCATTATTAAAAATGGCCGTAAAAGCTAACGACTTAGATTACAGACCTCAAAGCTATGCTTGATAGGTATAAGTATTTTTATTTAAATTTAGAGCGCTTGCCTACGTACATTTATCTATTATGTCTTACAGCTATAATTTAATCCGTTTAGAGTGGGGTAAAATTGGGTACTTATGTACTTGTGGTACACATAAGTAATAATTATAAATCTGTAGAAAATTAATAAAAATCGCGGGGTACACTAAATGAGCCTGCGTAGAGTAATAATGTAAGTATATCGCCTGGAAAAGTGCAATTTCCGTCTCACGATCAGACGTGTGAAGCTTTAATTATAATACTTGGTTATTTAGAACAGAGCCAACCGACTACTTACCTATTGAGTAATGAACAGTCTGGTTCACTCTTCAAAACTCATGCAAATAGTGCGTTAAATAATATACTTAATTAATATTTAAATTATTAGTGTTAAACGAATTTTTCGCCTTTGTACTCCAGAAATCCAAGGATAATTTACCGGGACTTTATGATCAAGTGACCCCCCATCTAACAACATCTAAAGTGCCCGAAATGAAAACATTTGCTAAATATGGGGTTAAAAGATTCCTTGGTCCAGAGTCGAGTCTCGTGCTCTTATGTCCTGTCCTGCAGTCTAGACTTCTAGATTCTAGACTTTACACGTGCCTGATCTCCTCGTGTCGCCGTTTGAAGGAAGCACAGTAATTGCGACTGACTCCTGGACTATATTCAACCCGGCAATGGGAAGCGGAGATTGGGAGTTGAATACATTACCTGTTAGTTTTCGTATTCAAATCCGTTGTCATCCTAGAAGTTATTTTAGGTGTATGTCCCGCCACTTCCCGCATCACGCTTTGCATTTTGCGTGCATTATCACTTATCACTCACGAGTCACGAGCAATAAAAATGTTCCACTTACAAAATTTCGACACCAAATATAAGTAGGTACAACCAATATCACTTTATCAAACAAGTTTTTATCAAAATCTCTAGAGGATATGTGTAAATAAGGATGGATATTGGCGCATGGTAAACATGAAAAAATCAGCTCTGTCATCATTCATCATAACATTCTTATCACCGTAAACATCCTACCTAACAAAACATAATTTTTCTGCAGCTTCGTATCACTAACAAAGGTCATTACGAAGCATCATTACGATTTTCATTCAAAGTTAATGGAATCGGGAGTTTCCTTATTTGATTACATTCTGTTCAGACATCAAATAGCACAATGAAGCGTAACGTAAATCCAAGGAATTCAAACTCAGCATATGAGGCAGCATTGAGTATGAATGGTCTGGAGACGAAATAGGCAGACGTTCCCCTCTGGCGGGGTGGTAGGCCAGAAAGGCCCACCGATTTATAAAAACTAGTTGCAGTCTCAATTTTCACTAGACTCAATCTAGTTGGCAAAGCGTTCGTTTCATAGAAAATGATTTGTTTACATACTAAAATGACAGCTTCAATACATAGAATATCCGGATTCCGGATTTGATCACAGATTTGGTCATGGTTTATTGTTATAAGCTGTTTCCTGGCAACCAATGTCAAAAAAATGCAATAGTGATGTACCGGTATGTAGATATGTATTAATCGACAAAAAAGGTCATAGTTGGGAAGCGTCCGTAGTCGAATTGGCTTCAGTAATCGTAACTGATCACTGAGGTTAAGCAACAACTGACACGGTCAGCCATTGGTAGGTACAGCATGAGTTACCGATTTCAAATGGTTCTTTTCTGGACGCTTCCGTGCTTCGGACGGGACGTTAAGCCGTGGGTCCCGGTTGCTGCTTCGGCAGCAGTCTTTAAGCCTAGTCAGAGGCTGCCCGAAGGGGCGGCTTGAAAGCATCTGACCGTCGGGTTGCCCACTTACTCGACAACTTCAGTGCATTGTACTCATTCAAAAACGGCGATACGGCTCGCGTCCTATCACGTGAGTATTAATGTACAGCGAAAAGCGGGTGACTTCGTTTATTAATCATTGATAATTAAATTTAACTATACTTAATTAATTTAAATTTAGTATTTCTAACCCATGTTCTCGAATTCATCGATAACACTTATCGATCATTGGTACATCCATGGCAAGAAAGAATGACGACGCTTTGTTCACAATTAAATGTCTCTTCACATAACCCTTATTGCTAGGAAGTAAAACTCATAATGACATGTCCCATGAGACAGAATCAAGGTAAACGGTAAAATTTCCCCCCGCAAAAATTGGCAGACTTTTTTGTATCAAGAAAGATCGCTATGGCGCTTCCCGAGGGTACACCCGAGTCCGCGTTGTTCTATGTGAGGCAGAGACGCGAATTGTCTTCGGTAAATGACACTACGTCATAATTACGTTTAGGGGCTTGTACACGAAACTGCGTTGCGATGTCGCATAGCAAAAACCTGCGACAATACCTAATCAAGCATTTGCCCTGAAAAACTGACAAAACAGTTATAGCTGCGGCACCACCACCGACACATTAGCAATTAACAATCCAAAAGCAGTGTAGCTTGCCTGTCAAACATCTATCAGATCGATACAAGTTACGTCAGATTTGGCAAGCAAGCGAGTGGTGGTAACCCCACAGGTCTTGTGAAATGAAGAGATAAGGCAGGATTGTTACCGAGGCGTGATGCCGGTCATCAGGTTGATGGCGGAAGCTGCGGGCAAGGTCAGGGCGCCTGCGGAGCGGCGGCGGCGGCGGCGGCGGGGCGCGCGGGGGAGCGGCCGATAGCAGTGACAGCAATAAAGGTAAGCGTCCATGCACCTATCGGAAACGTAAGTATCAGACCAAACAAATTTTCATAAACGGTGTCGGCAATGCGTTTTTTGTGAATTTCTACACAAAGAATACTGAATACGTTGCGTCCGTTGCGTACGATGCCGAAAGGTAGACACTTACCTTCAATGGGGAGATTATTGAATGTGAGAAAGAAAGAAAAGGGACAATTAGTAAGTATACCAGATACAGCTCTGCTGCCATCTAGACTTACAGTTTTTTGTCAGTACCCGTGAAGAAAATATCCGATTATACGATTGTATCATTAATTAGCCTTCTATAACTAGAAAACCCACAAATAATAATTAGTTAAGTATTTGTGGGTTTGAATTATTCAAACGTTCATCATAGTTGTTAGTTATTACTTGTAGATACTGGTATTGCTGACGCTACACAGACACAACGAACAAGGAGGTCCTTAATTTCGGTATTCTTATGAAGATTGATGGCAGCTGTGAACTGAGAGGAGTGAGTTTAAATTGTTATGACAACAAAACTACTACCAGAGGGCGTTCGGCCAGCATTGCACTTGACCGGGATATCGTGTCGGGACAGAATACGATTGCGGGCTATATGGGGTGGGTACGGGACGTACTACGGGTAGGTATAGGTATTATATAGATAGAGCGCTTTTAACTGCATAGTATTATTATTGTTGGTGTTTTTATGCCCCGAATGCAGGAATATATTATAAAATGTAAAGTCTATTAACCCCACCAGTGTCACAGGATAATAACTGGTCTTATTTAACTCCAGTGTCATCTCTATTCCATCCAGCCAGACACTATAATTACCTACACCTAGTCTGAAATTTATCCATAAAATCACTTTAGCCAAACAGGAAAAAGTTCAAGTTTTTTTGGCTTTTCTTACAAAAGTTAGCAAGTTCATGGTCTTTTATTCAACGACTCCGTCCGGTGATTGCGGCCGCGACGAACCACTTAAACACCCGTAAAACTACGATTTAATTCCGCTAATCGATTCCAACCAGCAAAATGGTGTGGCGGAAACATTCAATTTAACGCTAGTGGATGTGAATATTATGATGAGTTAGTCTCCGGGTTGTGCTAATATCTCCCGAAAAGCCCTTAAGTACCACTTGGAGCGGATCTTGGGATCAGAAAACTAAAAGATTCAACAACAGAAGATGAACAAGAAAATAAATTTATTTCATACAATACAATTATTTCACACACAAACTGAAACAACACAAAAATACGAAAAAAAACAAAAGTTGTTTTTGTTATTTACATAAGTCACGCAAATAAAATGGCGGTGGCACTCATGCAGCTCATGCTATCTATTAGTAGAACTTTCAGCCCTCCTTCATTCCTTTTTTAAATCTAAATTATGTTGGGCAAATATTTTTTAGTCATATTACTTTTAGGTACTTAAAATTTTACTTAATTTACTTGGTAGATACTACTGATCTACAAGTGGCAGTTATTGTATATTTACTTAGGTATACTAAGATCGCTATTATTTATTATGTTGTTAAATAAATTAGGTTGCACAATTTATTACCTCAAATTCAATAACATTTATTTATGACTGTTCTAATGGGCTAGGCCAAATAAATAGTGCTTCCTTCTATGAAAGAAGTAAGAGTGTAACTTTCTAATCTCCAGATCAAAATATTAGGAGCCGTTTTGACTGATGGCTTTTCAATCGTTTTAAATAAATAGCTAGCTTGTTAGGTCATAAATTACACATAATTACCAATTGATGCACGGAGTATCAAATGCTCATTAAATTTAAAAAAGTGATTGAATGAAGATTTTGAGATCAGCACAATCTATTTATTGGGCACCTGGGCAGTTCTTCTTTTTAAGCTACATAATGGATAAAAAATTATCCCGATTTTGAAAAAAATAACTTTAGCTTTTTGGTGAACTCTTATAATTTTTATAATAGCTACATTTCTATTCTATCGAAAAAGGTGGTTGGCCGCGAAGTTTAAGTATTTTTTCAAGATTTTCAGAACATGATACGTGGATAAGGCAAAGAAAATTACACCTTCGTCACAGAATCTTTTATTTTATTTTAACGAAATAGTCTTCGTCGATTAAAATGAAACTTTTTTGATACGTTAATAAACAAAATACCATTTTAGAAAACATATGAAGGAATGGATTTTTAGTAATAACAAAATATTTATTAAGTAGTTATTACCACTCTGTCACAATTTCAGCTAAAATGAAGCTTGTTTTTGCTATAAATATTTTTTCGCTACTAATTACAGTCAAAAATTAACAGCATAGACGTTAACATCAATGACTAAATTTAATATGATTTTTCCAAAGTTGTAGTATTTATAACATAACATATAAACGACCAAAAATAAGTTGTCTACCAGGAGACACCAATCGTTACAGAGTGGTAAACGATGTGACATAGTTGTTATTCTATTAAATATGCGGCAGCGTTTTGGAATAAAACAGTTTTATTTAAAAATAATAATTTAGTAACTTACATATAAATCATTATGGTTTCAAGTTAGTCAAAAAATTTACTGGAGATATCTTTATTATTAGTATAACTAATGAAATCACACTTGAGAACCTCTGGAGAGTGAAATATCCGTATTTCAGGAACTTAAAGGATAAATTTGTTCCAACTACATAAAATAATGTTTATTTGCACAAATAATATTTTCGGCAACCTAAAATTTAAGTAACATAATGAAAAATTACGTAATTTGTTAAAGTTTTAATCAGCCATATTTCGAAAATATTGCAGTGGCTCTTACAACTTGAAAAAAATACTCTTTCCTTTTTTAATTACCTTAGAAGCTGGAAGGACTTTAATGTTATCATCAAACATCCGATAAATCTTTCTCCACCATATTAAACAGTCTACCACATTCATCGTCTGTTCTTGAGAACAATAGCACGAAATTACCTTTTTCACTAACGAAACTTTTTATTAATGCAGCGCAAGTGTATTGGACGTTCCTTTCGCTTCTTACTTTAACCAAAACGTGTAGTTTCTCTTCAATTTTTCTTTTAAGAATTTCCTCAGGTTGGAGTGTTTCGTAAGAATGTGACAGATTTGTCGTGTGACAGAGGGGTAAAATGTGTTGCAAAGTCGATTAGCATTTAAACAGTAACATAAAGTGTAATATTCACATGTTGATTGCAAAGTATTTGTTATTACCAATAAGTAAATAACAAAATAATAATTTTATTGTATTTTATTTTTACAATTACCTACGTGACGAAGCTGTCGCCGAATAAACACACGCACCTCCTGTCACACTTTGCGGGTGGCCGATACGCGGTGTCTGGATCTCAAAGGGGAAATCTTACCAAGGGGAAAAGGAGACCTTAAACTCTGATCGATGGCAATAAGGAGGAGTGGCTCAAACTAATATTTTAAATGGCAACCTACGTGACAGAATGTAACTACTAAAACATTAGGTAGTAAGAGACAAATTTTCAACATTTTTTTTAAATATTTCAGAAATCATTTAAAAATATATATTTTGTTTTACTAAATAGGTAATATCTTCTGGAGTTTAAATAAATTTTTATATTTTATGTCGTCATATATATTTTTTGTAACATTATCGAATATGCGCAGGATGAAGTGGCGGGAGACAGCCAAGATTCGTATGAAATACACCTCTGTCACGCGGATTTACCACTCTGTAACGTAATTTTAAATACAAAAATATAAATTTCTATTTTTGTAAACGTGCACAGCCGTTGTGTTTTTAGTACAATGCACGCTGAAATATAAATAAATAAATAAATATTTGTAAAACTCATGATTTTTTCTTCTCAACTGATGGAGACTAAGTTATGTAGGTTAAAAAGAAGAACTGCCCACCTACATAATTATCATGAATATTATAATAACAGCTAAGAAGGCTCTTCAGTTTTTAAAGTCAAAATACAAAATACAAAATACAAAAATATTTATTTCTTTAGCCATAGGTAGGTAATCAATTACAAGGTTGGAATCTCCTTTTAAGTGCACTAAGCACCTGTGCCAGAAGAAACCGCTCTTTATTAACATAAAGGTGTTAAGTTTAGGCTAAGAGTAAAAATAACATTTGGTGGTAAGTACTTAATTAAGTATATAGTTAGCTAAGAGAATAACAGAAACACTTATCAGGCCTATGTAAATGATTTTGGTTTGAGTTTAAAAGTGAGTACTGTGTGTGTGTGTGTGTGTGTGTGTGTGTGTGTGTGTGTGTGTGTGTGTGTGTGTGTGTGTGTGTGTGTGTGTGTGTGTGTGTGTGTTGAGTGTGAGTGTGTGTTTGTGATTTTTAAAATTAAATATTGGTATAGTATTATATATTATATATACCTACTGTTTGTAAATACATAATTTTATACATATAGATACTTATTACTGGTCATATTCAAGAAGTTTTTCAGTTTCATTATAATTTAGAGTTTTTAACCAATCAGTGACTGTGTGTTTACACTCATGATATAACATTGGATATATATTAAGGTGTTTGTTTATGTGGTTGTAAAGATGGGTTGATTGACTTACATACTGATTTCTGGCGAAAACTGTTCTTGTTGTTTGAATTTTAGCAACAATATCCTTCCGTCTTTTATTTAATAGGCTCGAGTCATATCCTAATGATACGTGCTTTCTTAGTAAAGTATGTAATACATACAGTTGTCTTACTGACAATAGATCTGCAGTTAGGTAAAGGTCGCGTGTACTAAAACTACGCTTTTTAAAATACATGACTTTTAGTAGTAGTCTTTGTGCTCGCTCAACTTGAATAAATTTAGTTTTTAGTGCACTTCCCCACACAGTAATACAGTAAATGATTATAGATTGTGCCAAGGAAACATAAATATTATTCAGAAGATCTTTATCTGCCACATGACGCAATGTTTTAAAAATCCAAATTAGTTTTCTTATTCTAGTTGAAATTACTTCTACGTGTGAATGCCAGGAAAGCCGCTGATCAATCGTAACACCCAGATATTTTGTGGAATTAACTTTTGTTATTGATGGACAATTGCAGTTTAGGTTACCTACGTTTATGCAGTTGTGAATTTTAATGTCATATTCATTATCTGGTTGTGTATTGTTATATATAGTAAAACACATATAGTTAGTTTTTGAAGTGTTGAGTGTCAGTAAGTTTAGTTCTAACCACCGTGCAATAACGGCAAGCCCTCGTTCAGCTTGGAGCTTCAAACTGTCCCAGGAGTCCCCAGTGAAAACTATAGCGGTATCATCTGCGTAGGAAAAAGCTTGAGTATTATCTAATTTTATATTACATAACTCATTGATATAAATTAAGAACAGTGTTGGACCTAGCACTGATCCTTGCGGGACACCGAAATTTACACTAGCATTTCCACTTAAAGTTTGCCCTATCCTTACTCTTTGTTTTCGTTCACTTAGGTAATCCCTGAAAAGATCCAAAGGAGCACCCCTCACTCCAATCTTTTCCAGTTTTTGCACCAGAATGGGAACAGAGACGGTGTCAAATGCCTTTTTTAAGTCCAAAAAGACAGTCAAGCATTTGCCTTTATTGTCAAGCTGTTCAATAATCTTGGATGTCAAATCTATTACTGCATCTTGTGTAGACTTACCCCTGCGAAAGCCATATTGTCTATCAGAAAGTATATTAAATTTATTTAAATATGTTATCAATCTATTATCGAAAGTCGAAAGTAAATACATGAGCAAATAATGTGGAATTTAATAATAGTAACGCATAACAAGCAAACTTTGTATTAGTTTGTATAGAGACATTTATTTTTATATTTGTTAAGTTTTTCGACCCCCTATCAACTCTTCTAAAAAATTGTTTTGCTTCAGCCTGTAAGTACATGATGTGTGTATGTGTAGGTACGTACCTAGTACCTATGATTATGTAAATTAATCTAGGCACATAGAACGGGTTGAGAGTGGGAAAGCGATCGATTTACCGACATCATAAATTGGATGTAGATTTAATAATCGAATTTGCATCTTTGAAATTATCGTAACGGTTATTTGACAACATTATGTTTTCGTGTCCAGCAAGTGTAATGGCGTTGTCGGGCTATCCGTGTCGGTAGACATTTATGTTATACAAATTAGTTTTGTTCATTTTTTTTTAAACAGAAGTTTTGATTTTAGACAGCCCTATAGCACAGAATAATAATTAGATAGTTACAGCCTTAAATATGTACTAATTCACAAAAATATATATCATAATTATACATACAATACCCGTTTACAAAACAAAGCACGAATAAATATCGGTATCCCGGTACGTTACCGCACACCGGGACAACATATCGAATCTCCGGGACAAAAAACATATCTTCCATTTTGTAACAAAGGGCTTTTGAGTATTACCCAAGCACTTTAAAATACTCAAATATCGCAGCTTTGTCCTAATCTTTTGAATGCATACTAGCTTTGCCCCGAACTTTACTCGATTTTTAGAGTTCCGATGCCAAATGGTTTAAATCGGACCCCTTTGGGTTAGTCAGGTCTGTGTCCGTACTTTTGTAAAAACAAAAAAAAACTATAGGACTCTATTATAAACATACAACTTCTGAATCGAAGCTTGGCCAATATGATGAGAAACACTTAATTACTTACAAAAAGTATCGTAACTATACATCTACAAACAAACAAACAATCACTTTCCGTGCTTATACCGTTAGCATTATAGTGTGTCCATATTTTATTAATCCGTTTGACAGATGAGTGTAGAGTACAAAGTATGCAGTGAGGCGGGATCGTGGGTGGTCTGTGTCGGGGACAGTTCTCGATCCATCACGGATTTCACTTTATTGCACAGAGTACCGAGGGATACCGTGAACACCGATAGTATCTAGGAATACTAAAAGGAAGAAGAGAAGGTTGAAGGTAAGAAGGTTATCTTGTAAAATCGATAAGGTAAAAGGTAAGAAGATTGTCTTGCAAAAATCGCTATTAATCATAAGACCGAGATATGTAAATTGCAAAAATTGCAAAAATTGAGTTCCCGTGTACGTACAAATAAAGAATGTTCTATCTACATATATCTATATACTTAAAAATTTAAGAATTTAATTTGAAGATCCAGGGGGAATGGTAGATAGAGCCGCACAAGTAAGGAAGATTTCACATTACCACTAGATATGAACGTAACAAAACTGCTCCTAAAATTTAAAAAAATGTATATCCCTAGAAAATATAACTGTTGTGCGATTTTAAGTGACAGCAATCGATGTAACATTAAACTATCCCGCGTGAACACACTATCATACGTGTACTCTGCACTGCCATCCAGTTTAAGGGGATGTAAGCAACATGTCTCAGGGCTCGTGACTCCACTGATTTGCCCATTATACCTTTACTCAAAGCCCACAGTTCTGTGCTAGACCTACAACTTTCTCTGGCTAGTTTCACGAATAACTCCTTTACTAGCTACAGTGGCGCTATCAATCTGTCTATTATTTGATACATCTTATCAGTGTAAGAGGGCTGGTACTACTTTCAGGCATGGCAATGGTTTACCTTGGGTACTTACGGTCACGGTAAGTTTTGTCAGGTGTTCTTCTTAACATGTCGGTGACAAATAACAAACACTACAGCGCATCGAGGGTATGTCATCGTAGTCGTAGTCAGAATGAGAATAGCGTCAGAAGCTGACTGCCCAGAGTGCGCAGGACGCTATAAAGTACAGTTGATACATAACTCGGGGAGGCTTCTATCGTACACCCCCAGTGTGGTAATAATTATGTTGAACAGATTTTACTAGATCAATGAAAGGAACCATATATTGAGGACGACAATTTAACTGACATTGTACCTGCCGCCTAACCCTTCCTTCATTGGAAGGAGACCCGTGCCCCAGCAGTGGGGACGTAATGGGAATGGGTCGTGATGTACCTGCCGCTAAAGAAACAGTAGCCATTGAAGAGTTATCGACTGGAGGTCTCCAAATACTACACCGATGACCTTAAACAGGTAGCCGGTAGTGGATGAGGAAGGTCGAAGTCAGAATGTTGTGGCACTCTTTTGGGTCTGCATTAGCAAATGACGATTGTAAGGTACAGCGTCTACCATGCCGATGAAGTGGACGCACTTGTGTGAATTTCTATACAAAGAATACCTACTGATGCGATGCGTCTGTTGCGTACGATTCCGATAAATGAACGCTTTTAGCTGATGAAAACGCAGAAGCAGATTAGTGACTTTAGTGTCTTTACATACCTGAATCGCTTGCATTTTTTCGCAGCCAGCCCCATTGCAGAGAGGCCAGTGTAACCCGAGCTGCAGGCGATTGACGCCCGTGTCGCGTTACGCCGCGCTCTATTGCGTCTGCCCGCTCAGACGAGACTTGTCACTGTTATTGTAGAAACTCTGCATTAGCTAAGTATATACCTATACCTATATACCTAAGTATACCTATACTATATGTATACCTACCTAATATTAATACTTATACTTACCTCGTTTCAGCTAAGATGATTCTTATGACAGCTGCTCATATTTATAAGTACGATAGTTATTCATAAAGTAACTCGATACTCAGACAAAATCTATATAAAATTATGGGATATCTCTAAAACAGTAAAACTCAAACGTCCTCATATCAAAGGAATCAGCAACGAGATTTAGTATCAACAGCACTAGTGGTCTGAAAATCCTACAGAGGACTGGTAGGAAACAGGTGATTTGCTTATCCTTCCGGAAGAGTTTTGTTCTCCCTCGAAAATACTAGGTATTTGTATTATAATATGTGATTGATGAGTTTGATGACTCATAAAATTCCACCCTCTATCTATACCTATATCATAATTTATAATCACCAGCTTTTAGTCATACATCCGTCCATCCTGAGATCCGAGAACTTTATCTCAAATTATAAAAAACTTATCAATAAGAAAGAGCGTTTTTGTATCTAAAAGGACCTTTTGTATTTTTGACAAGGTCCGATACTGTGTGCCTTTACTTCTGACGCAATTTAATTATGGGAGAACATTAATAATTTACTTGGAAGAACCAAACAATCCACAGATGATTTAATACAAAAATACATAAAAGATAAAAGTCAAGAAGAAATAAGTAACAATTTTGCATATACATTTATAAATGATATTGATAAAATAGTACATGATTGTGATAAGAAATTTTTAGATCGAACTGATTATGTTAATACATCCCCTGTGTGTATGAGATGGAAACCAGTCACTGCTAGGCAAGTGCTTAAGGTCATTAAATTAATGAGTAGTAATAAATCTCCTGGATCTGACAACATAAGAATGCGAGACATAAAAATTGTAAGCGAAAAAATTAGTCCAATCATTGCACACCTTATTAACTTATGTATAAAATTTTCACTTTTCCCTGCTAAGTTAAAAGAAGCCATTGTGCGTCCTATTTATAAAAAAGGAGACCATAAAAATTATGGTAACTATAGGCCTATAGCAATTTTGGCTAGCATTGAAAAGATAATTGAAAAATGTATAATAAATCAACAGAATGTATTCCTCACTAAACACAACATAATTAACGATTGTCAACATGGGTTTCAAGCGGGCAAAAGTACGTCAACATTATTAACAAAATTTACTGATGAAATAAATGGTTATCTTAATGACAAAAAGTTTGTAGTTGCTGTATTCTTCGATTTTAAAAAGGCCTTCGATACCCTCCGGCACGAGACGCTGCTTGAGGCGATGGCGGAGTGCGGGGTCAGCGGACCAATCAACAGCTGGTACCGTGAGTACCTACTGGAGCGCTCCTTCCGAGTTAGAGTGGGACAGGGGTACAGCGGGGCGCAGTCGGCCGCGGGGCGCGGGGTGCCGCAGGGCTCCGGCTGCGGCCCGCTGTGCTACCTGATGCACGTCAACAGCCTGTGCAACGTGATCCGCCATTGCTCATCGTACATGTTCGCGGACGACCTGTGCACGCTGCGGGCCGGCCGCGACATGGACGAGGTCACGCCTCTCGTGCAGGAGGATATCGACAATATCACCCGCTGGGCCCATGACAACGGCATTGTTATCAATTCAGATAAAACGAACCTAATTGTTATTCAATCTCCTTATTTATGTATTCCTAAGATTCCATGTAAATTGGTTGCACATGACTTCTCTTGTATTCATAGTAATGGTTCAAATTGTAATTGTCATATCCTCAATAAAGTACCTCATGTTAAATACCTCGGCATGTGTATAGATGAAAATATGGGTTGGATAGATCATGTAGACTACATTGTAAGCAAACTTCGTATATTGTTATGTAAATTCAACCAACTTAGCTATAAAGTTCCAAAATTTATGTTAAAAACTATTTACCTTTCATTGGTTGATTCTATTATTAGTTATGGTATTGATTGAGTGCTATGGTTCAACTTTTAAAACTCATATAGACAAAATTGAAACTTTACAAATCAGATTCTTAAAACTATTGGTAGACAAAAAAACTAAAGCCAAACTAAATCATGATTATAAAAAGCTTTTTAAAATATGCAAAATTCTTCCAGCATCGTTAAAATATAAACACAATGTAGCCGTAAGCAACCATAGCAGCCAGAACCATAAAATACTAAAACAGCACGGACTTAATACAAGATCCGCAGCCCAAGGAAAGTTTGAAACTACAAGGGTTAATAACTACTTTGGCGGAAGAATGCTAAAAAGACAGGTTCCTAGATTAATGAATGAAATGCCATCTCATATTAGACTCGAGAAGAATATAAATAAATTTTCAGTCATGTATAAAACTTACCTCTTAAACACTATCCAAAGTACCTAATTGCCTATAATGTATCAAAATTAACTTTATACCAGTATGTATATGTCATCAACATCTTAAATCTAAAACTCTAAAACTAAATGTTCCTGTTTAACTATAATGTAAGCTAGGTATATATAAATGTGCATATGTGCTACTAAGCTATGATAAATTTGTTATGTAGTGCGACTCCTTACCCACAGTCAAACCATATTAACATTTGGTTTTGTGGGATGTATGTAATATCATAAGTTGTTTTCTTTGAATAAAGATTTATTCTATTCTAAAAAAAAAAAAAAAAAATTTACCATTTTCATATACCTACAACTGGCATCATTAATTAATAATTATTAGATACTTTTATTTTGTGTGGATATTAAAAAGTAATTTTCACCCACCCAATGTGCCTCTACATTTATTTAAGTAGTTAGAATAACAACTACCAGTATTTTTTTCGGTATGCGGATAAAAAGAAATAGTTTATAATGAGAAAATTCTAATTTGAGACTAATAAGTACTTACATCTTCAAACTTTTAAATTGTATAACTTTATACAAGTTTAAATTTTATAACTTTACAAGTTAAACAAGAGCTGAATTTATAAATTAACATAAGATAAAAATAAAAAAGTAAAGAAAATTAATTAGCCCGTCGATGAAGCAATAAAATCAATAATCTTATCGTGAAATAACCTGCAGGGCAGAATACTTGACCTCCGTCGGTAAACAGAGCGACTGTCAGCGCAACTGGGTCAACCAATCACACGGGGTTAATTATTGTGCTTGTGCATTAAAACGGATTGCAGGAGACACTACGTTTCATTTAAGTATATACTCACTCACGAGTCACGAGTAATGAGAAAGTTCCACCTCCTCATGGCATATGACCGTTCCATGTCACTGGAACTTTTACACTGCTCCTGAATTATATATTATTGTCTATTATTTATAATTACTTATGTAACATAACTAACATCTCACATAACTATACAGAAGGATGCAAAAAGGCTAAGTGCCAATTTCTCCATAGTCGTTTATCTAACCATTTGAACTGATTTGAACACTTAGTGCCAATTTCTCCATAGTCGGTTATCTAACCGACAGTGATTGATTTATAAATTAAACGTCATCTCCATTTAAAAATTTTATGCTCTAACCGACTATGGAGAAATTGGCACTAAGTATAGTAAGCCCAAAACGTGTACATGGGTTGGGTACCATGGGAGTAGTACAAGGTTTTCAGGGTTGCAAATTTCAGAATATACTATACTAAAATAACCTAACAATATGAATATAATATATATGTATATCATATAAAAATCGTAGATTCAAGCGCTTTTGCTATGTAAATTTTTTATAGCGTCAATAATAACTATGTTATCTGTAGATGGCGCGTAGATATTACAGGCATGAATTATAATAAATATACTTTTTTGTTTCTATTCTTATTATTGTGAAGTGCTATTATATCTTAGGTTGCTGTCAGCTATTATTAGCTGGTCGGGGTTTTTGGTCAGGAAGCTTTATCAAAAAACTCACTTGCAAACGGCCGGTCATCGGTCAGTCTATTGTCAATGACTAAACATGTGCCCGGCACATGCGATGGATGCGAGCGTGCCGTCTTTAATTTGTTCCCATTGCATGTGCACACAGATACATTTATGTAGGGGAATTCGGACTGTCTAGTGTCTAGTCCGATATTTTTTTTAGCGGGCACATAATATGCCTGGGACGGGATACCTAACCTACACGAGGCTAGTTTATTTACATTGTGTTTAAGTAGCAGTGGCATAAAGCCTTCGATTTTCTGAAAATGGGTGGCAGTGGCCGCAAATACAGAACACACAAGCTGTAGAACAGCCCCTGTCGGATTACTACACCATTTTTATACCATCCTTTATATTAGGTACTCTATGTTTAAACAGGTTTACATTTTAATGGAGTTGTAAATAAGTACCTAAGAATGCGTAGGAGTTTCGACCAGTGCGGAGGCAGTTAGTGGACCAACACAATCGCTTTCCTATCCTTTCTCGAAACACGTTTTGTGAACTCTATAGATGACAGTTTTAGGGTGAGACTCTACATTCTTAGCTGCGTATAATAATAAAGTAGCGAAAAATGTTTATATGTGCGTAGGTATTCTATATTGTTTATATTGCGCTTTGATCAAAGTTGTAAGTATGGTAGCGGAGAAAATGTATATATACATGTATACAACTATACATGTATCCAGAAATGTAATTCATACTTCTAGTTCAACCTATGTATGGAGAAACTGAATGCGATGCTTCCGTTGCGTACGATATCGAAAGGTTTTTTTTATCCCCGAATTCCCACGGGAAAACTTTTTAAGGCGAAGCGAAGCGCGCGGGAACAGCTTGTATCGTATAAAACTCCTTCCCCCATAATTCATAATATAAAATGACCACAGGTGAAAAACATGTTAGCAATTTTACTATTAATTTATGCAGAAAACAATTTCCCGGCTGGACATCAAACTCGACACTTTAGTTGATTATAGGGTTTACTTTTTACGACCCTATCAGAGAGGATGTAGAACCTGTGTCATCTCGTTAACACAGTATCTTTTTAATTGACTTCTAAAAGAGAAGGAGGTACTCAATACGTCTACGTCTGTATGTTTTTTTTAGGTATGTTCATTGTTAACTGATATCTTTGCCATCTATCCCACGCTATATTGTCCCAACCGTGGTATTCTCTCGATATCCGCCTCAGCAGTTAGTCTTCCGCACATATACGTATATTAACAAGAACTTTCGCCACAGGTAATAATTGTTTTTGCCTGTAAATCATACACTTAAAATACTTAACTTGTGCTCAAACTGATTTTAAGTGCGTGAATTATGAATGAAAGCAATTAACACCGTTTGCCTCTATTCAATAAACATAGATATTTTATGAGGTTCTCGTACACCGTACAGAATAAGATTTATATTAAAAACAGTTCGCTTGATAATTACTTCGCTGTTAATTGCACACTACGATACGCTATATATATGTGGTACAGTTCGGTCCAAACAACTTGATAATTTGTACCCGTAATCCTGTACCTCCTGTAGGTTGGCTGGTAGAAAATGCTCTTAGCATTAAGCCCACCTTTTGTACATTTATTTTATATTTGTGCAATAAAGAATTAAATAATAATAATAATAATTCCAGTAGGCTGTGATTAACTTTTGTGCACTAGTCTGACACGGTACAAAAGTGCATTCGCTGCCAACTTCAGAACTACCAAGTTAAGGACCGGACTGAAGCAAAGCACCTAACCTAACAAAATTTGTAGTGATTGTGAGTATGGAACTATGGAAGGATAGATCTTCGTTACTCTTTCACGGGAAAACATCTGGACCAATTTTTATGAAATTTGGCATTCATGTACTAAGCAACAACATCTATAATTTAACACAAGGCAACGCAAAACTCGGGGACATCTTAGTTAATCATATTAAATTAATTATCTTTGCCTGTAAGTACCGAAACAAAAATATCTGTTGTTATTTACATTCAAAGGGGTAATACTTAATACTTAGGAGCTCCAATAAAATAAATCACTGGCAAGGAATACGCCCTGGAATGTTAATGGTACATTTATCAAAAGTTAAATAGTTAGGTTTTTTTTTCTTTTGAAGGGACGGACGTGCCGTTTAATACTGGATTGGGAATAGTTTGTTTTTAGATATAAATGAATATAGTCACCAATATTTTACTTCATCATTATCACCAGTCTATTAACTAGAATTAAGTAATAACTGTATATAACTTCTTAATTTAAGGTGTCTCTATATTCTGTCTACTTAATTATTTCATAATTCATTAACTTGTGGATAAACCAGGATACTGCTCAGCTAGCTTGTTGCATTATAGTGCAGGTAAAAATAAGTATGTATATGTATAATACTCACTACCTCAGTAAGATAGTTAGTTGATAGCTCTTTCCTGAACCTCTAAATTAATTATTGTTATATAATATTAATATTTATATAATAATATATATTATAGTTTATATATATATATAGGTATATATTATTTATATTATGTTTATTTATATATTCATAACTTATATATAGTTACGTATTTTATATTATATTTGGTAATTATTATTAAGTGACTTGTTTTAATTTTGTAGTAATAGTGTTGTTTTCTTTTTGCACACCTTATAATAAAATTTTCTTGCACCTCCTGTGGGTTGACTGGTAGAAAATGCTTGTAGCATTAAGTCCACCCTTTGTACACTTATTTTTATATTTGTGCAATAAAGGATTAAATAATAATAAATAATAATAATATAATAGACAATCTTCTCTCCTCTCAGCCTATATAGGTATATCACTTCACTATCAATATCTTTCCACACATAGCCATAGGTTTACTGGTAGTACTTAAATACTATTAGCATTAAGTTCGCCTTTGTACATTTTATGTGCAATATAAAATATAACATTACCTATAGGTACCTACTAATTACTAGTTCAATGAGCAATTACTACTTCAATGAGCAATTTCTTTCAATCATGTTTATTGGAAATGGCTATACAATTTATACATTAATGTATGTAATGTAGTGAGTGGGCTTTTCAGTTTGCTGTCTATGAAGGCTGTGTGTTTTGATTTAGATATTTTTTTATTGAAAATTATATTCTCTATAAGTAATACTTACGTGTAGTTTCAAGATAAGCATTAGTTACTTACTAATATTGCAGTCAAATTATCCCTATTTTTCGGGCAGTAGGTGTAAATGTGACGTAAACTAAGTCGGGGCCTGGTAGGTACTAGTTATTATTCTGTGGTCGGGGTCATGATCTGGGTCATTGCCCCGACACAGTGGCATATTGTAATTATAGGTAACAGCTCACTGCCAATGCATTTTAGATAGAATAATTAAGAAACGCACGCTTACACACTCACGGGCAATGAAAAAGTTCCATTCAAAAAATCACCAAATTACTTACATCTAAACAGTAAAAGCTAACTTAATGACGCCTTCTGCAATGTTTAAGTAAGTAAATTTTTTCGGCGCATCGGAATATAACCAAAGAAAAACGTACTAAATATTTTGAAAAAAATCCTATTCAATGTAAAAAAAAATTGGGGCCATTTGGTGTCTTCGTTTTGTGAAGTGGCACTGTTTCTTTGCACGTGAGTGTATTATTTAATTTCATATAAACACTCAAGCTATTATAGGGGTCGTAATAGAAATAAAGCCATTACTTATAAATTCACGAGCAATGAAATAGTTCCACTCGCAAAATTCCGACAACAAAAGGCCCCATTTTTTGCGAAATATAGCTGTCTGCAATATCAAAGAACATTTTTTTTAAGTAGCCATACTTGAACATTTAACACGTTTATATAGTTCAAGATTTAGCAGCACATTTTGTATGTTACCATATAAAAACGTACCTAAATATTATGTTATAATTGAAAATGAAGTGTTTTAAAAACTGGGGTCATTCGGTGTTGGCCTTTTGTAAGTGGAACTTTTTCATTACCCGTGAGTATTTGTTGGTATGCGATAATCATCATCATAAATAGTGAATATTTTAAACAAACAGTGATGTTTTTTCTGCGTCTGCGACTGCAGTGGCCGGATATTCGTCATGCGATAGTGATAGTGATATCAACTTTCCCGAAATTCCTTTTTTTATTGAGCTCCTGATAACAACCCTCTGTGCACCCTGCAGTAGAAGGTTAGGTACATACCTACGTTATTTTGACCGGAACCGCAGTTGTGTAAATGGCCGGAAAGGTCTTTGTTGACCGTACGGCAGCTGTACGGTAAAATAAATGATTAAACAAAGAAAGGAAAACCTATTAGCACCTAATTAGGTATTCAACTGAACTGTATAGCTCGGAGAATCGTCTCGATTTACGCGTATTCGGTAAATAATCGGATCGCAGAGAATTCTCGAGAACTATAAGGATCGAATAGCCAGTGCGATGGCATCGGCGGCGGCGGCCTGAGATTAGCAATATACGAAACAGATAGTGTGTCGCATACAAAAAAAAGCAAAAAAACTGTCCGCATTTTGTTTCAGTACTATTAAAACCGTGACCAATGAATAAAGTCGCAAATCTTCTAACCAAACAGTGATAGAAGTGGGGTGTTATATTAATCGAGATGTTTTTTGTACTGACACTCCATCTAGTACGCATTCTATTACCGTTGGCGGTAGCGGGAGTGGTGTTCGCCGAAATATCATGAACAGAGAAACAGAATATTTGATCTGAAAATGGAGAAGGTACCATGATTAGATTCCTTATTCGATCCATAAATGTATTATGTAGGAGTAACCTGACCACTTGATTTTAGGTAAGTACTCGTACATTGCTCTTGGTCTTGACTTACCTCTAGAATCTCTTAACAAAAGTTTTACGAAGACATGTAAGTAAGTAACTACAGTGGTACCAAAGGCTTTCTTTCCACAAAATTGAAATTAGGAATGTGACTGCCAAAACACGCAGCTGTCGAGCGCAATGAGCTCTTTATTTATCTAGTCTCGTTCTGAGTACGATGAGTCGATGACTAATAACGACAAATGGTAATGAATGAGTAATGAATGACCCAAGCAGGATCTAATGAGCATAGAAAAAGTAAAAGCTGGCGGTGGTGGTATATTAAACCGATAGATGCCAATAGTCCAGACAACTTGATATTTCTATAAATATTAATATTCGCCATCTTAAACGCACCGAACAGAACATCTTCGTTATTCCAGCAGCCAGAACAAACACGGATTATAATGATCCACTCAAGAAGATGTGTCGCCTTACCAATCAACTAAGTAAAAAACATAATGAATTTGACATCTTCGATAAAAGCACTGGTAAAATTAAAACATTCCTTAAGAAAGTCCTATAATATTGTATTTTTTTTTTGTGTCTAATTTATAACTTTTAGTTCATATCAACTTTTAGTTTATATCAACATAGCATAAAGCTCTGCTTCTATTAATTTCGTAATATGTTTGTGTCTACACGCCTTTTGGGTTAATATCTAGAAAAGTATTTAGAATTAAGTTACATATTTAAAATTGATGTTAACCTGTTGTGTAAACCTTAAAATAAAAATAAAATAAAAATAAAAATTTCTGAAGTTGGGCATGATTGCACTTTTGTGCTTTATCAAACTTAACAACTGTCAATGTTTGAAAGAATGAATAGGCTGTTTGTTATATTGTCAAGGTACAAAAGTGCATTCTCTGCCAACTTGATAACCACCAAGTTGTTTGAACCTATGTAGGTACTTTAATATTTGATCTCTTCATGAATTTCTAACACTAGCAAAGCAACATAGCGCTAAATTTCTCAAGTTTCACCTTATAATTCGAAAGTGCTAGCGGTCTCGCTTACCCAAAATCTGTGTCTAGAGTCTAGATAGATTTTAGACAATTTCCTATCATTACTCAGGCCGTTATGCGCAATTAGCCTCGATTATGCACAGTTATCGAATACATCAGGTAGGTTACCAACCTATCTATTAGTGATAGATGTAGCCGAAAAGTTTGCAAAACATTATAGGTACTTACTTAATATAGTCGCGTTAGATTCGGCCTTATAATAAAAACAACTAAGACTTAAACCGAAAACCGTCTCTTTAGTTAGATATACTTAGCCTTCATAAAACGCATCTCAAACGTAACATTGAAAACTTATAAGTACTTAACAATCTTCTTTTCCGTAGGGACTTATATTAACTATGTTCTAAAGTACGGTGGCCTGCGCCTAAAAGTATACAGACGGAGTTTTTAAAATAGCGATGCCTGATGATGAAGGGACCAGCTACATCTGTTATAAATCCGGGGACGTGTTGTGTGTGATATGTGTAGCAGTGGTGTTTATGTGGATGTGCTTGAGATCGCTATTTTAAAAACTCCGCCTGTATACTTTTAGGCGCAGGCCACCGTACATACTTAGTTATCGAATTCAAGAAGTAGGTAATTATGTAAGTACCTACTTATAAATAAATAAATAAATAAATAGTCATTTATTTCGGGTGTATAAAGCCCATATCAGAACATTACATCAATAATAAAATTATAAAATTAAAGTTAAAATTAAAATTAAAATTAGGTACATTCAGAAAGTAATTCTTTGTCAATTGTTATTATCTTTATAATTAAAATTATATAAACATACGTTTAAATATAAACATACAATAAAATCATATTTATTTAACATTTCCAGAGCGTTGCACCTTCAACCAATGTTGGTAGAATGGATGGTTAATGTTGTCACACAACGTGCTTAAGATCGCATTTGATGATCCACGTAATCGGTCCTAGAACGAAGCTATTTTTGTTCTTATAATAGCAAAGAAATCAGGGACTCTGGCCTCCGCGAACATGCCCGATGCACTGCAGAAACGAGGGAGCCTCATCAGTATCCGAAAGGCATCATTATACTGTACTCTCAGTACACTGAAAGCACGTTTCGTATAATGAAACCACAGCTGACTAGTATAAAGGCTCTGACAATAGGCTTTAAAGAGTGTTATTTTCACCTCGTTTGTGGCTCGTGCGAACCGGCGCGCGAGCATGTTGCAGCGCACGGCCAGAGCCCTGCGCTCGCGCTCTATGTCGGCCTCGTCACTCAGGTCTGACGACAGTATGTGGCCCAGATATTTAAACTTGTTTACAACCTGCACTGGCGAGCCCTTCAGAAATACTGGAGGCACCCGGTCTGGACCTCTCCCGGCCTTGAACACCATCATCTCTGTCTTCTTCTCATTGTACTTTAACCCATGGTCTTCGGCATAGCGAGCACATATGGCTAATAAACGTCTAAGAGCCTTGATGGAGGGACTGAGGAGCACCATATCATCAGCATAACTCAGGTTGTTGACACAGACTTATAAATCGAAGATGTATAATTGATTCTGCTGAAATTTCCCCAGTTGCGAATAACAAAATAATAATTTAGCGGTCTACAGCCGGCAGCCTCAGGCTTACCTAAAGCTGTTCTAAGTGGTAAAGTGACAAACGTCCGGACCTGCCTACTTTACTACCAATATGACAGTAGGGTAGTGTAAATAACTTTCAGATGAAGGTGAAAGCTTGCGACTAGACACAGCTTTACGAGCTTTAAGCTTACCTAACGTTAGATTATCTGGATGCGATAAGATAGGGAACGGTGTTAGGTATCGCTTAAGTCTCAGCAATACGTTAGGCAGATATCTACGTAACTAGATACCTTATACCATCATAGTGCTAAGTACCTACATATTTACTATGACTATGGTACCTACCTAGCAAAAGTTTACTTACAGGCATTTTTGGGTTCTTTATCATTAATTTGTTTAAATTAATTTGGAAGAAAAAATCATAAATGTCGCCAAAGTAATCTCAATGAATAGCGCTCATTTTGTATCAGGTTATCACAGAACCAATTTTCCATAGAAGTAAAGGCGCCGACACACTAGCGGACGCGGCTTACGGACGCGCCTGTCAGCCGTACAAGAAAAATGTGGCCGCGCCGTTCTCTATGCGTCAATAGCGCAGCCGTGCTTAAACGCTGATAACTTATTTATTTTGAGGCTCAAAAATTTAAGGTCAACCAACTCAGTTCTTTCAGAGACACCCCGTAGTCGGACTCTCCGACGTCTTTGTCGTTCAGCTTTCAGACGTCCTTGAGCGATCTGGCACGAACTGTCCCAATATACCGTGCACACTATCAGTAGCTAGCGGCTGACAGCCGCGTCCGCTAGTGTGTCGGCGCCTTAAAACGCACCTTCACCTTCAGCTGCGTACACACCGGGCCAACGAACGGCCAACGAACGCCAACGGTTATCCCAACGATGGATATTAACATACATAATACAGGGCAGATTGCAGAAACGAAGGCCAACGAAAAACGTTCGTTGGCGTTCGTTGGCCCGGTGTGTACGCGGCTTTCTAATCACACGCTTCTCACAGAGCATTTTCTACTGTCCGTCAAAGAACCACAGAATACTACCAATAATCTGTCAGACAATCCGTCATCTGTCAGTCCATACATCGCGTTTTGAGGTTATGTTATGAAAATAATACAGAGACAAATTTATAATTTTAACACCTAAAACTCTTTTTATCCTAAAACAAATAGCTATTATCATGCTTAGTGCTTTAAGAAACACTATTAACACTCCTGTCCGCAATGTTTTAAGGTTATTCCAAACCTCAGCACCACAGTCCATTGAAGACAAGAAATGGAATTACAAAAAGATACCAAAGGACGATGACGGGGTAGCGGGGGAAAAGATAGTGGACTTGGACTCGATGATTAAACAGTAAGTTATATGTATAAATTCATAAATCCTAATCAATATCTGTCGCAAAATTCCCTAACCATAATACTTAATTATTTCATAAATAATGATAAATTTACCCTTACAACATTACAGGAAACAAAACCTATTCCCAACACTAGAGTCAGACGACATGCTGTTCGACGGCACTCCGTACAAGCAGCTGGCCGTGGCCAATGTGCGGGTGACACACAACAACACCATCGTGAGCATCACCGACTCCGCCGGAGTCATCAAGATGATCCGCTCCTGCGGCATGGACGGCTTCAAGAACACTAAGAAGGGAACCAATATTGCTGCTCAAACTACCGCCTTCACTTTGGCTACTGTGAGTTGGTTAAATATCTTATTTGAATCTGGTGGATATTTCTGTATTACAGGCTAATATATTAAGGCCTTGTTCCACAATGTCTGGTTAGTGGCTACCTGTGAGATAAAATACATGCTGTCACTGTCAAAAAAATAATAACAGAAAGTGACAGCATGTATTTTATCTCACAGGTAGCCACTAACCAGACATTGTGGAACAGGGGCTAAGCCTTTTTGTGGTGTGTTTTTAGAAGGAATTGACATATAATACCAATGTATTTATCTTACAAATAGTTAACTGCATACATACCTTTAAACTATTTAATTGTTATACTACAAACTGAAGAAGATAGTTATGTTCACTACTAAGCATGCCACAAAATTAATTAAAATTAGCTTCTTGTAGCTGATTTACAGTTTGTGTCATCATGAGATCTAATTAGATACTTCTTCAAATTACTTACAATTGTAAATAACTCACCTACTCATAATATTATTTCAGAAAGCCATTGACAAAGGCTTCAGGACAGTGCGCGTGAAGGTGAGGGGCCTGGGACCAGGCAGATTGGTAAGTCAAACACTTTTTTTGCAATAACTATCTTATTAAATTTCTTATGTTTGGTAGTTAAAATACTTGGCCTCAAATTACATGGAGCATTGGAAGTCCTGTAGGAGCTGCAATGCACATCACTTATTTTCAGTCCATCTTTTATTTATTTATTTATTTAGGTATACAAAACGGTACATAGTTCATACATTAGTTGTAAACAAAATCATACAATCTGATCTAACTATGTTCCAAAGCATGTACACACAGATGCATTAACAAATTGTGCTTAACGTTAACTTTTAAATATTATATATAGACTTTATAAGTAGTTATGAAAGATTTCTGGTTAAGTCTGCCTTAAATTTGTGAATTCTTGGGTTGAATATGTCTATTTGTGTATTTTTCACCACCAGCTCATTATATGTTCTACACATTCTGACTAAAGGATTATAAAATGAAGTATTATTTATATAAGACCTCAACATAAAAGGAGCATAATTTCTGGTTCTACAAGATATGTTTATATTGAGGAAAGATAGCAGAGAAGGAGAGTCAATATATGCATGAATTATCTTGTAAAGGTAAATTAAATCCTGTTGTTTGCGACGTGTCTCTAATTTTGTCACTTTGAATTTTTGCAGTCGTTGTTCATAGCTATAAAGAGTACGATTAAACCCACTTCTGTAAGATATCACTTTTAAGCATTTCTTTTGTACTCTTTCGATGCTTTTACGATGCACTTCATAGAATGGAGACCATATGCAACTACCATATTCCAAAAGGCTTCTAACTAGTGTATAATAGAGATTTAACAGACTACTGGGCTTTTTGAAATCTTGTGACTGTCTTATAATAAAACCTAAAAGCTTATTGGCTCTAGTCGTTATATACTGATAATGAGTTCTAAAGGTTAATTGATCGTCAAAAATGATTCCTAAGTCCTTAACATTAGATTTTCGTTCTAGAGTGTGCCCAGACAACTCATAGTTATATAAGTATTTTTGTTTTTTGTTAGAAAAGCTAATTACCAAGCATTTCTTTATGTTAAGCGTCATCAAATTGTTGGAACACCATTTAAGAATCTTATTTAAATCATTTTGAAGTGATAAGCAATCATTAGCACATTTAACAGAGGAATATACTTTAAGATCATCGGCGTATAACAAGCACAAATTGGACAGACTCTCTATAAGATCATTTATAAAAAGGATAAATAGTAGAGGCCCTAGATGAGAGCCCCGCGGAACTCCCGAAGGAACGTGTCGTGGTGATGAGGAAAAACCCTTAATGGTAATTAATTGGCTTCGTTGGCTGAGATATGAGCTGATCCATCGGTATAAGTCCCCTTGAATACCGTATGAAGAGACTTTTTCACAAAGCAGTGTATGGTTAACACGATCAAATGCTTTGCTGAAGTCTGTATATATACTGTCTACTTGTCCCCTAGCAGCAAAGGCAGAGCAGAGATAATATTTGTAATCATCTTTTGCATAACATGCATTTACCTAATATGCATGGAGGCATTAGCACAATAATAACTAGTATCAGATAACGATAACAAGGCCAAGCTATGCATCCAGACAGATGAGTGGACAAGTGGACATTATTAATAACTCCATGTTTACTTCCAGGCTGCCATAAAAGGTCTGCAAATGGGAGGGCTGGACATAGTCTCGATCACCGACACCACCCGGGTGTCATGGAACCCCCCCCGGCCCAGGAAAGCAAAGAGATTGTAAATATAATGTACACTGTATTGTAATTTAGTCTTAGTAATAAATGTTTAAATGTTCATGTGTACTTTTAATTTCATTAGACCTATTGATTACTTAGGGGTATTTAAAAATAATGAGTAGGTATTAAAAGGTATATTTACTTACTATTTATTTACAATGATTACCTTATAAAAAACATATAATGGATACATGAATGATGATGAAACATAAATATGTACTAAAACCCGTATTTGGACTGTGTTTGTCGCTTGGACATCCTGTTGTTCGCCCATTGATTTTGAAGTTCCGCTTCATTGGCTTTGGCCTGAAAAATAACAAGCAACTTGAGTAAATTATAATAAGTATTGTAAGGGTCATATACAAATGTTCCAATTGAGAGCGCCACATACAGGCACTCTACCCCCTCCCAGAATAGGATAGTATCAATATTTTTTTAAAATACAATAGTGTATGTAGTAGTATGTACATTTGTTACTTTTACCATACAATAATACAACTGCATCAGAACCACTTTTTACTGTGAAGTTGCAGGAAACCCTAGTCCAAAACACACTTACCTGATGAGCCAAATACGTGATCTGGTGCTTCCTCTTCTGCTGGTTGGTGGGTTCATTGCCCTTCTTCTTGCTAGCCGAGACGCGCTTGGTGGTGTCGTCCATGAGTCCCTTGAGCAGCCACTCGCGGGAGTCGGCCAGCACCTCCTGTTGGTTCACGTCGACTAGCTGGATCTCCTCGCGCTTCTGCTTGCCTCGAGTGCCGCATAGTTGACGTATCTGCAGTGTGATTGGTGGGTTATGAATGAATGAGTGATTCTTTTAAAATCAGTCGTCTTTTGTTTCTGCTGAGGGACGTCAAGATGGATTTTGTATGTATTTCACTTAATTACGTTATTTATTGAGGCTTGCCAGTATTACTGAAGACCTTCTAGGTCAAGAGTTTCAAGCAATCCCGGGTGAGGCCTCTCATACAAATTTACATTAATATACAACAGCTGAATGAACTACATAGGACATTATCTTGTATGACTACTAAGTTAAGGTAAGATCAAAATATTTATTCAAAACTTTATACTTACAGCTTCCTCGTCTAAAGCCAACTCATTACTAGAGCTTTCCCCATTCACATTGCCTGCACTATAACTGCTAGCTGGCTCATCATAATAGCTACTTTCATCAGGCTGCAATTCCACATGATTTTCAACCTCATCCTGTTTGAAATAGGACTCTACATTCCTCACCTCCCTCTGAACAGGTGGGGGGTTATTCAGAACTTTGTCAATACTTTTTCCTGGATTTCCATCTATGTCTAATGGCAAGTCTGCTACAGGAAGCTCAACTGGCTTGTTTATTGAGAAGAAGTCATTTTGCTCCCCGTCATCATCATTGTCACTCTCATCAGAATATGCTATCCCTAATGTCTTAGCTTGTGCTGGTTTGGCCGGAGTGGGTAAAGTTGTTTTTTTCTTAACAGTTGACTTTTTGGGCTTCTGTGTTAACACATGTGGTATGAGAGATTTGGATGTTATGGTTGATGTCACTGCATTCTTTGGCTGAGGTAGCATACTGAGAAGGCCAGATTTTTTCTGAAATAAAAAAAAAATATGCAGTAGGTATGTATTTTTTTTATATTTCAGAAATTAAATCACATGCAGTAATACTTACCGTGCTGGCAGTTTTAGGTTTTGTAGGTGCAGCGTCTTCCACATCTTTGAACTGAAATGTAAAACAGTGCTTGGTGATTAATCAATCTACTTACCGAATCATAAAATTCATGGAAAAGAGTAACCTTGGGTCGACATAAGTGGCACTACATATATGTATTTAACTCCTACCCATAGTTGATCTACCATGGTTGCGGTTATGGGAAGCAGTAGCTACTGATCTTCATTATTGTGATAGGTAGGTAGACTGCTATTAAACATCACATAATATAAGCCTACATGGGCTACATCTACATGCTTATTTATCTATTGAATTTCACTTATTTTTGGATGGCTGTGTAAAACTCTAAGCTGCAGATTTAACAATACACCAATTAGGAATATTACCTGTCTTATAGTCAAACAAAAACAATAGTTCATCTTGGTGTATGCATTGGTGGTATCTCATTTGGTTATATCCCAGTGATCTTAACCAGCCTTGGCTGTCTTTGATAACAATCAGTATCTTTATCAAATTTCTAACTTACATCACTGAGGGAAGGCACTGTGATCCGAGCCTTAGGCTTCACAACATTCGCAGCCACCTCCTTCTTGTGCAGAAACTCATCATCCTCCTCCACCACTTCTGGTTTCTTACTTGATGGCCGAGGCAAGAGGTTGAACAAGCTGCGCCCTTCTTCTGAGCTTAAACCGTTCTCTGATGTTGTGTTGGCTATTGATGTGGATGTTGATGGTACTGGAACATTAAATGGTTTATTTAAATAATAATAATATTACCTTTACATTCAAGGTGTTACTGATTGAGGGCTAAAGTGAGCCGATCGTTGTACAGTTATTTGTGTTGGTTGTAATGAGCTGTTTTTACCATCTGCTTTGGGTATTATGGCTGCAATAGGTGCTGAATTGGTATCTTCATCTTCAAATTCACTGGAATCACTATTATCGTAAGCAACAAGGGCCATTGCAATGTTTTATTAAATTTTATTCACCAAACACAAAACAAGACGACCAAGTAGGTAATTTTTTTTATCTGTGTTGTGTTTGACATTGACAGATGTTTACCTGAGTGAAACTTATCTGTGATTTTTTTTTTTTGGTTATTTTTTTTCCTTTTCACGGAAAAGGCTAAGGGCATTATCCCATACCGCCTGGTCTTATTTAATTTTGTCTTCTATGTGATTTTGTTCGAGGCCAAAGGCCTTGTCTTTCGTTGTAATCTTCAAATTTTCTTGTAAATATAAGGTCGAATTCCATATATATATTATATTTTCCGGTATTTGTTATTTTTTCAAATAACTCCAATAGTATTCTTAATATACTCATAAATGGGGTAGAATGTATCCGTATTCTTGAGAAGATCCTGAATAGAGCGCGGGACATCCAGGGCTTCTTTGTATAAATCCAGTAAATTGTCAATAAGAATAATCCTTTGTAGATTAAATGCAGAGCAATCAAAAAATATATGATCCAGGGATTGAATTATATCGTTATTACAGTATGTGCAATTTGGGGAAGGTATCATTTTTAATCTAAAAAGGTGTTCATTGAATCTGCCATGTCCAAGTCTTAAACGACAAATAGTTGAATAAAAGTTTCTGTTTATAAATTTTCCTTTGATGAACCAGGGTTGAGTAATGTCAGAGTTGATAGAGCTATACCATTTTCCTTTACTTTGGATTGTTTCATGCCAATGAGTCATCCATTGGTCTTTTATAATATTCTTGATTAAAACTTTGCAGTCTGAACCTGGCAACTTAATATTTTTAATAGGTATTTGTTGGATATTGGGATTTTTTACTATGGAGCTGGCAAGTTTATCAGCGAGGTCATTACCCGAAACGTCAATGTGTGAAGGTGTCCAAATAAAGCGGATTTCTCTGTCTTGATTGAGCCAAAGCCTGCTATAAATCTGCCTGATGTTGTATATGATGTAATTTGTGCCACTACTATAAGAAGGATTTGATAAAGCCATTAATACACTCATGCTGTCCGAAATGATCAACCATTTCTTGAAATTAAGGTTAGTTGCTTCTATGTATTCTAAGGCTGCATAAATGCCCTGAGCTTCTGCTGTATATATGCTTACATTAGAAGGTAATCTTAAGCCATGACCCAATTTATAAGCAGGAACATAATATGCCATAGAGACATTATCGTTACATTTAGAGCCATCTGTATAAATTTGCTTAAAGTCTCTGTATTCATCCAATCTATTGTAAACAGCATATTTGTCAGTCAGTGTCCTATCTATTTCAATATTAAGGCTACAAAATTTGCTTCCATATGTTCCCCCATAGCAGGGCAAAGTGGTACTATTGTGAATATTATATTCACTCTTAAATGTTAAAATTTGATGGATGTTATGACATAGGAAATGATAAGAATTATACTTCAATAGTTTGGAAAGAAGAAGATTGTCAGTTTCAGACAACAATCTTAGAATAAAATTGTATTTTAAATTACTAAATCTGATATTTAATGGACACAAGTTACACTCAATTTGCATTGAATTAATAGGAGTTGATTTAAAGGCACCCAAAATTAATCTTAAATTAATATTTTGAATCTTTTCAAGTTTATTTACTAATTTTGAATCTATGCAGTAACAGAAAAAACTATAGTCAAAGTGACTTCGAACTAGGGCTTTATATAAAGTTAAAAGAATCTTGGAATCGGCACCCCACTGAGTGCCAACCAAAGATCTCAAAATATTTGTAGAACGTAGAGCTCGCTCTGCTATGCAATCGACATATTTATACCAAGACAGGTTATGAGTAAATATTACTCCCAGAAATTTTGCATATGGATGTATTGGTATCAAATTATCATTATACTGTATCTTAACTGTTGAAACTTTTTTCTTTGAGAATACAACTATTTTACTTTTAGTAGGACTAACTTCTAGATTTAAATATTGAAAGTAACTATGAAGTTTTTTTAAAGCTAAATTTAGTTTTTTACTTGTGTCTGAGATGTTATCACCACTGCAATAAATAGCCAAATCATCAGCAAACTGTAAATTGTTTACTTCTGATCCTAACATTTCATTTAGCCTATGGATATAAAGTATATACAAAAGAGGACTCAAAATACCACCTTGACAAACGCCTTTAGTAGATAATCTGGGTCCAAAAATTGAATTAGAGCTAATTTTTACATAAACTTCCCTTCCACTAATGAATTCATGAATCCACCTTACGCATTTTTCAGGTATTCCCAAAGAAGAAAGAGTTGTACATAAAACTGAATGGTTAATGTTATTAAATGCGCCTACAATATCAAAAAAGATACATATAAGGTGTTTATTACTGTTAATGGCAGTGTTAATATCATGGAAGAGATGACCTATACTTTCTCTTGCTGATCGACCACGACGAAACCCAAATTGATTTCTAGGAAGGATATGATTACTTTCAATATAAAACTCAAGACGCTGTTTTATTAGTTGCTCAAAGAGTTTGCCTGAACAGGATGTTAAAGCTATTGGACGGTAAGAATCTGCATCATTTGGGTCTTTTTCTGCTTTAAGAACTGGAACCAAGCAATCTTGCTTCCATTCTTTAGGAATTATTGATTTATCCCAAAGTAAATTTAAAATGTGTAAAAATTTGTGTAGATTGTCTGTATTAATATTCTGTAACATTTTGTATGAAATGCAATCTAAGCCAAAGGTGGTGTCTCTACGTGATTTAATTGCTGCTTTTAATTCATCTATAGTAAAAGGATTATTAATGTAACTATTGGTGGGGTTAATTGAGGTATTATTTAAATGTAGTGGTTGTGAAACAAAATCAGGTGTATATTTTCTTAAGAAGTTATTAATCCAAGATGATTCACTATTGTTATGGAGTTTGGTATTTTTACTGTAAGATTTATTAAATTTACGCATAGATTGCCAGATCTTTGAAATAGGAGTTGATCTATTTAAGTCTGAACAGTATTTATTCCAACTATCTGTTCTCTCTAACTTAATAATTAGTTTTTTCTCAGCCTGAAACTTTTTAAAATTAATATAATTTGATTCACTAGGATCCTGTTTGAATGCAATAAATGCTTCTTTACTTTTTTGCACAGCCATAGCGCACTTTTCATTCCACCATGGAAGAGGAGAATATCGATATTTAGGATGGTTTCCTGCTGGCTTACTCTTATTATTTACATTATGGGATTTAGTTCTAAACATAGATAGATCTACCACTTTATTTAAAATGGTACAGAAGTCATAGTACGACTGTAAAGGATCGGAACAATTAACATTAAATTCTTTAATTAAATCATTGGCTAGCTTTGAGTAATTTGCCCAATTTATTAGACGTAAGTTTGGTCTTTTTAGTTCTGTTATGTTATCTTGAGAAGTAAAGTTGTTTAAAGATGAATCACTAACTGTATTATATAGAATATCTGTTATTGTGGGTAGATGATAACTTCCCAGGGGATCATCATGAACTGTCCAGTTACAATTAAGAGCTATAGAAGGACTAACTATTGTCAAATCTAAACCGTTTGGTCTCCAAATGTTTGTTCCTACTGTGGTTGGTGAAGTGTCATTTAATAAAACTAAATTGCAATCATTTATAGAGTCAGGACATCTCTTCCACGAGCACTGACGGATTGACAGCCCCAAATAGTGTGATGAGCATTAAAATCGCCTGATACAAAACATGGTTTAGGTAAGGAATCAATTAAATTTACTAACTTATTTTTTTTAAAAGATGGCGTGCAATTTGTTGGTATATACATACTAACTAAGGTGAGAGAGGTATTATTATATATTATTTTAATTGTTATATTTTGGAGTGAGTCATCATAATATGTATTTAATCTATTATATTTTATACTACTGCGAATGACTATGGCAACACCATTATGTTTATTACCACAATCATTGCGTTCTATGGAGTATCCTTTAATATTTAAGCGTTGTGTAGGCTTAAGCCATGTTTCGCAAACTAAAGCTATATCAATATTATTATCATACAAAAAATTTACAAAAATATGTCGATTACATAGCAAACTTTGAGCATTCCACTGTACAATTTTTAATTTGTTTGTGAATTGGAACTATTTTTTTTTGTGTCACTGGGGTTGCAAATATCATTCAATACTTCTAACACATTTTTAGAAGATATTGGGGTATCTTGGGTCTTATTTAATGTTATCATTTTTATGATGCTTTGCACTAAAAGGTTTAGTGCCTTGTCGTTACTTTTCAATAAAGACAGAAGATCAAGAGGCTTCTTTGGACCTAGAGGGGGGAAACTTTCATTATTGAATATGTCAGCAAATGATGGTGGCTTAACTTTCTGTCTGTTTTCTTGGATTTTTTTCTGTTTAATTGGACACTGGGCTGAGATACTGACATGATTGCCATCGCAGTGGAAGCATTTTGCCTTTTCAATAGGGGTTGTGCATACTTTAAAAGAGTGCTCTTCTTTACAGATGGAGCAGCGTTCCGAGTTCTTACAAAACTTTGCTAAATGGCCATACCTGAGACACCGGAAACATTGCTTGACTGGAGGAACATACGCTGTAATATCATGCCGCCATCCGTCCAAGTCGACGTAGTCTGGAAGTACTGACGTCGCGAAGGTGATGGCTACAGTCTGCAGGGGCTGTAGAATAAAATTGTTGTCAATCTTTGTCCTCTTTGTAAATCTCCTTACAGATATGATCTTCTTGTAACTAGACAGCATGGTGAAGATTTTTTTGTTTGTCAGATTGGTGGGCACATTTTTAATAATACCAGTAATTTCTGTGCTTTGTGCTGGTATATTAGCCTTAAATTGATAATCCTTGAGGAACGTGGAGTTGTTCAAAAAGGCATTTGCAAGGCTGGCCTTTTCAAAATATATTGCAATTTTAAATTTGTTCATTGATCTCAGGTATTTTACACCTTTGTTGAATCTTTTAATGCAACTCGATATGGACATAAGGTCTCTTGTTCCAATGGGCATCTCCGCATTGGAGGACTCTACGAAAACAACAAACTCTGCAGCTCCGGAATCCTCTGGGTAACGCCTCTTGTAATCTGTTACTAAATAAGGTTTTGAAATATCTAAAACTTCAACCTCAGATTCGGACGACGTCGTTTCTACGTCGGACTTATCACCCTCATCATCCTTCTTCCTTTTTTTTCTTGTTCTCACCTTCCCCATTGCTATTTTTTAATTTATTATGTATGCAACAAACTTTTTATTGGTTTTTATTAGTAATTTACGTATTTGCAGTAGTTTTAATGAATATTATTAATAAATTTTTCGAAAATCCCGCCTGGTCTTTTCAATGGTTCCCGCGCTTTTTTCCTTATCTGTGATTTTTAAAACTCTCCTCCTCCTCTGTGTCTCCTCTCTATTCTCTGCTCTGTGTTGTTGACGTTTGTCCGACCAAAATTTCAATATTTTTCTTATTTCTTCTCGTTTTGGTTGTTTAATTAAGCTATTGGATGTTAAAATTACCTCATAAGCTTATTTCCTCAATCCCGTACTTTGTATCGCCGAATATAATTACCGGTAAGTAGAGGTTCATAAGTCGCTATCATAAATGATTTAAATTAATATAAATGCACAGTAGATAATCTAGCAAACACAATAATGTACAGCCCAATTTAATGCTATCCAAAAGCACTTAAAAAAACATGTGGTCTTTCCTGCCCACCTGAATTTACCTTCCAACTAATATGATAAACATAACCTACAACATTTCTATGCATCAGAGGTTAGACAATAATAAGTGCACTTTTTATATAAATAATATTTTTTTCGAGATAGTTAAAACAAGCATCTTTTCTAAAGCATGTAAAAAACACTTTACTGAAAATTCAACAATTTCTACTTTCAGGTTCCAGTTTCCAACTCACATTGAGGAATATGTCAACGAAAGCATTAGCTGATGTGCCTAAGGTGGACATAGATCCCACTGGAATATTTAAATACATATTAATAAATGTATATGACAAAGAGAAAAATGGTGAAGAACCAACTATAACTATTGTGAGAGGATATCAGAGGTGTGAATACCATTCTGATATTTTTGATGAGGTAAGATGTGTAATGGATGAAACTACGGAATTCAGAATGATTTAGCTACATTTATCATAAGTTTATTGCAGAGTTCAATATATCTAAATGGTTAAATTCATTTTCTATTTTCTGCAGGTACAGGCCAAGCTGAACCCACTATACTGTGAATGTCTCGGTGGAGGCAGAATGTCTCATGATCCTGAAAACAAGAAGCTCCATATCTATGGCTACTCTCAGGGTTACGGGAAAGCTGACCATGAAATCACAGCTAAAATAGTCAAAGAAGCCTTCCCAGCTTACACTATTTCTATTAGCGATGAAGGATATTAAGTTGTGAATATTAGGTAGCTTTTATTAATTAAGGTATAATTTTTTACTCATTGGTGTAATCTAATATACTGGAAAGTTAGCAAGCATGATGAAAAAATAATTTATTAAATTCTTAAATAATTACATGAATAGTTTTTAATATTTTGATGAATATGGCGCCCTGGCAAAGCAGGCATGTTAAACGAAACATACCTACTATCCAATCCCAGAGTTAGTAATATGCTACCCAATCTGCTGAACACAAGCTGAGCACAGGCCCCACAACCCTCAGCCCTTGGTCCTCCTTCACTCACTATTCTTAGAGCCCATCTCAGCCTCAGTCCTCAAATCACCTCACCCTACAGGGTATTTCTAATAACCAGCTACTTTTACCGGCTACTTCGATACCCTGTCTAACCGCCTAAGGTCGTTGGGCACTACAAATTTAATGGTTACTACCCGAGTTCGCGTTGTTCTAGGCTACAAACAATATTAAACAAGATAAGTTACCGTTATCCGTATTTTATTCATGTATATGGCCATCTGACTGCCGCTTCAGTAATAAATACACAAAAAAAATAGCAGCACAAAATAAGCCCGTATGGAAGTACCAACTGGGCCATTATATTATTTTGATGTTAACAAAAGCATAGCTCATACGCAACAGGCTTTGTACACAGATAAGAATATCACACGTCACTTTGAAAGTTGACACATGACATAACATTGACTCTCCGGGAGCTCTCCGCACGTTTGTTTTTGTGCTTATTCAGGCTTTGTTTTCTGTTTTTGAGAATTATCTGCAAATATTAATGGTATAGTACAATGACCAATTTTACCACTGATGCAAAAATATGCTTAGAGCGCGAAGTGGAAGTTCGGGACACGTACGATGAGATTAAAGACATAAGAAAACAGTTTGATGTTGACGATACTTGCAAGTGGATTTCTGAGAACAACTTCGAAAGGGTAAAGATATAACGAATTATTGATACATAATTCCATATAATATATTTTGGCTTAATTGTGATAATAATTTCATAAATTTTCCGCAGGTTTGCCTGCAGTTTCCTGATGAACTACTAGGAGTCAGTGCAAAAGTATATGAAGAAATAAAGAGTAATGTTGATGTCGACCTTTACATCCTTGGGGATACCTCATATGCATGGTAACCATTCTTTTTACATCTGCCTATTGCAACTTACTGTGTACTTAGGTAATTTTCCCTTGTATAAAAATGTATGTAGGAACTTGTATATTTAAATCAATATAACATTTTATGTCTCCCTCAGCTGTTGTGTGGACTCAGTAGCAGCCATGCATGTGCAGGGCCACGCGGTGGTGCACTATGGCCGGACATGCCTGTCCAAGACTGACATCCCGACACACATTGTGCTTCCTAAAAGAGATTTGGATGTTGAAGAGGTCATGCTGGCTCTTAAGAACCGATTTGAATCTGATGATGATGTAAAGCTTTGTCTATATTATGATGCTGAGTTTGAGCACTGTGTGGGTAAGACTTTTATTTTACATATGATAAGAAAATCTGTGATCATAAGTAATGTAATATAAAAATCTAGTTCTATGTGTTAGAAACTGTATCACTTTCTTTGTGTTGTTTTAAATAAATATTTCACATCAAAATTTATCACATTTGGCCAGATTACATACAATAATGATTGTAATTAGGTATAAATTTATCATAGAACTTGGCTAAGGAGTTCTTGTTAGTTGACTTGGGGACAACATTGTTCAACTCAATCCTCAATAATCATCATCAGGCTGATATCAGCATCTCTCTTATTTATGTGCTGACTTCATTAACACCACATCATTTCCAGATACACTGTCAAACCACTGGTTCAAACATTACCCTCACAGCTACATAGCTCGCGTAGAGAAGGAAGACAAACCCAACAGATACCTGGGAAGAGTTGTATTTAATATTAATAAGGAAGAGGTGCCAATTGAGACTATCAAACATTGCATTTGTGTGTATTTGGGATCCAGAGGACAGACTGTATTTAATTACACCATATCTGTTGAAGGTATGTATTTAATTAACCACAAATGTAGTGTTACTTTAGCTGCTTAGACTCCAGCATCTAAAAAAGGCATGACCCAGTCAACTCTGTCGGTCATTACAATATGTTTGTATGTCTTTCTTGGGACTGGCCAAGAAGATAGTGGCACATGAAGCTGTGGAGGGTTTCCATGCACTTTGAGAGCTTAATCCCACTCAAATCATAAACTAGTCCACAAAATTAATTGTAGTTGAAATCTCCTACTAATACCTACTGAAATGTTATTTTTAATTTTTTTTTTTTTTACTTTGTTTATTTAATATATATAAATCATTACATAATATTATACATAACCATGCGCTGAAACCAACAGATTTAAGTTTTAATGAATTTAATGAAATCCTCTTTTACATATTTCACAGCTTCCGAATGGTACTACCTCGATCCAGCTTCTTCTTCCATTGAGCGCATGGACGAGACCACCTGGTTCAAGCGCAGGCGATTCCTCGTAGAGAAGTGCAAGGACGCCAACACTGTGGGCATCCTTGTCTGCAAGCTGTCTGGGGAACAGACCAAAGACATCATCTGTCGGATGAAGCAGCTATGCAAAGTGAATGGCAAGAAAAGTTACATTGTGTCTGTCGGGAAACCAAATGTGGCGAAGCTGGCTAACTTCCCTGAGGTAAGGATGTAACTCATAATATAGTACCACGTCATGTTGTCCCCTTACATTTTGCAAAATCAGGTTAGAAACAAAAATGTAAAACAAAATATTTTTTACAGATCGACATTTACGTCATGATAGCGTGCCCAGAAAACGACCTCTACAGCAATCGAGATTTCTACAAGCCAATTGTCTACCCCTTCGAGTTGGAGGTGGCTCTGAACTCGAACCGGCCTCCATACTTCACCACACACGTCACAGACTTCGATGAGCTTCTACCTGGAAGAAGGTACTACTGTGACGTCAGCCATGTCGCAGACTCATTCGACGTCAGCCTCATTACTGGCAAGATTAGAGAAACTAAAGTCGAAGCAGATGACACTACCAGTACGGACCTAGTGGAGAAACAAAACTGGGCTCTAGAGAATATTGGGAAAAACCTCCAGCAGAGATCTTGGACAGGATTAGAGCAGAATCTAGGACAGACGGAAGTGAAGAAGGCGGAAGAAGGAAGGAAAGGCATAGCGTTACAGTATAGTAATGAGCCGTAATGATTTTTTATGTTATCTTTTATTTATTTAAGGAATATTTACAATTTAGGGTACAAATTTATAGTCTGTGTAAGACTGATGCTATAAGGGATATAAATAATAAAATGTTTTATACATACTATCAATAAAGATGTTTTGAATTTAAATTATTAAAGTGCTTTAATACAATGACTGTTAGGTACTTAAATATTTCGAAATTAATTTTAGTATTACACATTTAATGACTCCTACAGATAAACGTCTTGTAATAGCTACATAATCA
Source organism: Plutella xylostella (assembly GCF_932276165.1). Classification (NCBI taxonomy): domain Eukaryota; kingdom Metazoa; phylum Arthropoda; class Insecta; order Lepidoptera; family Plutellidae; genus Plutella; species Plutella xylostella. The sequence continues at coordinate 12,096,045 of NC_063985.1, forward strand.
TGTTTTTTTTGGATTTCATAAACTCATGCTCACCAAACCTCACCTAAAATTCATATTGTTAATCAGTTCAGTTGCCACTCCAAAATTTACGCTTTAAAACTTCTGGTTCAATGGGTTTTGGGGCGATTTGAGCCATTCTTTCCTCAGCAGCTGCTTGAGCTGTGACAGGCGGAGGGTAGGGTTTTCAGCCTTCAGCTGCGGCATGGTGGCTTCTTCGAAAGCCGTGTACGCAGCTTTCAGGCGCTTCTCAGGGTGCTTGTCTATGTCTGCCTTCGCGTCACTGGAAATAAAAGTAAGAAGACTTTAGTAATGCAGACATTCTATGTTTCATGTCCTACAGCTGGGCCTTATGAAAACTATGAACAGTAATAAATGGTATGTACCCCACAGTATTACGGCTTGGTATAAAAGCGGGATCCTACAATCCCATCCAGATGTTATTGTGTTATGTAGGTACTTCCCATATATCACATAAACTTAGTAATTTTACAGATATTGAAGTTATTGTGCCTCAGTATTCCAAATAAATCTTTGTGATCTGCTGTGAATGTATACTATTATGGGCCTATTATATTGACTCAATGACTCTGCCTAGGTCAGATTTGAATATAAGTTGACAACATCAAGGTGTAGATCAAATGAATTTATACCTGAGCACAGAAATAGCCTCTTCTACAGATTGCGCCACTTCTCCGTCCAGTTGGATCCTGTTGAGATTCTCTTCTAGCTTCGGCTCCTCGACCACCACTCTGGAAGGCTGAAATAAGTAAAAAAAACACTTTATATGTATAGCTATATTATTCTCAGGTTTCCATAATCTGGAGTGTAGCTTTACAATTTGTCAAAATAGTCAGTACTTTCAGCACCTATTCAAAACAAACAAACAATCAAATCATTCCTGATTACAATATCAGTATCAGTAAGCAGAGGATTTATGAGTTTCTGGCTAAAATATAGGTATTAAAAAATTGGTAAACTCCCACCTAGGGCATGCAATACCGGAACTATTTTCAATACCGGTATTGAGTTTCGGTATTGCAACTCAATACCGGGATCCCGGTATTAATACCGGTATTAGATTTCCTTGTAATAAATGGCATATAATGTGATTAAAGGTCGTATAGGTCAAAATAAAACGAGAAAAAGCAATGAAATTCAGTTTTTTGTAATAGATTTTTACGAGAATTGAGTATTAGTTTAAATTTTACAATAATTTTTTTTTTTACATCCAGTGTCCGTTTACGCATGGACAACAGTAGATATCAAACGGCCGAAAACTGCATCAAACAGTTGGAAACAAGTGCGCTTTCACAGTACATAGGAATACTATATCTTAATCGCTTTATTATAGCCTAAAAAAGTCCGATTCCAGTATTACTTCAATACCGGTATTAAGTTTCAATACCGGTATTGAAAAAAGCGTGAATTTTGCTCCTAATACCGGTATAACGAATACCGGTATTGCGGTATTGCATGCCCTACTCCCACCACTTCAAGCCCTATGTACCAGATAAACATAATTGATGATTATAATAAAACTTACCACAGGCTTTACTTCGGGCTTGATAGTTTTCTCCTTCATCTGCGTGATCTGAGCGCGAGTAATCTTGGGAGCCGGTGCCGCCACCTTTGGAGCCGTCTTGATGGACTCCATCTCTTTCTCCAACAAAGCTTTGGCTTCTGCCTTCTTCTGCAACTGTTCTAGACGCTTCTTCTCTTGCTCTTCCTGTGGTTGGAAATTAGGTAAGTACATGAGATTTTTAAGATAAAATTGTTATTTTTAAAATTACTTATAGGTACAGTTTGCTGGTAAAAAATTAAAGTCAATCACATTGGTTTCTTCAAAATTACTGTCCAAGGAATCAAATACAATACAAACACTCTTTGGTCCATACAAATGGATGAAGGGACTGGATTTTGTGATCATTAAAGTTTCTTAATAACATGACCAAAGTTATTAATAAAATTTATGTTATGCATCAATCAATGAAAAGTATAATACCTTCTTCTGCTGCTTCTTGATGACTTTGTCGTCGTCCTCCTGCCAGGCCGCATCTTCTATAGTTTTTTTGAGCTTCTGATCTTTTTCTTGTTTGGCATTCTCTTTGCGAGCCCGGGCCGCCACTGCCTTGCTGTTCTCCCCCACAAATTTCTTAGGCATTTTGCTAAAAGATAAAGTGATTAGCTTAAAACCCTGTGACTAGAGAAACATTTTGATAAAAGTGCCTACAAAAACAAATAAAAACATAACCTGTCTGTCTACCTACTTACTATTTTGTGCAGTGAGATAAAATGGAAAATGAACAAATTAAAGGCACTATAAATTTAACAAATTAATTATGATAAGTTACCGTTTTTAAAACAAACAATGCAGGTAGCTATTTAAATTTAAAATATTTTTTTCGCTTACAAAAGTTAAATTTATGTAGATTACAGACTGACTGACGTTTCGTTTCGTTCGTTGTTGGTCTGTGATCTGTGGGACAAAGCGCGAGGATTCTACGCAACAGTGCCTGCTATTGTCTGTGAATTATAAATTAAAAACAAACTTTTGCTACTCTATGAAATGTCATGGCAGCTGTTGTTTCAAGTTTTGCTGTTGTTTTTAGAAAATAGTTTAATTTAGTTCTTGTTTGTTAATTTAGGATTCAGCTATGAATACAGGGACATTAAGGATGGATTCCCATTATACAGGTATGCTTTTCTCAAGTAAATTCGTTTTGATTTACCCTTTTAAAAATTAGGTTATTCTGATGTTATTTTTAGGATACAAAATATTATTGATAATCTTATATTTCATGTTATTCCAAGAGTTCCAAGCCCTACTTATATTAAAATTATTAACCCTTCTTGTATTACTCAATGTTCCCAGACATAGGTATCAGAGTTTGTGTTTTCTTCTGTTAAAAATAAATACAAAAGACTCAAAAAAACTATGTGGGTGTTTTCAATGTTAAATTCTGAAAATCTACCTTCTAAACTATCATTACACATTCCTTTACAATGTCTTAGTATTTTTTGAATCCCTACACAAACAAGAGGTTAAAATTTACAGTCAGTCTTTAATTATCCATTACTTCCCAGGTCTTTGGGTGAGCTTCTTCACAACAGCTGGTATCCCGTCGGACGTGGCCGCCACCTACGCCCTGACCTTCACAGAGAACCGGATACAGAATGACATGCTGCTGGACCTCAACAAGGAGTACCTGAGGGACATGGGCATCACGCGCATGGGGGATGTCATTGCTATACTCAGGTTTGACTCTTTCTAAATTGATTTGAGCTAATATGTATGGTTATATTAAATAGTGTACTGTTGGTTGACAAATCCTGTGTTCTACCAAAATAATCCTTGAAAAGGTTATTATTCTAATTGCCTGCACTAATACTTGAAATTGATCTTTTGGTCCGATGGAATCTGTTAAAAATATTGTGTTTATAAGCCTAAAAAACAAATATTTCCATAAATGTTTCCTATATTATTGGAAAAGCTGTATGATCTCATCTGTATCATTTTTAATTCATGAAAGTGCTATGGAGCACCTTGCTATTTTACATATATCCACCTGTAAACTATTAATCACCAGTCTCTGTAATTTCTCTTCACCAGACATGCCAAGCAAGTGCATGAGAATGCAGCCAGAGACAGAGTGCTGAACTCGGCAAATGGCCCCAAAGTGCCAGTAGCTGCAGTCGCCGGCCGCCTCACCTCTGTTGCTCAGGCTAAACCTTCTTCACGTAAGTTGAAATGATATGAAGAATTTCTGACATGATAAAACAAGAATGTAGATTTTTTCAGCAATCTCAAGTGAGTTTTGCGTAAGACACAAGAAGTCACCACTGGTCTCTAAGCTGCTCGGTCAGGTCGTCATGAGGGTTAACCTTGGAGTACTAAGCAGTTTAAGACCACTTTACCATCGAAATACGGCGTTCATCGATTTTAGATTCAATTCCTGTAATGCCTTGTATTGTGGTAATTGATTATACATAGATTGAATTCTCTTAACAACTTAATCCCTAATTCCTTGTCCTATTGTTTTCAGCCGCAAGTCGCATGCTGGAACATTACACTCGCAACTCCACGCCGGAGGTGTCGCCGCCCAAACCCGCACAAAAGAGGAAACTAGCAGACACAAGGTTCTTGTTACAAACCTATATGTAATTATAAATATCATCCACATTCTTCTTCTTACCGGTGACAAAAACTTTGCTGGATTAGAGGTTAATGGCGTAAGGCCTAGATTAGAATAATTAAACATTTGTCAAGCAGATGATGACAACATTCTATGGGCTTATTATGATGATGATGATGAATGATTAAATAAAATCTTAATTAGTCTAATTAGTTAATAGTAGAAGTGGTGGACTTGTTGATGGGATAGGGCTATATCCAGCAGTTGACGATTATGGGCTGATGACGATGACCTACAGCAAGTTTAAAAACTAAAATCGTGGCTTGACTTATCCACGATTTTAGTTTTTAAACTAAAATATACATAAATACATACATATTACATACACATAAGCACTCATCACTGTAATCCCAGAAGGGGTAGTCAGAGGTGGCTCACAAAGCAAGCCACCCACTTTTCGCAGCACATTTGTACTCACGTGATAGGTTGCGAACCATATCGCCGTTTTAGGATAAGTACAATCATTGTACTCGGTATTCGGTATTCGGCCAAATGACTATTCGTGGCATCACTAGTACAATGCACTTAGGAATAAGGATACACATCTAGAATATAGATGTGCATTTTTCCTCACGATGTTTTCCATCACCGTAAGAGCACGTGGTATTATTGTACTTAAACTCCTTAATTGAAAACACAATTGAAAGAATTCATTGGTACAGGCCAGGATTTGAACCCACGGCCTCTCGATTGAGAAAAAACTTCAAAACTTCAAACTTCAAAATCATTTATTTGTGACACATAGGTTTCAGACAGGTGTTTACAAAGTCAGTTTTAAATCTACTGCTATGGTCTACCGTAAAGGTGTACAAATAATATTAGTTATAAATTGATTATATAAAATATTTAACTGTCATGCTATGTCATGCTATGATATCATACAGAAAGTCAAATTACCTACATAAATTATCAAATTGTACAGACATTAAAATAAAAAAATAATATATAACTAAGTCAAAATAGTTATTAATCATGTCAAAGAATAAGTATAAATTAATCAATTATAATGTCGTACCTGACTCATGATTTAAGTACATATTTAGCTATTCGTTCGGATGTGCCCTTAATATATCTGGTTTTGGTCTGTAAAGAACTCATGTACAGTGTAATATGAATTTGCAAGTAACATCTTTTTCACTTCGTACCTAAAGTGCACGACGTTGTCTATATCTCTTATTTGAGATGGCAAACTATTAAATATTTTTGGAGCCATTCCTAAGACGCTTTTGTTGTACAAAGCCGACTTATGTGAATTTGACGCTACTTTGTTTTTGCATCTTCGACTTCTGAAAGTGTTAAAGAGATGTCTGTTGGATTTCAAATAGGAAACTATCTCGTAAATGTACAGACACGGCAATGTTAGAATTTTTAATTCAATAAAGTGCTGTTTACAACTATCAGTCGGTTTTAATTTTTTTATAGCGCGGATGCACTTTTTTTGCGATTTAAAAACATGTCCTATGTCAGTAAAATTACCCCAGAATATTATGCCATACCTTAGAGTGGAATATACATATCCAAAGTAGGCTATGACGACCGTTCCTTCATTCGCAATCTTTGATAAAATATGTAATGCATAAGAAAATTTGTTCAGTTTTTTACAAATAGTGTCAATCTGTGCTTTCCAATTCAACTTATTGTCAACATACAATCCTAGGAACTTGGTCACTTGTGTTTCGTCAATAATAGTATCTCGATAATGTATATCAAATTTATCAGGATTAACCCTCTGTCTAAAATTCATGAAATTAGTTTTTGTCAAGTTTATGATTAAGTTGTTTGATGTCATCCATTCAATTATTATTTCCAATGATGCATTTATTTCTGCTACTTGTTTAGTTTTATCTTTTTCCATAAATAATGCCGTACTATCATCAGCAAAGAGGACCATGGGGTGATTAACTACTTTTGGAAGATCATTAATATATACTAGGAACAGCAATGGTCCTAGCACGCTGCCCTGTGGAACTCCAAATTTGGTTTGACGTGGACCTGAAGTATATACTGTTTCAGTACTGCACTTAGGACATATCCTCCCTATTTGTGTAACTTGTGACCGGTTATTCAAATATGATCTTATTAAATTTAGAACAGTCCCTCGAACTCCATATCTCTCTAGCTTGTTTAAAAGAATATTGTGGTCAACAAAATCGAATGCTTTTTTCATGTCCATGAAAAGAGCTGAGACTGGTTGACCTTTATCCATGCAGGTGATCACTCTAGATATAAATTCAAATACTGCCATATATATGGTTCGACCTTTCCTGAAACCTTTTTGCTCCTCCACCAATATATTATTAGCTTGTAAGTATTCATATAGACTATTATAAATATATCTTTCAAAAATCTTGGAAAACACTGGAATTAGTGCAACAGGCCTATAATATTCCATGTTTTCTTTATCAACTTTTTTAAACATAGGTTTAATGACTGTTAATTTTAATGTGTCTGGGAATTTGCCTTTTTCGATACACATATTTATAATATGACTCAGCACAGGAGATATTAAGTCTGATACATATTTAATAATTTTTGTACTAATTTCGTCATTACCTGTGCTATTCGTATTTTTTAATTTTGAAATTATTTGTAATACATCACAAGGATCAGTTGGCCTCATAAACATTGATGAATAGTGCTTATGCTCATTAAAAAATTCATTATGTTTTGTGTTGTCATGCTTTTGAATGGTATCAACATAATGATCATTAAACGCTTCTGCGATTTCTTGTGGGTTTGATATCTTTTTATCATCGGTCTTTATATGTTGAATGGTTTCTTTTGGGATTTTAGATTTGCTGCTACTTATAACTTTCCACGTTGCTTTAGACTTATTGCCAGATGATTTAATAAAGTTATCGTTTTGAGCCTTCTTTGTTAATTTCACAATTTTTTTAAGGCTATTGGCATATTGTTTAAATTTGTGTTGGTTGTCCTTGCTAGGGTCTTTTCTATATGTCATATACATCATTCTTTTCCGCTTGCTACATCTCTTGATACCATGAGATAGCCATTTTGCCTTAGCATTAGTCGTCATCTTTACTTTAATTTTAGGAAAGCAAAGATCATATATTAGTTTGAATAGGTCCAAAAAATATTGATATGCCTCATTTGGGTCGTCACTAATGAAACGTCATTAAATGATAGACTACCTATATGTTTCCTAAACTTTTCCATATTTTCTTCACTGTAGTCTCTTTTTTCAATATACCAGTATGTTTTTACACAGGTTTTTTTGGTTGGGCACTGTAAAAGTTGTGATGTATGATCAGAGAGTGCCATCTCGATCACTTCACTTTTACAGCCACGCATATTATGAATATGATTGTCCAGACACGTGTTACTTTTGGGTCTTGTTGGCTGATTTATTTCCATTCTTAAATTGTAGCTATTGACAAGATTTATAAAGTTAAGAGAGTTTGCGTTTCTAACTAAAATATCAATATTAAAATCTCCACAGATAACGACTTTTTTACTAGAATTGTAACAGTACAATTCGAGAATTTTATCGAATCTTTCATAAAACGATTGGAGGATGTCAGTTTTATATTTGGGAATTCTATACATACAAATAATTATCATGTCATGTTCAATCAGTTCAATAGCACAGCATTCAAGTTCATTTGCTTTATTGAATTTTGATATTTCATGAATGACCTTAAATTTGTGATTGTTTTTTACCAATATGCAAGCACCTCCATGTCGATTATGTCTTGAATAGTATGTCGCTAGTTGATAATTTGGAATGTCAATATGGTCCGTATCGTCAGTAATCATATTATGTTCTGTCACACAAAGGACGTCAACCGTTTTACCAGAAGGACGGAAGGAGAGGACGAGGCCTTATCCATTACGCCAGCACTGCTCTAAAAATATACATATTACCATTATAAATCTAATAGTAGGCTTCCTAAATTCCTTTACTTACTAAATCTTATTTTAAATTTACAGTGCTGAATCTGAACCAGCTTTAGACATCAAGAAAAACCGCTCCATCCGCTTCGGCAAGCCACAAGCTATTGTCCCTGAAGGTATTTACTATTTAGATTAAACTATCAATTTTATAACTATACATATTATATACTTTTAGCAGCTATTTCGTGTACGCAAGTGGTGTAAAAAATTGCCTTGGGAATAATGTTGCAGTGAAAGAATATTTGAGATACTTACCTACTTGATTTGAATACATTGTGTGAGCGAGGGTTTATAAGTCATTTTTGTTTTTGCAACCAATTAACTAATACAAATATCATCAATTCAGGTCCTCTAGTCAAGCAGACGGTGTTCGCCCGCCTCGGGGGCTCGGAGCCCGCGCGCCCCGCCCCCGCCCCCGCCCCCGCCCCCGCTCGGCCCATCTTCTCCAGACTCGGGGCCAAGAGCGACGCCCCCAAGGAACCAATCAGCGCACCCCCCATACCCGTACCCAAAGATGCCCTCAAGTACGAAGGCATCCTCAAGAGCAACCCAGTCAAGAAAGTCATGACAGTCACCGCCTCAAAGAATAATATAAGAAAGATAGCAGTTGGAACAATGAGGGCAGACGAATCGCCTGTGAGCGTTAAAGAGAAGCTAGCGGTACCGAGTAAGACAAAGTCTGTTAAGTTTTCCAATAAAGTTGAGTACAAGGAGATAGAGAAAGTGAGTAAGCCAGTCCAGCCGGCTAAGTTCACTCCTGTGTTCAATAAGCCCGAGAGGAGACTGTCTATGCCCGATGGGTCAGTTCAAGCCGGGGTCAAAGCCAGGCTGGGTACGAAGGATGCTAACAATTTCACAATCACTAAGAATGTTTTCAAGAGGCTGGGAGTGTGATGGGACCGTGGTTGGTAAGTGGACTGTATTCGATTTCGTATTTAGTATTGTTGTATGTACCAAGACAGTTGGTATTTATGTCAGGATTTGATGGAAGTCTACAGAGGTGAATCTGTAACTTTCACGGGAATGTATGTTTGTAGTAAGGGCAACTGATAATAGCTGTAACAGGCTGTAATAATCTGTATGATTTAATTCACGGTATTTCCATAATTGCCTCGTGGAATAATCTCGTAAACCTTTAACCACGGCAACATCGGTATACCGCAAATAAGGTAAAAAAAAAAAAAAAGGTACTATAAAATAATGCGATAAAATACAAAGCTGATTGTAACGGGAATTTACGGGAACATGGGAGAAGAAGAATTATAATTCCCGATAAAACCTGCAAATAATATAATATTATGTAAAACAAAGCCATCAATATACCTACACTTCCACGTAACATGACTATGACTAAAAAACAACCAAACTCTCACAATAATATATTGATCTCTCAAAAAGGCACGGACATAAAGTCTGTTGAGAGATAATAAAATCTTTAAAAAAAAAACATGACTATGATGACCCAAACCTTAAACGCTACATAATGTTCGCAATCGAATTCAAAACAGCGCGTATCTGCGAAGGTCTTTAAATTTTAAAATGGAATTTAACTTACTTGCACAAATACCGAGATCACTTTATTTTATTAGACGACAAAAACTGATTTTCATTTTATTTTATTAGATGACACTAACTAAGTTTGATCATGAATGTGTGGTTTCCATCACCACACAGCCCCTAAAGTTAGGAAGTTAGACAATTTATGGCTTTATATTTAGATGAATATATTATTTAATTTGCTTTATCAGAATTTGTATTTAAGTTGCCTTAACGTTTTTTTTTGTTTATATTACATATATTTTTACCTCTTTGATTAATAACTTTGCGATTGCGTGCTAAGTATCACAACTACATAAGTATATTATGCATTACTAAGATGACTTGACTACTTCTTTTATCGTGTGAATGCCAGATTGTTTTTGTGTAATTTATGAGTATTTGACATATTTCTTTATTTGATGCAGGGAATCATCTTTAGTGTTTTTTCGTAACTTACAGATAAAGTTACTTGTTAGAATTTATTAAATATTGTCTAGAAATGAATCTCTGAGGTAATTTGGTGCGTTATAAATTGTAATTATTTTTTTTTACTTTATGACCAAACGCGCCAGTTAGCAGCCGATAAAAACATCACAGCACGTTATTAGTAAAATACTTCCCAATATATGTAATTTTAATTATAAACTTTTCAAGCTTTCACTTTCCATGTGCCAGTTATGATCTACAGATCTACGAAGATATTTTTATATACTTAAACAAGATAATGTGAAGCATAATTTAAGATTGTTTTTGTACATTATAGTTCTAACATTTATACATAAGTGTAGAGTTAAGAGATTTAAATAAAGTTTAAAAATGACAACTTGTTTAATATGTTCAGTAGAGACATCATATTATATCCTTCTAGTCTAGTTGCAGGTATTTGAACGTATTGCTTGGGAAATAACTATAACTAAATAAGACAAAAACTGCATAATAAATCTATCCTATGTTTATCCGAGCATAAAGCGTTAAGACATTTATTACAAAAGCTGGTGTTAGCTAATCATTTTGCTGACAACTTTTAATCTTAATTTTATATCGCCTAAGGTTTTCTAGATCGAGTACGTAACAATGATGCATTGGGCTAAAAGATATATGAATGGAAGACAAATGTATACGTATGTAGTGGTATCTACTTATCCAATAGGCATTGATACCTGTCATGTCCTGATTGTCTGTGATGTTGCGATTCAGAAAACCTAGGGTCCTGGGTCCAAAAAAGTCACTTGCTTCAAGTTCATAACGTGAGAGCAAAGCTAAAAGTGAGCGCCCATTATGAACCGAGTTAAAGCGTAAAATCAATTACTTCGCTCGACAGACACGGTGACACAACGGATCAAACATTGCACTTGCATTTCAGTATCTCAGTCTCAACATTATGAAGAAACATATTTGAAAATTTATATAAATTATGATTTTTCATCAAATTGTTTTCCTGGGTATAACATATTGTCCAGCCTTTCCATAACATGAAATAACTATGTCTGCTTTGAATATCAGGGAAAAATAGTGCACATAATTTAGTTTTCCTTTCAAACACCCCGTGCTAATGAATGGCTAACTGCCCAGTGAACCATGCAGGCTGTGCGTTACCTCTTGTCTCTTGTATTTACTTGTCACTTACACCAACTCTTCTGTTACATAAACTGTCTCCGACATTACGACTGTGTTATCGGAAATAGGTAATTTGTTTTCGGTTTAATTGTGCCCCGCGGAGCACGATTACTCGTCACCCAATCGAATCAGCCAAGCTTTGATATAACGTAGTGAGCCGGCAAAGCAAAAAGACCTGCGATGGCAATCGACAATAGTGTAGATAAAAAGTGAGTGCGGGCCCGCGCCGGCGCAGTGCGGCCGCGACCGCTCAACCACACCATGAGGAGAAAGGTACGTATCTGAAACTACTTACTAAATCACTTTGAATTTTATCCTTTTTGGAAAACGACTTATATTTCTATATTTTTCCCTCAGGCGCTACTAACAGTCTTATGCTGTTTGGCAGTCAACTCGGCAGCAGAGAACCAGAAACCAGTGAATAGTTCAGTACCACTTCCTACAGACAATGCCAGTGCGCCCAGTGCCCCCACGTTCCAGCTTCAACCGCTCCACATATTCCACCACCCCTTCAGGATCTACGCCAGCGGGGCGCCCTACAGCAACCTGTTCAATCTGAACACTCCATACAGCCTGCCAACAAAACCTGGCTACACCATCCCCGGACTCCAGGAGCCGCAAAAAGCCGCATCGCACCTCGTTCCTGTGAAAGAAGAAGCATTTGTTCTCCACTCGCAGAATGGGTTCTTGAAGGACTCCTACGGGAACAAATTTGTGGGCAATCCGCAAACAGTGGCGTACAAGACAACGTTCCCACAGCAGTATGTGAGGCTTCAGGACCTCCCCTTGCATCTGTCTCAGCCGCTCGTGGCTGCGCCCGGCTACGCCTTCAACGCACCACAGTTCACTACACCAACTCGACACATTCCAGGGACGCCAAACAACTATAGATTCAACCACGCAGCTCCTTTCCAATCCCATCCTGGACACAAGCAGGCGACAAGCTTCCCCACTGCACACCCAACGTCGCCGCAACAACAGTCCAGCAACAGCAGGACTGTGTACACAAACAGAAGTCCAGGGTACAACGGCCAGCCGTTCCAGCGATTGCAACAGAAACCGCAAGTGAATTATGGCCCGGCGACGTTACAGCAGCCGCAATCAGCCAAGCAAGTGACCGTGACCACAGCCAATAATAACGGCAAGGCGGCGGCGGTCTCCCTCGCCACCAAGCCGCCACTGCCTCTACTGGACGTCAACCTTTTGAAGCCGTTAACATTTTCGAATCCGATTGTGCCGCAAGTTCAACATTTCCTGCCACCAATTACTTACAGGCTTCCTGAAACGCAAATTGTGAAACATAATAATGAGTTTGTAGTGCAAAAAACAAAGTCCTACGACACTGGTTTTATAAATGATAGTCGTGAGAACGATAGTGACTCGGATAAAACAAAATCATCTACAAAACCTGCTCAAAACACAAATAGTTACAAAACTTCGCATAATGTAAAACCCAGTGACACGCCAAAACATTCGCCCGAAAATAAGAACAATTCGCCGAAATTCAGGGAAACCTACAACGAACATGTGATCAAATATGACAAGAAGACGCAACATGAACCTGAAAATTACTCTTATAACAAACAAGTTGAAGATAAACCGGTACACTACAGCTTCTCTACAACTAGTAAGGAACCCATTAAAACGGTACATTATGAAAATCACAATCATAATCAAAGCCCAAAGCAGCCCATAAGGCCTGAGCATACGCGCCAAGATGAACGAGAAAACAATAATTCACAAAATAGTTCAGAAGAAGCTTCCAGTGAAAATGACTCCCGGGAATCTGATGAGTCGCAAGAGGGGGGCCCGGTTTATCATAACCGAGGAAGTGAAGAAGAGCGACCGAAACAAAATTACCAAAATAGACCTGGCCATAAGCAACGGCAATATCATTATGCTAATTTACGGCACGGCGGATATCATACACAGAGCTCAAACCCAACATTCCGGCCCAGCCCTGCAGACAACACACGTCATCATAAACTTAACCAGCTTGTACAAGACAGACCCGCCGCTATAATTTATGGAACCCCCTCAAAATCACCACAGCTTACCCAAGGACCTAAACCTCCAGTGCAAAACTTCCATGTTCAATCGATCAACCCTGAATATTACGAGGAAAATGTTCGCTTAGTGCCTAAACAACAAAATAATCCTCCTAAACAAGTTTATCATAGTCAACATCCAGATCGACCTGTTCACATTGAAAACCATAATCAAAATATCTACCAACACCAAAATAAACAAAATTCACATCATGGTAATAATAACAATAGGCATCCAGTTTCGCATCCGCATCCCCCACCGCCTAATCACCAGGATCATCGTAATGTGCCATCCCACCCAGCGGCCCAGAGTAACTTCGAGCCATCGCCGCATCCGCCATCTCAAACATACGAACCAACGCCTCATGTAGTCGAGAAATCACGCAAAATCATTATCCAAGAGGAAACGCCTGACGAAATGCATTCACATAGAGAGCAAATGATAGCCGAGATGGTCAGCCAAGGAGAGAATAATGAGGAAGACTTTGATGAGGCCTACAAAAATGCTGCGTTCGGTTTTCCAGGATATGATCGCGACCCGGAAGAAATTGAAAAGGACATTTACAATCCGGCTAGTTACGGCGTTAACGTTAACCATGACGAGTATAACATAGACAGTTCGCCTTTCGAACAGTATCAAAAGGAAAACGATGACTACCCTACAGAAGCTCGGTCTGGATACAAAAATACCGTTGACGACATGAAAGAGGACTATTATTTAGACTACTCGGTAGCAAGGCCAGAGAGTCTTCTAGATATGCATAAGAGCAAGGTTAATTACTACAAAATGTTCAAACAAGACAGGCCGACGTACTACGAGGAAGAGCCCGAGAAAAAACAAAGGTTTGAGAAGTTTGTAGTGGACCCTGGCTTGTTTGGTTACCAGCCATCGAAGAAAGCGAAAGGTTACTTAGCCGCGCTGCAGGAGGCTCCAGAATACGAGTATGATTATGCCAAAGAAGCTCCCAAGGAGGGTTACGCCTTCCATTCGGGTCCTATTCGGAGGAAAACGCAGTTTGTGGAGCCGCAGTTCCAGTACGGGTTCGAGCCCATCTCCCTGCCGTCCATATTGGACAGTGAGCTGTCTGCGATGGCCTCCAACCACAGTCCCGATAGCGAAACCCCCGGAGTGCGGAAAAAGATTTACCAAGAAAATTGGTACATTAAAAAGACTAGCACGAATGAACCCGCAAACTGATTAATTTATAATATTTTAGTTGTTAGATAATGGGTCAATAGATAAT